>NC_046155.1:118929166-119229166 GCF_011064425.1 Rattus rattus
GGCACCCTAGGAGTCAGGTGTGGTGATACACACCTCCAACCCCAGCAGTCGGGAGGCAGAGACAGGCAGATCTCTGTGAGTATGAGGACAGCCTGGTCTACACGATGAATTCCAGGCCAGCCAGGGCTACACAGTTAGAAACTGTCCGAAAAAAGGGAGGGAGGGAGGGAGAGAGGAAGGAAAGGGAGGGGGAGAAGAGTTCGCTTGGGCTCTAACTGGCCTTAGAATACTCAAGGGAGGGGGCATTTTGAGACAGGGCCCAAAAATGGCCAATGTGAAAACTCTTGTTACACATCTAATTGCAGCTTTTATTTTTCTTCCTGATAGAGTTTTGCATGTTAGTGTTTGTTTTATTTTTAAGAAACCAATGAAAAACAAATTCAACCGGGCCTAATCCTTGCTCCTCTCTCTACCCCAGCACCTGAGAATCTGAGGGAAGAGATCACTGAGTTCTTAGCCAGCCTGGGTTAGAGTATTGGCCTACATCAAGAGAAGGTAGGTGTGGAGACGACAGATAAACGATAGATTAGATGCATGACTGATAGAGAAATGGAAACCCCAGTTCAGCATGCCCACCAAGGACGGTTGGTGTGAAGCCCAGACACACAGCCTCCAACCCCGCTCCCCTCACCTCGTTTTTCTGTGCTTTCAGAGGCTTGTTGATGCTGTTGATAAATTTGTTGACGTGTTCAAAGTGCTTTGTCATCTCTGTGGCCAGGACCATGTCAATGATACTCTGGCGTAGTGTCCGGTAGTCATTCCTGTTTCAGACGAGAGAGAGGCTGCTTCAGGTTACTGATTCAGACTGGGATGCTCTCCCTCACACGGCCTGCTTCTCAGTGTGTATGTCTGCTGTAGCTATCAGTCTACCACCACTGAAGTTACCCTTCCTCCTCAGCAGATGGCAGCTAACAGGCAGCTAACAGGCAGGGTGCCATGACTCTGTATCAGAGGGATAACAGCAGTATATTCATGGTTCTCAGGATGGGACAGGAATGAACAAAGACCTTTCCCAGTCTTTCTCCCTCCCTCACTAAACACACAGGACAACTTCAAACTCATGACCTTCTTGTATGAGCCTTCTACAGGCTGAGATTATGGGCATGTGCCACTGCTATTCTGTATACCCACGGTCTCCATATTCACTAACAGTGTGCCCTGTGTGGAGGCCCTTCGGGATTCAGAGGACTGTGAGGGCAGGCCTTCTCATAGCTGTTCCACTAACCCTTGTTTTTATTTTGATATTCTCAAGGCTTCACTTTCTGAGAAGATGACCCATGTGCTTTAAGGTTAGAAAGTACAAAAGACTAAGAGATGGACTCTCTAGCCACCCCTTCTCTGTGGTCTGCCTTTCCTGGACACACCTAAAGTTAGCCGGGTCTTGTACTGGTTAGTTCTACGTCAACTTGATACACACTAGAGGCATTTTCTTTCTTTCTTTTAAAAAAAAGATTATTTATTTATATGAGTACACTGTAGCTGTCTTCAGACACACCAGAAGAGGGCATCGGATCCCATTCCAGATGGTTGTGAGCCACCATGTGGTTGCTGGGATTTGAACTCAGGTCCTCTGGAAGAGCAGTCAGTGCTCTTAACCACTGAGCCATCTCTCCAGCTCCTAGAGGCATTTTCTAAGGGAACTTTAACCGACTGGCCTGTGGGCAAGCCTATTGGACATTTTCTCGACTGGTGTTTTATTTGGGGGGATGGTGCCCAGCTCGCTGTGGGCAGTGCCACCCCTGGGCAGCTGGTCCTGGGTGCTATAAGAAAGTGGAAGCAAAACATGAGCCATGCTCCTTCCTGGCCCCGCTCAGGCTCCTGCCCTGACTTCCCTGGGTGGTGGATTGTAGTACCTGCATGTGTGAGGCGAAATAAACCCCTTCCTCTCCAAGTTGTTTTTGGTCATTATTTTTAACGTTTGCTAGGGTAATAGAAACCCTAGCAAAGACAGGTCTTATACATTTTCCATATGTAAATTATGTATTTACAGGCAAATACGTGTAAAGCTTGTTAAGACGACTTCTGAAATTCTAAGACATGGTACAAAGGAGCTCTGTGAAATCAAAGTTCTCTAATCCTAAGAAAACTTTGCTCTGACATCCAAATTACAGTAGTTCTCACCATGCCCTTTCTCTCTTCAGTCACGCTCTGCTGTGTATCAGGCACTGGGCTAACCACCAAGGGGAAACTGAGACTTCGTAGTCTTTAGGAATCTGAGCTGGGGGAGGTGGTGGTTGTAGTCCCAGCACTTGTGGACCTTCCACAGGAGACTTAGGCCAGCCCAGCTCACATAGTGACACCGGCTCAAGACATCTAACTGCACACTAAACGTTAGTTTTGGGCTAAAACTGGAAGCCTTGTACGTGCTAGGCGAATGCCATACCCGAGCCATGCGACATGTGCTGGAGAGCTTGTGCCTTGGGGAAAGCTTCCTCAGGAGCCACTTGTAAACCGACTACGACAAGCTTGTGTTGTGCACTGAAGACCATGAGCAGCTAGGGAAGCAGGCAGGTCAACCTCAGCAAGACCCTGCCTCAAACCACAATTTTAAAAGACGCAGACGCAGACGCAGCTCAGTTGTAAGGCACGTGCATGCTCAGCGTGCTCTAGGCCTTCCTCTCATCTCTAGTACGGAGTGCAGGGGGGTGAGGAGCGCCTGCGCAGAGGTGATGGAGGTGTCTGGGTGGGGACGGTAGGGACAGCAGCAGTGCTCCATGCACACCTGCTCACGGCCTGCTCCCTGGGGAACTTAGAGCAAACAGTCTCTGTTCTCACCTGTCTGTGTTTTTAAAGATATTGCATTTGTCATTTTCAAGGGTCAGCTGGAAGGCCAGCGCTGCGTGGTGGCTCTCTAGCACAGCAGTGTCGTTGTACAGTACGGCCAGCTCCTTTCCCGCATTGCAGAGGAAAGAGTTGGTTCTCCCGGGGTGATCCACATCGTGGATGGTGGCAGCGATGAGGGCAGCAACCTCATCAAGGCGATCTAAAGTGTCCTGAAAACAAGAACTCCATTGAAAACCCGTGCCTGCAACACTGAAACAAGCCTTCAGCAGAGACTTCTATCTTTTTGACAATTTCTCCGATTCCTGAGAGGATCATATTGTCTGAGCAGATCCCGTACAGTCCTGATCACAGGTATGCACTGGGAGAGCAGTTAGTTTTCTTCTACTTTTATAAACTTACATACATTTAAAAATAAACCATCAGCATTTATATTTTTGAGTTATAATATAGATGTACGAGGTCCTTTTTTTTTTTTCCTTTTTCTTTTTTTTCGGAGCTGAGGACCGAACCCAGGGCCTTAAGCGCTCTACCACTGAGCTAAATCCCCAACCTGAGGTTCTTTTTTGTATCATTTACTTTTGCAAATGTATGTTACTGTCTTCCTTATTTCTAGTTTTGGTGGTCTGTCGTCTTAATTCCAAAAGCCATTGTGGGTTATCGCTGGCTCGCCAAGTCCTCACAGTGTCCCATATGCAGCCTTGAACTACTGGAGCTCTTTTCAAGTGTTGGGATTATAGGCATATACTATGCTCAGCTGTCATGTATGTGCATGTGTACATGTATGTGAATGAGTGTAAGCACATGAGTGTTCATGCATGTGGAGGCCAGAGGCCAACCTCAGATGTTTGCCAAGAGCATCTTCCTATTCCTTCAGGACACGTTTCCCTTGCTGGGGCTCTACAGCTAGGTGAGGTGGGTGACTTGTGAGCCCCAAGAATATACCTGTGTTGGCCTTAGCGGTGATTACAAGCATGGAGCTCATCACCAAGCCCAGCTTTGTTTGTGGTGCTTTACTGGCTAAGCTCTCCCCCTAGCTGGATCATTCTATAGGTTTGACACTTTTCATTTTATTTGAAATTGTATCCAAGCACACAGCTACTCAAATGTGAGTTGATCAAGGGTGACCCAACGAATGTGCAAAACTGGGTGGAGAAAAGTCCACTAGACCCCAACCCTACATAAAAACCACAGGCAACAGAGGAAAGCCAGGGAGGAAGGCACAGGGGGGAGGGAGGGAGGGGAGGGAGGGAGGAGATGGGTCTGCCTGTGGAAGAGCACACCTACCAGGGGTAAAATGATCAGTCCTGGAAAACATACATACAAGTAACATCCTATGGACTCAACAGGCTATACTTAAGAATATATGCATATATATGCATATATGAATACATGTATGTATGCAACAAAAGCTGGTGAGAAGGCTGTGGGGTTGAGGTGAGGAACCTTTAATCCCGGCATCTGGGACACAGAGGCAGCTGGATCTGAGCCAACCTGGTTCACATAATGAAACTGTGTGACTGTGTCTCAAAAAAAATTTTTTTTTAAAATGTCATTTTTGTCTTTGGGAGCTAGAGGCAGGAGGTGCTGAGACCAGCCTCCATGACACAATGTGAGGCTAGCCTCAGTTACACAAGATCAAGATCCTATATCAAAAATATCTATTGCTTTAGGCCAGCTTAGAATGTTTTTGTTCAAAAGCAACAAACTATAGCAAAAACTGTTCTTCAGACACTCACCCCCAACACACACACACATAAAACAGATACACACACTCACACACACAACACATATACACACTCACCCCAACACACACACACACTCACACATACACACTCACCCCAACACACACACTCACACACACTCACACACAGACATTCCCAACACATACACACACACTCACACACACGCAAAACACATACACACACACTTACACACACGTAACACATACACACACTCACCCCCAACACATACACAGACTCACCCCCAACACACACACACTCACACAAACACACACACACTCACCCCAACACATGCACACACATACTCACACACAAACAACACATACACACTTACACACACAACACATACACACACTCACCTGCAACACACACATACACAGACTCACCCCCAACACACACTCACACACACACACACACACACACACTCACCCCCAACACACACACACAACACATACACACACACCCCACACACCACCACCCCAACACACACTCACCCCCAACACACACACACAACACATACACATACCCCAACACACACACACTCACTCCCAACACACACACACTCACACACACACACCACACACACAAACACACCACACACTCACACACACACCACCTTCAACACACACAAACACCACACACACCACACACACCCCCAACACACACACACACTCACACACACATACACCCCCAACACACACACTAACACACACACACACCCCCAACACACACACACACACATACCACACACACACACCCCCAACACATACACAACACTCACACACATGTAACATACACACACACTTATGCACACATAACACACACACACACACCACACACACACACACACACACACACAGACTCACCCCCAACACACACACAACACACACACAACACACACACGCACTCACCCCCAACACACACACACATCCAATACACACACTCACACATACCCAACACACACATACTCACCCCCAACACACACACACACACTCACAGACAACACATACACACATACTTACACACACAACACATGCACACACACAACACATACACACGCTCACCCCCAACACACAGACTCAACCCAAACACACACTCACATACACTCACACATACAACACACACACACTTACACACACACAACACATACACACTCACCCCAACACACACACAGACTCAACCCAAACACACTCACACACATACAACACACACATGCTTACACACACAACACATACATTCACCCCCAACACACACACACAGAGACTTACCCCCAACACAATACACTCATACACTCACACACACGCATTCACCCCAACACACACACTTACACACATTCACCCCCAACACCCCCCCACACACACACTCACACAACACACACACACTCACCCCAACACACACACACCCAACACACACACACACCACCCCAACAAAAAACACCCCACCAACCCCCCCACAACACAAACACCTCACCCCAACACACACACACCCACACACAACACACACACACCACACACACACACACAACACACACACACACAACACACAACACCCCCACCCACCAACAACACCCACACACACAACCAAACACCCCCCCCACACCCCAGCCCCAACACACACACACACACTCTCACACACACATAACACATACACCCACACACTCACCCCAACACACACACTCCCCCCAACACACACACACACACACACACACACACACCCACAAACCCACACCCCAACACACACACACACACACACTCTCTCTCTCTCTCTCTCTCTCTCTCTCTCTCTCTCTCTCTCTCTCTCTCTCCCTGGCCACTTGTCTCTGCTTTCTCTCTCCATTCTTACCCCTTTGGTCTTGGTATTGATCTTTAAAATACAAAGGACCTGGGCTAGATGTCACCCAGCAAGCACACAGTCTGGGGTTTGACACTGTCCTAGTGTTCTCTCTCCTTGCTGTGATAAAACACTGACCAAAACCACCTTGGGGAGCAAGAGAGTGTATTTTACCTTACAGATAGATCACTGAGAGAAGCCAAGGCTGGAACTTGAAGCAGAAACCACAGAGAAACACTGACTGTTGGCTTGCTCCGGACTGCTTGCACAGGAGTGGCACCACCCACAGTGGGCTGGGCACCCCATATCAATCTTTGATCAAGAAAATGCCCCCACTCATGCTAACTGGACAATCTAATGGAGGCAATCTCTCTATTGAGTTCCTCCCTCCCTGATTCATGTCAAGTTGACAAGAACTAACTGGTACAAGTGCCAAACTGCATATTAAAAACAACAGTAAATTGGTGGTATCACAAAAGGACCCAAAAGACTCAGATCTAAGACGTCCACCCGTCACGGGGAGAAATGAACATTGCTGGTCATGTCCTGTACTAGGGCATCCTCTATTTTGTTCTCCACACGTAAGTTCCATGAGGGGTAAGAGTATGTGGGATCACAGTGGATGCGGCTGTAGCCGTACTTGGTCCCAGACAAGTGTTTCAGACACTGACTAGTCTGGTGTGACCTGAATGGTGTGCCCGCAGAACCTAGGCACAGGGAGGGGAAGAAAAGGGAGTTCGTCACGGCAGTGTCTCAGAGCTTCAGCAGTCACAGTGTCTGACGCCTGAGTCCCTGCGGGAGAAGGAAGCTGTCATGCAGTCATGGTCAGATGTGCTGCTCTGGAAAGAACACAATGGGGGCACTGTGTGGATGGCGCTGCAGAGGGACCCGGAGAGGGGAGTGACCTCCCGGGTAGGAAAATGAGAAGCTGTGTTGGAGTCAGATGGCTGCCAGGAATGGTCAGGGCTCACAGCACAGGTGACAGTCCTCAGTGTGCCCTTAGGTTCAAACTGAAACCCCTTCTCCTCCAAAGGGACAGCCTTGTTCTGTCTTTGTTGGCTTTCTCCCCTAAGGACGCAGAATGGCGGAGACTGCAGATTAACCCACCGGCAGGTTTCCTTGTGTGCCGCGCTGCAGAGGTGAGGACTAAGTGGTTATATTACCGTGCAGTGGGGGCGACTGTAGCAGGAGCCCCTGCCTCTGCTTACGTTGCTGTTAAATGAAGACCACAGTCGTTCGCTTACCTTTAACTTGTTTCTGGAAAGGAAATACGCAGTGGCGTGAAGCACATCCGCGGCGTGCGTGGAATTGTGGTAGGGGTTAGAGGAATGGTAATTGGATTCAATAATTTGAAACCATGATTTCAGCGTTGCCTCAGAGCACTGTAAGAACTCACAGATTTCAAAACGAGCAAACGTTTTGAGACCTAGATAAATCAAAGGCCTACAAAGGAACAGATGCACAACATTAAACAGAGCAGAAACCAGTCGCCTGAGTTCTGAAGACTCAGGCAAGACAAGCCGCACTGTAGAGCACCAGGGCAACTGATCTGCACTGCTGGGCTGCACCCGCCTGCCTGCCTGCATTCCATGTGGCCCAGAGGCCACATGACAGTTTCTCTCTGCCTTAGCCTTCTTCAGGCATCTTGATTTGCTGGGGTGAGGGTCCCACCCTGCTTGCATGAGTGGGATCTCCAGAACCATGCCTTTCCTGGACTAAACATGCCGCCTGCAATCCTCTCCTCACAGGTTTCTACTGATGTCCTACCTAGAGAAAACAACACCAACGTGACTATCAAGGGACGTAGACACACGGCAGGTGACTGATCATCTCAATTAGGAGGTGGGTATTCTGGTCCAAAGGAGTTTATCCTGAGAAACTGACCCGCCGCCGGCAAGCAAGGCCCTCCTTAGCCGATACTTAGATTTACTGGCTTGGCTTAGAAGGTTAAGAGATCGGCCCCACAGAAGCAGAGGTCATCACCAGTACTGGACCTGGCCTGCTTCACACGCTTTTGAAGATGGGATGGTTCTGGGATGTAAACCAGGTGGTCAGGGCTCACTTGTGATGGCTGTGTGAAGTGGGAGTCTCAGTGGAGACAGCTCACCCGAGGGATGAGATCTGGTGAGTCATCCCACAGCTTAGCAGAGCCACCTCTCCTGAAACTGGACTACACTCCTGGCTAGCACTGGATGCTGGTCCTACGTGCCAAGACCCTGTGGTTACCAGCTTTTACTCAGCTAAACCCTAACTCCAGGTCTGCAACCATAGTTGATGAACATGACTAGGGTGGAGTCTCTGTGTGGGCCGCCAACACGGCAACCAAGACTTGAGGCTAGTTTATCAAATGTGTAACTAACCATATTGGTTCTAGGCCTTGGGGCAGGAGACTCTTGGTTGCTACCGTATATAGTACCACATACTGGAGAAATTAGGAACGTATGTCACAGGAAAACCTGCTATTTGAAGAAGCCATTATAGCTGGGCAAACTCTGCCTGGGGCCTGCTGACTCAACTTGAAGCCCCACTCCTCCTTCCTTGGCCTCTGTCCCCTCCCAAGGAATGGCTGCACACAGCAGCACTGCTCCGGTGGGTCCCTGCACAGGCCCTAGGAAACAGGTCCCACGTACCTATTTTGGGTTGCAGCTTCCAGCTCAAAAATGTCAAAGTCCCATTGCTCCTCATTTTCTATGACCTGAGCAATCCGTGGTGGGATATCATGAAGGGAGATGGGGACGGCCAACTGGCTTGAAGATGGCCGAAGGCCTGCAAAGTGACAGAATTTGGAGACAACACTGACAGGTTTGTGGAGTTTGGCATTTGGGGGTAGGCTGTGCTATGTCAGAAATGGCTGCCTTGCTTCCGAGGCTGCACAGCATACCCAGAGCTGATGAGAACATTTAATCTAGACTCCAGCACTGTAGTGATCTGAGAGATGAGAACAGAGGACTTACTTTTTGTTGCAAGAGTATACTCATTTCCTGAAAACCTCCGTAAGCCATCCTGGTAAAAATCAAGGAGACAAGAAGTGGGGTCACACGGTCTTCTTTCCTGATTGCATAACCCAGACAGTCAGCCCCGGAGGATGGTCCAGGACAGCCCAGTGCAAGGCTGCACAGTCCAGCAGGCTGACCACTGTGGCCGACTCCAGACTTAGTCCCTTCCTGGTGCTGCTCTACTGCTGGAACCCAGGCTCAGGCAGGATGACCAGGGAGTTGACTGACATGCCTGCCTCAGGCCAGAACCAACTGCTGCCCTAGTGACAGCCACCCTCTGCCCTCAGTCCACCCCATCTTCTCCTCCAAAGTCAGCTGTCCCTCTCACTTCTCTCTCACCCTCTACGTGGACTCCTCCCTTGTCCCTGACGTCAGACTCATCACTCAGTACCCTGTATGCTCTAGTGGCACCATCTCTCCGGCACCAATCGCCAGGACACTCCACCCCACCATCCCCATGTCAGCCCTGACCAGAGTTAGAGGTGAGCACTGGGAGTCACCCTGCCTTCTAGAACTCACTGCCCGTGTAACATCAGATAGTTCCAATTGGGAGGGAGCATGTTTTATTTCTAACTAAGACGGCTGGCAGACAATAGCATTCCCTCGTGAGAGTGCTACTCTGCCCTGGCTGAGGTGGTGTCCAGGCTCCTCAAGAGTCCCCATGAGGACGGATCCTCAATGCATCCTTCCCTAAACAGCTACAGAGGGGAGCTCTGGGGGTGAAGCTATGCCATGCCCCCGGCCCTTTTAAACACAAAGACAGCCTTCCACTCCGCAGGTCATTGTGGTGCACTCCGGCAAAGCTGTGTGCTGTTCCTTTGCCTTGTTGGCTCCTTGTGCTGGAGATAGAACTCAAGGGTTTGCACCCTACCACCATGTGACTACCATGTGACCCCATTAATGGTTTTTCTTTTTCCCAGACAAGTCAGATGTGGCAGTGTACACTTTATCTTAGCACTCAGGGGGCGGAGACAGGTGGATCCCCATGAGTTCAGAAGCCTGGTCTACCTAGCAAGTTCCAGGGCAGCAAAGCCTACATAGTCAAACTTTGCCTCAAACAAACAAAAACAAACAACAACAAACAAAACAATGCTTTAATACAATTGAAATGTCTTATTTAAATAAGTGACTTGTAAAACCCTAAGAGACACTGGAGGAGGGAATCAATGGACTGTCTAGAACACTGTTCCTTTCTGCTGCCCTAGGTTGAGGGTTCCCTGGGAGAAGAGCAGCAGGCAGCCCCTTAGTCCAAGCAGAGCTGAAAACAAACCATGGAGAAGATGCACTTGATTGATTGCCTTTTTAAAGCCCTGTCCAGATACTCTCTGAGAAAATAAACAGGAGCAGACAGGCTGCAGGAGCCTGGGCAATTAAACTTACAGACATTAAGCCCCCAACGAGGTCAGTGGCGTGAGGGTCATCCTCAGTATTAAACTGGGGTGAATACAGTTCAGTGGTTCTCAGGATATCCAGCACATGGTTCAAGGCTTCTGTCACAGACACAGGACTGTTTTCCTGGGCAGCGCTAAGAATATTGATTACCTACATCACAGAAATAGAAGACTTGAGTTTTGTAACCTTAAAAACAGAGAGCAATCAAGGGTCAGGCATAATAGACTGTCACTGTGCCATCATGGTAATCTCTGTCACCTGTCCTTTCTTCAGAGGAGGTAATATTATATAACCGAGAGCACTCTTACTGTTGCTTTCCTGTCAGACAGTTGAATGGGGGTACCAGAGGCCTGCATACTCAGGGAAGACCGACCTTGGTGATTGGTGCCTCAATCATCATAGAATGTATCCGGGCCACAGAGGAATGTCTTCTCTGATTGGAAACTGTGGAGAAAGGGGTGAGAAATCAGGGTGTGCCCAACCTTGGGCACACGTCTAGACACTGAGGGCTTCATTCTCTCCCTTCCTGGGTGGCAGTGAGCTCAGCTACATACAGAGGCATAGGAGTCACAGCACACTGGCTGATCTTCCCCTCCTGTCTTTCCACAACAAACCCGGGCTCTGCAGCCTTCACTTCTAGGTGCTAGGAGGCACATACGAGCCCATGGACTGAACCTCTGATACCACAGACCAGAAACGACAGAGAACAGTCGGCAGGTCAAGGCCAAGCAACCCCTTTTGTGTCTACAACAACAAGGCCTCAGTTATGCTCTTGCTGTTCCCCAGAAGTCAAGATGTTCTGGAAGACTGCTCCATACCATGTAAGGTGGGAGCACTGGATTAAGCCTTATCCTAACTAAAATCAATTAATTTCTGGTTCAAATTTCCAAGGTTCTCTCTAGTGCTCTCCTCTGTGTTTAATCTAGGTTAATCAGGCAACAGCACCACAACCAGGTTCTTTTGGTCACGTCCAGGTATGGCTCCTCTGAGATGAGGGAAACCTGGACAATGTACAGGCAGGAAAAGAATGTTCCCAGAGCCCTGTGTCTCCATGAACACCCCACCATTAGGGTTCCAGAAGGCCCAACAATATGGTGCCTCAGCCTCAATTTGCCTTCAATTAAACAGGCCCAAAGACAGATACTGGCCAGGAAGACTCAAATTGTCTCAGTTTGGAGGACCAACAAAACTTACATCTAATTTTAGTAACTAGCACACGGCTGCTAACATTACATTTTACACAATAAAGTCACTAAACAAAACCCCACCGTCGGAGAAGGATTCACTCTTATTTAGGAATACAATCAAAGCACTTAGCAGGGTCAGAATAGACAGTGGATGGCAGGAATTGCACCCTTGAAAACTTCTCAGAGGGGTTTTTAAGGATGTTAACTAGCTCAATTTAGTCACCTCACAATATATACATAGTCTAAGATAGCGTGCTGTCTATGATGAATATGCACGATTCTAAAATTTGTCAACTAAAATTTCATTTTAAAAATAATTTGGAAAAATCAAATAGCATAAATACGGGCTGGAGAGATGGCTCAGTGGTTGGGAGCACCCGACTGCTCTTCCAGAGGTCATGAGTTCAATTCCCAGCAACCACATGGTGGCTCACAACCATCTGTAAAGAGATCCGATGCCCTCTTCTGGTGTGTCTGAAGACAGCTACAGTGTACTTATATATAATAAAATGAATAAATCTTTAAAAAAAAAATAGCATAAATACAATGAAATAAGAGATAAATAAATAAAAGATACAAAAAGTTCTATGTATAGGGAGGACTCTGAGGATCTGCGAGTGCACTCACTGTTCTGTCCTCAGATCCACTGCATCTCTATACTAGTGCCGTGTGATTAGAATGGCGGTTGCTTTCTGTGCAGGAGGAGCTCACAAGGCCTAGCCCTAGCTCAGGAGCTGCTGGCAGGCTCCCTGTGCTTCACTGATCCGCCCTAAGATCGTGGGGACTCAGGCAGCACAGAACGGACTGCCAGGGTTCATTAAAAGAAAAAATAAAAGAGCATGAAGGCACGAGTGGGGGCATGGTAGGAGAAGGGCATGGTGAATGCATGTAAAAACAAAACAAAACCTAAAACCTACGTAGTCTTGGAAATGCTGTTTCCGCTGAGTGGCGCTCACCTGTAGCACCTGGTGGAGTGAGGCAGGAGGGTCAGGAGTTCAAGGGTCATCCTGGACTACATGGGGTGTTTGTAAATAATATTATCTTTTTTTCTTTTTTCTTTTTTTTTTTTTTTTTTTTTTTGGTTCTTTTTTCGAGCTGGGGACCCAACCCAGGACCTTGCGCTTCCTAGGCAAGCGCTCTACCACTGAGCTAAATCTCCAACCCCGTAAATAATATTATCTTTTCCTCCCTCCCTCCCTCCCTCCCTCCCTCCCTCCTTCCATTTTTTTTTTTTTTTCAAGACAGGGTCTCACTATTTAGTCCTGGCTAGCCTAGAACTCTAATGTAGACCAGGTTGGCCTCAAACTTAAGAGATCTGCCTGTGGTAAGGCTCAGATACTGGGGTTAAAGGCATGCATCTGCACCTCCAGGCTAAGTGTCTTCTTAGTAAGAGTTTTACAATCTCTAATTTAATACAATTGGCTGTTTGTTTGTTTGAGACAGGGTCTCTGCGTAGCCCTGGCCATTCTAGAACTCTCTCTGTAGACCAGGCTAACCTCAAATTCAGAGATCCACCTGCCTCTGCCTCCCAAGCGCTGGTATTAAAGGTGTGCGCCACCCCCACCCCCACACAATCTCCAATTTAAGCCCACAACTTCCAAAAGGTAAGTTTCCTCAGTAAACTGTAAACTAAATGGAATCTATCCTTCAAAATTACCAGATACGTGACTCAGGCCAGGACAGTAGAACGACGGACAAATCTACTGCTAAGAGTTTAAAAATCATATAGAATACACTGCCTATTTCTTTGATTTTTCCTTATTATTGGCTCATTTCAAAGGCTCACAGTGGAGTCTATCTGTGTGGAGGGTTCTTGTGAATGGGCAGTGCATGGTGACCAGGGAGTGAAGCTACAAGGATGGGCACCCTGTGCTCGGCCTACACAACCCAGCCCACCACTCACCTTCGCTTGTTCTGGAGGAAAACGCTTTGACGTCCATCGAATGTTTCCTCCTGTCTTTATGCTTGCCTGCCTGACTATCTGTGGAAACAAGCAAGTGACATCCTTACAGAGATGTTAGTGACAAATTAGCAAAAGACATCAAACTAAATGTTAAATGTCCACAGGTGTTAGAGCTTGAACAGCATTGACAACACCACAGAAACACTGTGCTCAGAAACGGACCACACACACCTTGGTTTTGAGAGGCTACACTTTTCTCAAAGTCTAAACTTTACAGAGTCCAAAGATATGAGGAAATAATCAGACCAGATGGTTCTCCTATTGTAGTTAAACAAACAAACAAAAAACACCAGAGGGATTTTTTTCCCCCTCATTTATCCTTGTCCCAAGAGAACAAAACCTTTAAAATTTTCTCAGTCACATCCTGGGAGAATTTGCTTCTCTTTCCTAGGGTCACATGTGGAGCACAGAGTGGGGTACAGTGTTAGGATAATTTGCCTTTCTCCCTGACTCCTGTTTTCACTGCTATTCTAGGCTCCAAATAGGACTTCTGTAAACTACTCCCTAGCCCTTGCCCTGAATGGTCACTTCCTATCTGTTCCTCTGTGTACCTGTGGTGCCTTGTGTGGGGCTGAGAGCTCAGTGAACAAGTTACATCCCATCTCACAGAAGAGGGAAGAGGGAGCGACCAGCAGCCGAGTGGAGGGAATGGCAGGGCCGAGTCTGCTCTCCCCAAGATGTGGTGGAGCTCCCTGCCTAGCTTGCCACCCTTGTCCCATTCTTTTTCCTCTGCCCAAGGCATGATCTCAGTGCAGGCCCCAAGTGCTCCTACCTCCACACCATGGAAAAGGTTCATCGCCTGTCTCTGTTTTGTGGTGCTGGGCATGAAACTCACAGCCTTGAGTACTCTAGGCAAGCATGCTACCACATAGATTCACAACTCTGCTCTTAGCTTCTTGCCCAACATAAGCCAGAGTCTGTCGGTGTGCACACGTGTGGACTTGCAAAGGCTACTGCTGAGTACCTCTGTGCTGCTGGTATCTCACTGGACCCAGTGAGCCCTCTTTCTGGCTATTTCCATCTGCAGAAGCTGCGCTCTCCTGGCCTTCGGTCCACCTTACTATTCCTTCTACTTTTGCATGCTGTCCTCTTCCTCAGGCCCCAGGCACTTCCAAAGGCTGGATTCCAAACGTTCTAGCCTCATTCCTTTCTCTTTTAGGTAAACACAACCTCCTTCAGAGACCTGAAGTGCTAGGGTTGAGGGGATACCCAGGGGGACCCCACCCACTCAGAGGAGAAGGGGAGGGGTGCAGTGAGCAGGATGTAAAGTAAGTTAATTAAAACAAAACAAACAAACAAGCCCACCCTCCTGTTCTAATTTCCACGTGTGGTTTTACCCCACCCTCTCCTAAGTATCAGATTTACATCTGCAAGTTAACTCTCTCTCCAAAGTGAATTTATCCTTTGCAAACTCTGTTCTTTATACCTAAGCACGAGACAGGATCTGCCCACTGGATCAATTCTCTATTGCAACCAGCAGAACTAGATAAACCTTATCAGCTCTTCCCTGATCATCCTCAGGGTCAGCTTCCAACTCCCCCAGGGCGGCACTCAGAACCCTACAGAGCTAGCCCTGACTCTCTAGACCCCTGTCACATCTTTATGTTGCGTCTGTCCATCCCCCAAACATCTACACCTTGGTACAGGCTGCTTTTAGAATGCACGTTTCTCCTGTTGCCTCCTTTCCCTCGTTAACTCTGCTCCTCTAGAAGATGCAGGACAGGTACCATAAACTTCGGGAAAACTTCCCTGTACGTCCCCTCATCCCATGCCATCAGGGTATAGTAACAGCTGGTTTTATTGTCCGTCTTGCCAACTGTGAACAATCTGGGGCAGAACAGTCTTCCCTGGATGGCCAAGAACTTACCTCGCACACAGCAGATACTCAGTAAACACTGCCTTCTCATGAGCCCTGCACCGTCCTGTGTGTGCACGGGGGAAAGGAACCCTTCAACATCTACCAGGGTATCAACTCCCTGGCCTTCAGAGGCAGGTGCAGGCTGCCTTCCACCTCCCTCTGCTTTAGCTCAGCCCTACTGCTCTACTCACGAGCAGCCTTGACATCTGTGAGGTGACTGTATACTGGTCCTGCACCTCCTCTCAGCCATGTGCAGTGATCAGTGTCTCTCCTTTCTGGGCTGTGATTGTTTCTGTTCCCTTTCATCTCAGCAAATAGTTACCAAGCACTTACCCTGGACTGGAGCTGTAGTTCAGATCTCGACTATCCCTCCAAGTACCATGTGTTAAGGGCTGCCCCTCCCAACCAGGTCGGTGCTTTTGAATCTAAGAACCCCACACCTATCTCATTTGCTCCCTATGTCTCTCTTGAGGACTGACTCTGAGAGTCAGGTAGTGAGGCACAGGGTCAAGGCATGCATTGTGCCTTTAGGAGAGTTGGGTCATCTGCTCAGGCCACTTCCTTTTCCTCTGTTTTGCACCCTGGCCAAGAAGCAGTAGTTTCCCCTCTCCACATGCTCCCACAACGTGCTGCCTCACTGGAAGCCTAAAGCCAACAAGGGTAAATGATCATAGGCCAAACCCTCCAAAATGGTGAGCCAAAATAAATGAGCCTTTTCTCTTTGTAAGTTAGTCGTTTCAGACATTCCCTTGCAGTATTAGGGATATGACAGTGGACAGGACAGTCATGTCCTCAGAAGGGGTGGGGTCTAGTGGGGAGCAAGGCAGGATCACAGTTATAGTAAAGACTTTGCAGTGAAGAGGGAGCTGGAACACAGCATGGCAGAAAGCACCAAGAGATCAGGATGGGGCTGTGACAAAGAGGAGGAGAGAGGGCAAGGAAATCCAATTCCCACAGGGACACTTTATTTATTTCTCTGTAAATCCTAGACCCTCTGCTCCCAACAGCCCAGTCAGGAATGCTGTCCCACTGTGTGTGTCCCTGTGGCTCTTTGTATATGACTCTTGGGCAATTTTCACCCAGCAGGCTGGAGGGGTGTATGCCTTGCCCTGGCTCAGCTCCCAGATGTAGGCAGGGGACCAAGCAGTAAGCATGGAGGTCACTCCTAAAGGACTGCAAGCTCTGAGGAAACGCCGTGTCCAAGGGCTCACACACTCTGATATGGTGATGCGCTTATACATGGAAGTGACTCCAAATGGGCCTAACACCATCTGCCACTCTGTTCTTGGTTTCCTGTCCTATAAAACGGGATCCTTAAACTCTGCTCATCTTTTCAGAGATACTGACATTTCTGCAGCCTGACAGGACAGCCCAGGGAATGCTGGAGAAGCAGTGTTGGGCAATGGAAGTCACTATCTCCAATCAGCACCCTCACGGCATGAACCATTTGGTCTGGAAGCAGGAATTCCAGTCTGAATGTGAGAAGCCGAGGCCAGGCACCTTACTCAACACACCCACAGGTTGCTGTGCTGCGATCGTGGCACACTGCTAATACATGCGCTCAGGCGCTCAGCAAAACAGGCCTGTGGGAAGCGCCAACCTGCCAGTCCCAAGCTCCTACACATAGGCTAAGAAAAACGTGACACGTGTGGGGACTTTAATATTTTTCTAGACACCCAGACTCTCAGTGTCCTTTCTCTTGACTGGGGAGTTCTAGGACCTCCCTTTACAGAAGGGAGGAGTCCAGGACTGCCTGGCTCCACACATGGAGCAGGTAGCCTAGGCTTCCTAGCCAAATGAGCACCTGTTCTTCTCTGGGGTGAGTGAAAGTAGAAGCAAGGTCCTGAGCCAGGCTCTTGCCAGAGCCAGCGGTGCCCAACCGTGGTGCTCCTGTGGCACCCGGCTCAGAGGGAGGGGCTGCCAGCACCCTTTCTTCCTGACTCCGTCCCAAACTGTCCTTGGACTCTCACCCAATCTGTAAGGTGCTCTCTCTCCTTCCAATAAGCCCCACTGTGGCAAAACAGCCCCCACACCTTCAGGGATACGACTCTTCTGCTGCCCAGGACTGAAGATGAACCAGGTGGTGGCTCGTGGGGGTGGTGGCAGCAGCTCCTAAGGGAGCATCAAGTCCAAGCACAAATGGCGCAGGGTGTGAGTCGGGAGACTCCTACCTTGCCTGTACTTGCCCTGGCCATCCGCTGATGGCCTCCCACCAAAGCCCAGCTCTGTCATTTCCTGTGTCTAGCTCTAAGCTGCCATTTGACACTTGTTTTTTGTCTGTAATAAAGGAGTGTTGATAACCGTCACGTCACTTCTCAGGACTACTCTGAAGAACTAAAACCAACAAAATGCCACTAATGACAAAAGCAAGTGAAGAGCCCTGTGAGCCTGCAGCACAGAGCTGCATAGCAACCCCTGCCTGACACTCCCACTTGGCCCCACAGTCCCCTGCGCTCGGCTTCTGCCTGAACACTGACAGCTCTCAGTATCACCTCACCCTGGACCCTGTGTGCCCAGCCCTTCTCTGCTTCACTCACTGGCAGGGACTTGCCTCACTCTGCCTGTCATTCTCTCCCACAGGAGCCCTCATGTTTCTCCATTTACACCTGGGCTCCCCTCTGCACTTCCACATCCTCAGCTGACGCTTTTCTGGTCCAAAACATCTGCACCTTTAGTCCTTACCTCTTTGAAGACCTAGGAGCCAGTGATCAGCAGATATTCAATGCAAATCACTGATTACAGGGCCACGCAGGTGAAGACCACTCTGGTCTGCAGTCATCCTCCCAGGCCTATGGCCACCCCCTACTCTCCTGCTCAGATCTCTGCCCTTTCTCACTCTTCTCTCTAGCCCTGTATCACCTCGTTTGTTCCCTTTTCCTCTTTATCATCATCTCATCTTTCCGACCAATGTTTCCTCTCTCAGTCGTGATGTGACAGCAGCACATCCTTCCATGGGAACAGCTACAGACACCATGTAACAACTTCTTAGAACTCAAGTTCCCCCCTGCTCTGAAACCCTCAGAGACTCCCATTGCCTATGGATAAAAAGCCTGATTTCCTCTGTGGCCTTTAAGGACCATGATTAATTCGGACTCCTCTGACTTACTCTTCCCTCTCTCGCAGCACCTAATGGAGAGTGTCACAGGCCACCCCTTATCTGTGGCCGAGAGCAACAAACAGCCATGACCTGTGTGTGAGGGAAGCAAGCACTTGGAGCAGAGAAAACCTGGGTCGTAGGACAAATGGTGTCTGAGGTTGATTAGAAGACATGAGACAAAGCAAACCCGACGATACCTATAGGATGGTAGTGACCACTAGCCCAGTTGAAGATGTCATGCTAATGTACTTTGGTAGTCCACTCAACCCTGTCTGCCCCTTAAAGCGCAGCTCAGATTATAAAATCCTACTTCATCCATGTCTGTGTGCACACGTGCCACGCATGAGACCCATCAGTCTCCCCACACAGGCGAGAACCCATCCCAGGCACTGGTCAAGATGCCCACAGCACTGAAGTCCTCAAACCGTGCTGGGTTGGGCTGGGCTAGGAAAACAGGGTCCCACTACTGTACAAAGCAGGCCAATCATAGAAGGGATCTGTGAGTTTCCTCCCAAATGCTCAACCTTGAGAATGAATAGGGCCTCATACCTGTTTGACTATCGGTCTGAACACACTCAGTTGTGGTCTCAACCTAAAACGGAATTTTACAAGTCATTAGTTTTGATCATGTGGCGTGCTTGCTTGAAGGACCAGGACCTGGGCTCTCTACCGACCTTATTGCTGCCGTTGCACACTCTGATAATGGACACATAGTGTCTGATTTTTCTGTAAGTAGAAAACAATGCATTATTTTTCTCCTGACTCTAATTTGGTAATTTTTCATTATAAAAAGAATACTTCCTTTTAGCAATATATAAAATGCTTTCAGATCATTTTTTCTTCTAAAAACTATATATTTTATATATAGGTCAAGGCCACCAATAAATGAACCAAACTTTACAAACACCCTTTTATGTCTGGGGAAAAAAGACGTGACTTCATCAGTCACTTCCCTAGTTTTGACAACAGATAGTATGAACACACATATGCTTTTAACAGTGTGCTACACGTTAGCCTCTAGGTCCCCAATGAGTCCTTTTGACCAGAGATACTGATGCTCTCCAGCCAGCAGTCTGCTTACAGTCACTCACAGAGAGAGCCACAGGCCGCAGAGGCCACACAGGCTGAGATCCTACGAGCCTTGGCAAGCCAATGTCTAAGACAAAGCAACAAGGGCTGCACACAGAAACTGCCGGCTTCTCCATTCATTTACTGTCCCTTCAGTTTCAAATCCCTATATACTTATCACAAGAAAGATTTGGAAAGGACATAAAGGAGCAAAGACTCAGACCAGAGAGCCCACACAGATCCACCTCCCTGAGGCGATCACCAACCGGCAGCCAAGCCGGCTGACATAGCACGCGAACTGTGCGGTCGGCCAGCACTGAGGGCTGCACCAGGCACCATCATACATGGCAGTCAGAGCTGGGGCGGAAAGCAGACCTCTCTATGACTCAGTTTCCTCATGTGTAAAGGAGAGACATCACTGTGCTGATCAAACGGAGCTGCATTTAGGATGAAATGAAGGCCATCCCCCATTAGCAGGGCCTGGCTAGAGGGAAGTGCTTAGAGGACAGAGGCGGTTCCTGATGCCCGTGAGCCCACACTTCCTCCCTGGCCTCCTTCTCTCTGTGTCACACCTCGGTCTGACTTTACATTTTGCATAGTGAGGTCTTTCCTTACAGATTAATTTTCTATGATCATCACTTATTAAAGTGTGTATTTTACTTTTGGGTATTCTATAATTCACACTCAGAGTTTTCTGGAAACCTTATTATTTTGAACAGGTCTGAGACAAGCCTCTAAAAATTTTAGGCTCTTAATAAATTTACAGTATGTGCATTAAGCACATGCATTCTTGCCCATGCAGCCATGTGTGGAATCAGACAGAGGTTGACATGGGAACGTCTTCCTCAATTGTTTCTCTACATTACTAACCATTATCATTATCATTATCATTATCATTATCATTATCATTATCATTATTATTACAGAGTTCCTCACTGAATGTGGATCTCACCATTCCACAGCCAGGCTGGGTGCCAGTGAGACCCTAGGTCTCTCCCCCACCGATGACAGGGTTACAGGCATGATGCACCCTGGCTTTTGTGGGGTGCTGGAGATATGAACTCAGATTCTCAGGCTTGCACACTGAGCACATCATGCCTCAGTGAGCCAGCTCCTCGGCCCCTAGAACATCTGTTAGCATTCAAAATATTTTTCTCTGTGATAGGCCTTTGCAGAAATAGCTATTTTCAATTAGATAAAAAGCTTATAAACACAGAGGTACACCTGATTTGAATATAAATATTGAAGTCTCTTGCAAATCTACACGGCATAAAGAAGAGCATTTCAAGTCTGGTGGCTCTGGACTGCAAGTGGAAGGTCCTCAGGGAACTACTGCCCTGGAAGGCCTTTCTGCGGGACCCCGGCCTTGCTCTGAGCTGTTTACACTTCTGTGAGCAGTGTGGAGTCTACTCAAGTATTCAGAGCCAGTTCGAAATACAGACTGCTGACTGAAGTACATTTTTTTCCACTTACCCTCCCTGCCCAATGACAGGTATTATCTTCACATTTTGTTGGATGTTATCTCCATTTTTCTTTTGGGTATGGTAAACTCCTTGCCACTCCTAGGAATAGAATGCACGTATCATTATGCTTTGGGTTTGAAATATAAATCCAGGATTGGTTCTGATTCATTAATCACCATGAAAGAACAGGATAAAGAATGGTCCCAAAGCCAAATGCAATTCGAGTAAGCTGATATTCTTCCTCACCCTGTCAAGTCACCTGACTAAAGTCAAGTCACTGCAGTGGCCCACGGCCATCTGTTGGCAGGAGAGAACTCCCTCACTTCACTGATCCCGCCTCTCACGGCTCTCACTGACTGTATGAAGGACTGTATGGCTGTATGAAGGACTGTATGACTGTATGAAGGACTGTATGGCCGTATGAAGGACTGTATGGCTATATGAAGGACTGTATGGTCGTATGAAGGACTGTATGACTGTATGAAGGACTGTATGACTGTATGAAGGACTGTATGACTGTATGAAGGACTGTATGGCTGTATGAAGGACTGTATGACTGTATGAAGGACTGTATGGCTGTATGAAGGACTGTATGACTGTATGAAGGACTGTATGGCTGTATGAAGGACTGTATGACTGTATGAAGGACTGTATGGCTGTATGAAGGACTGTATGACTGTATGAAGGACTGTATGGCTGTATGAAGGACTGTATGACTGTATGAAGGACTGTATGGCCGTATGAAGGACTGTATGACTGTATGAAGGACTGTATGACTGTATGAAGGACTGTATGACTGTATGAAGGACTGTATGGCTGTATGAAGGACTGTATGGCTGTATGAAGGACTGTATGGCTGTATGAAGGACTGTATGGCTGTATGAAGGACTGTATGACTGTATGAAGGACTGTATGGCCGTATGAAGGACTGTATGGCTGTATGAAGGACTGTATGGCTGTATGAAGGACTGTATGGCTGTATGAAGGACTGTATGGCTGTATGAAGGACTGTATGACTGTATGAAGGACTGTATGGCTGTATGAAGGACTGTATGACTGTATGAAGGACTGTATGGGTGTATGAAGGACTGTATGGGTGTATGAAGGACTGATGGCTGTATGAAGGACTGTATGGCTGTATGAAGGACTGTATGGCTGTATGAAGGACTGTATGGCTGTATGAAGGACTGTATGGCTGTATGAAGGACTGTATGGCTGTATGAAGGACTGTATGGCTGTATGAAGGACTGTATGGCTGTATGAAGGACTGTATGGCTGTATGAAGGACTGTATGGCCGTATGAAGGACTGTATGGCCGTATGAAGGACTGTATGGCTGTATGAAGGACTGTATGGCTGTATGAAGGACTGTATGACTGTATGAAGGACTGTATGGGTGTATGAAGGACTGTATGGGTGTATGAAGGACTGATGGCTGTATGAAGGACTGTATGGCTGTATGAAGGACTGTATGGCTGTATGAAGGACTGTATGGCTGTATGAAGGACTGTATGGCCGTATGAAGGACTGTATGACTGTATGAAGGACTGTATGGCTGTATGAAGGACTGTATGACTGTATGAAGGACTGTATGGGTGTATGAAGGACTGTATGGGTGTATGAAGGACCGATGGCTGGTTGAAGGACTGTATGGCTGTATGAAGGACTGTATGGCTGTAGGAAGGACTGTATGGCTGTATGAAGGACTGTATGGCCATTATGAAGGACTGTATATGACTGTATGAAGGACTGTATGGCTGTATGAAGGGCTGTATGAAGGACTGTATGGTATGAGGGACTGATGGCTGTATGAAGGACTGTATGGCTGTATGAAGGACTGTATGGCTGTATGAAGGACTGTATGGCTGTATGAAGGACTGTATGGCTGTATGAAGGACTGTATGGCTGTATGAAGGACTGTATGACTGTATGACTGTATGAAGGACTGTATGGCTGTATGAAGGACTGTATGACTGTGTGAAGGACTGTATGACTGTATGAAGGACTGTATGGCTGTATGAAGGACTGTATGGCTGTATGAAGGACTGTATGACTCCGCACTCTGCCTTGGTATTGGTGCAGGTGTACTCTGAGCCAGGGCACAAAGGGCAGTGTGTGGTCAGTACCTCCTTACTGTGAATGGCTTCAGCCCTTCTGGCCCTGGGGGCTCAGTCCTTCTGCAGGGTGGGGTGCTGCAGCAGCTAGTCTGGCTCAGGTAGCCCCACAACACAGACCTGAAGCTGAAAAGCCCAGGGCTGTGATTTTAAGAGCTCACATGACCTGAGGCAGGGACCCTTACAACAGAAAACCTTGGCTGAGGAGAACCAGGGCACACCTTCCCCTGGGGTGATGAGGGTAGCTAGGGTCTTGTCTTCATCAGATGGCCAGCCAAGGATCTGGGTTCATCTGACAAGTCACTTGGGGACTAAGCTATGAAAATCCCCAAAACTTCCAGTTGGACGCTTAGCTAGAGGCACCCACAATGTTCTCGGCCCTTCAGAACTCTGAACCCAGAGCTCTGAAGATACCCAATAGGTACTGAGTCTGATTACTAGATGATATAATTCTGAAAACAGTAATTTTTTAGGAAGACCATGTCAAAAACAGCTAGCTCTGTCTGCAGTTAGTACTGAACAGAAAAAAATAAAATAAAAAAGAGCAGGTTATAACAGCTTAGCCCTATGTGCAGGCAGCGCAGGGACGGGCTAACCAGGGATCCCCAAACAGGAAGGAGCAGGCAGTCGTCACCTCCACAGCCATGGAGCCACCCTGGAAAGAGCGCTCTAAGAAGACTATCTATGTCAATGTGGGAAACTGTGACAAGTCCCTAGCTACCCTCATCACCGCAAAGGAAGGTGTGCCCTGGTTCTTCCTCAGCCATGCTACAACTATAGGAATATACTTAAAATCACTGTTCACTTGTTTGAGGTAGGCTGTCACTGTGCAGCCTGGGCTAGCCTGGAACTTGCTACACAGACTAGACTGGTCTCACACTTGTAGCAACCCTCTTGCCTCGGCTCCCCAAGTGCTATGAACTGTATACTTTCAATGGTAGACTGTATGGTGTGAAAATTACATCTCAATAGAAGTGTTACATTACATGAAAAAGAAAAGAGGGAGTGAAGGAGAGAGAAAGAAACAGCAGGTCAACAGGCTCAAGTGACCAGCACATTGAATGATATATTCAGAATGTCCTTCTTAGCTCTTTCTGAAGAAACTCAGACAACTGACAGACCCAAGCCAAGGTCTAACAGGCCATGCCAGCATCATAGGAGCAATGATCAAGTCACTGTCCTGGCTTGGGGAACAATGTTAAATATAAGTTTTCCAGTCACCAATGTTAAAAAAAGTGTATCTAGCATCAACCATATTTACTAATTATAAATATACAAAACAGTTATGTATCACTGTGAGGTTGAACTCCAAAGAGGAAGAATACTTCCTTAGCCCATGGTCAGAGAGGCTTCTAGTTCGTAAGTCTGAAACCCAGTGAGTCCAGGAGCCAGCCTGTTTGGGATGCGGGCTTTTGCACAGTCCTGTCCCCACATGAGTTCCCACTGCACAGTCAGACTCCTGCTTCCCTGCTGCTCTGGCCCAAGCAGCTTATCAGGCCGGGCTTCCACAGCTATTGATGTAGTCCCCTTTGGCAATCATTGTCACAAAATTAAGTCATTGTCATGCAGCTGTCCTGTCCCCAAGGCTGGTACCGTGATAAACAATCAAACAACAGGAGGCTTTTGTCTAGGGTGACTGAGGTCAACCTCAGAGTCTTGGCCACCAGGCTAAGCAATCTACACAGACACTAAGGGAACAACTGGACAATCTGGAGATGAGGAGACCACACGTCACTGTGGGGACCAGGTCAGGGGCAAACGTGCACACTCAAAGCACGGAAATTAGCAGCCAACAGGATTGATGACCTTGAAGGAGGCAAAAGGCAGAGGGTTCAGTTTATTCCAAGGATCTTGGACAAAGTATAAAGACCTATGAACAGAGAGAGTGATTAAGAGATGGGATTTTTATTCATGAAAGGCAAGAGGAAAATCATTCTCTGACAATTTTAAGTGACAGCAGCCTACAGAGGGACAAGAGCAAGAGGGCAAAGGTCAGAGTCCAGGTAATTTGTAGAGGAAACAGAAGAAAGTGGAGTAGGGAAGTGGAGCTTCAGTGAGGAAGGAAGAGGATCACAGAAAATAAAGAAGGTCAAAGAGTCCTGTGGACACATATCAGCACAGACAGGCATAGGAATCGCCAATATTTATCCTGCACTGAGTACATGTATGTGTGTTTCAGGGGTGGGGCAACAAAAGAGGAAAAGTCAAGATGTCTAGACAGGGACAGGCCATGTAAGTAAGGCTTAGCTTCCTGGAAGATAGGGCATTGTAAGTCCCCTGACAGGAAGAAGTGATAGAAGGCACGAATGTGGACCTAAAAATTCCAGTTAACATTTCTATCTACCCCGGAGACAGTAACTGTCAGAAAGGGCTGTGCAGTGATGAGCATCTGCACAGCTCTGCCCCAACTGCAGGGGAATCGCTCCTCTGGCCCAGGGTTTCCAAACTGACATTCTGATGCCTACAGTTCTGGCCAGCTGACCATTTGCTGAGTCTCCTCTGTTCGGCCATGTGGGGCCCTAGTGGACATTTGAGCTCTCCTTGCTGACCACAGCATCACGGTCCCACAAGGCCACTGACCCCTCTGCTAGCCCTTCCCTTACAGAGATTGAATTAGAAAGAGGTCTGCCCTCTCACCTCAGTGAACCAGCAGGCTGCTGAATGGGCAGAATCATCTTTACACACACCCTAAACACTCAATACACTAAGTAAATGGCCAGACTCCTTTTAGAAATAGAGTAGTAAATAGGCCAATACCATAAAAGTCTTCCTGGGTTTTGTTCATAATCGTTTTAAGTCTCTAGAGAGTTTCTGCTATTCAGACTTGAGGCTTTTGCCACTGGTCCCCAACAGTGTTACTCTAGCAGAAGTGAGACACTGCACACGAATTTCATACAGTGACCACATGCCCTGTCACCGTTGGTTCTCCTCAGTGAGAGGGGTCCAGCTTGCCTGGCAGAGGTCTGGACTAGTTGATACCCAACAACAGAATCACCAGCTTAAAAAAAATAAGCCAGGCATGCTGGTAAACACCTTTAATCCCAGTAAAGGGGAGGCAGAAGCTTGTGGATCTTTGTAAGTTTGAGGGCAACTTGGTCTACAGAGAGAGAGATCCCGTCTCAAAACAAAACCTCTGCCTCCAAGCACCACCAAAGGGGAGAAGTGACAGAACTGCATGCCAAGGGAAGGCCCCGAAGACAATGTCCTCTAACCCAGCCTGCCAGGGTGCTGAGATCTCTATGCCCATCGCAGTCTTTGGTCTCTTGTCAGAAGACCCTCTGCTCCTCCCAGTAAGACAAACACCACCCTGAACTTCAAACCTGAAACCAAGCTGTGTCTACCTACGGTTCTTTCCTCTCATGGTACCCCACACCTGGCACCAGGAGGTGCCGAGAGCCCACAGGAAAGGTCTGGCCGACTGCACTGCTCCTCCTCCTCCTCCTCCTCCTCCTTCAGCACTCTCATATACTACTTCTCCCAGTCAGCAACGATCCCTCCTGTTCCCAACTCTGGAAACTGAGTTCTCTCAGGCAATGGTCTTGCTTTGACCATCCTTCTGTGGCAGAATTCAGCACAGTCTTGGCACGCAACTGGTATTTGAAAATTGCTCCATGAATGACTGAGGCTCAGACATTCTCTAAGGGTGTCCTGCCTCACTGGCAACCCTTATCCCGGACCACGTACCAACATCTACTACTTAAAAGGTCAGTTACCAAGGATACCAACTTTCCAGGCACACACCCTCTCAGATAAACAGTCAGTTAAGGTCAGTCCCAGTTATCGCGCTTGCTGGCTAATCACAACGCATCCTTGGCTTCAGCTCTGCATCTGTAAAGTGAGATCGACAGGACTGCTGGGAACAGAGTAAGGCCAAGGCCACTGCCACACATGGTGCTGAGTCTTCCTCCTTACCCGGAAGTGATGACAGCACTAACATCTTACTTACCTTGTCGATTGTGACACAGGAATTTATGGCATCCAGCAAGTCACCTTTCTTCTCATTGATGGGCACTTGTGCTAACTCCTTCCCTATTAGTTCTCCCGACTGATAACCCATTGTTGTTTCAAATGCAGGGTTTGCATACTGGAAAGAGACAAAAGAAAAAATTAAGTGAATTTACAGATGTTCTGAAAAAACTGAAGTCTTCCCCCTAAGTACCGCCCATCTCGTGAAAACCCAGATGCTTGGACTTCATTATGAGCGTTCCACGGCCACTAGAGCATTGCATTATGGGAGGCTTCTGCTTAGGTGACACATGGCTGAGCTTCCTGCTGTGTCCTTCTGACTCCAGAGTGGCAGCAGGCGCTCTCCAACTTCAATGAAGACCAAGGAAGGCATGTTCTCAGCACAAACCCAGGCTGCTACACCAGAGCTGCCCAGACCAGCTACAGTGAAATCATGTACGGGCTGGGCTGTAAAACCCCAGGCTCTGCCCTCTGGTCTCTGCAGGAACTTCATCCACGTGCCCTTCTGGGTGGTGAGAATAAAAACACGACTCTCTGGTACGAATCAAATGAACAATGTGTGGAGAGCAGCTACACAGCAGAAAGTGGGTATCCAGGAAAGGGTGATGCTGAGTTTCAAACAGGATGAAAAGACGAGGGAAACCCACGAGCACACTGAGCATGTGTTGGTGGTGATGAAGCAGAGCTGACAGTCACCATCAGGACCTGCCTTCTTCAGGAGAGCCTTGAGCAAGCACGTGACACGTGAGCTCGGGCAATCCTCAGACCTTATGACAGGTTTTGCTTTCGTAGCATAGCAGTGGGTGGCTGCTGCTACTGTCACTCCCGTGTGTACTAAGAGAAAGCAGATTCGGCTAGACTAAGTGACTTGCACAAAGATACACCCCTGTCTGGGGCAGACAGAAGCCTGGGCCCTCAACTCACGGCCCGAGCTGCCTCTCAGCACCGACTCCCAAATGTCCGCACCAGTAACAAAAGGGGCCATAAGGTGAGATCCAATGATACAATCAAAATGGATTTCATTTAGAGTAAAGGGCTCCTTCCCTGGACCAGCCGTCCTGGAGCAGTAAGAGCCGTGTCATCTTCATAGATACCTACTTTTCTCTGACAGAAACCAGCTTTGCTAATAATGGTAGTCTGCTATTTTCTGAATTGTTAACTGTTTTTAGAAAGTTTTTACAGGTTTAAACTGCCTCCAAAAACTGTGAGAAAGCTTGCCTGCCGTCAGCCTGGCACAGCCTCCTGAGTGAGTCTCTCTTGGTTAAAACACCCAGCCACCCCAGGGGAAATAATGAGACAAGAGCGACCATTTCTACATTTCTACTTCCATAAGAAATAATTTTCTTATCTAGAGAATTTACTTCAAATTACATATTTTATTGATTTTGCTCTTACAATCGTCTGGGAGGGGTAAGGGGAGAGGGAGAATGGGTTCTTGGACTTCCAGAAGAAAAAAAAATCAAATTGTGGGGCTACAATCCTAAGAACAAGAACAAACAAAATAAAAGCAGAGGCAGACATTTCCCAAATAACAAACCTGGATGATGTGGTCCTCACTTGTGATCTCAATCGCTTCTTGACTCTTCTCTAACGCAGTGAACACTGAGTTACAAGCCCTTGATGGACAGAACAAAAGGTCTGGTGAGCGTATTACGTTCTCACAGCTACTAAGTCCTCCACAGTCGCAGCCACTGCAGCAGCTTACTTAAGGAGCTAGTGTCTGGTTCTGAGGTGAACGAGGAAATGTCTGAAACCATGAAGACGACCTTCTGCAGCCCTGGTACTGTGTACAGCCCTGATGGTAGGGACACACCACTGTAGTCGTGGGGCCCTGAGCACCTAGAATGTCCCTTTCCAGCACCGAAGAACCTTCATAAGGGCTAAGTGAGAGAAGAGAGTCAGGCTTGCTGCCTGGCCTGGCACCGGGGAGGCAGCCATTGGAGTATTATTTCAAGTCATTCTTTTCACAGACTTGGGGGCACCTGGGAGGCTCAGCTCTGCCGCCTGCTCCCTTCACCGAGTCTTCCCCTGTGAGCACATCCACACCGTCATGCTTTAAACACTCTCTTAACTACACAGGCAGCACTGTTCACTGACGAACGTGAGAAACATAACAAAGTGGCTGCTCACCACACCACAAGAGTAAGAAGGGACAGAATTAGCGATGCCATCGCGCACGGCTCACAGGGATGTGAGACTGGGAACAGTGGAGAAACTCCTCAGTGGTTAGACACAAAATCACCATGTGTATCCACTCCGGGTTACATACTTAACAAAAGGAGAGCATATGTTGGCACTGAACCTTGTTCATAACAGCCGGCCAGGACTAACAGCTCTGATGTGCGCCAGCAAAGAATGAATAATTAAATGTGATATATGCATAAAATGGAATACTATACAGAAATAAAACCCAGTGAAGTCCTGCTATCTATGCTATGGTACAGGTGTGCCATAAAAAGATATTTAAATGCAAGGACTCAGTTACAAGGGACCACACACTGTATGACTCCATTTATATAAAATGTCTAAAACAGGCAAATCCAAACACAGAGAGTAAAATAGGGGTGTGGGCCTGGAGTTAGTAAAACTGTCTGTTCTAGAAGTGTGCTGGTGCGTTCTCAGCTCTGGGACACAAGAAAACCACTGAGTAACCTGTGACTGGCAAATGGAATGGCACGTGACGTCTGTCTCCTAAGGCTGTTCACTAGACCAGGGGAGAGCATCTGAAGCCCACGCTTAGACATAGCGAGCAAGCACTCTGGGGAGTTGCTTTTACAAACATGTACGTCAACACGTACATTTGTAAAAATGTAATCATTCTCATAGCTTTATCGTCTCTTTCTCTCAGTGAACTAACAACAATCGTGGCTCTCCATCACCATGTTCAATCACCATATATTTTACTATAAGGTTACACCTAAGTATTTTCATCAAAGCCCCACGAGGAGGCACGCGGGCTGCTTCCAGACTCCTCTTAGGTAGGAATCCCCAAAGCATGACCACAAGGCTCTCTTGCCTCACAAGACTAAAACCCTGAGCAACTACCTGCTTATACACAGAGTGCAGAGAGTAGGCAAGTAAGAACTTTAGAAGCAACAATGCTCCTTCATCTTCTTGCTCAAAAAAGCTGTTACTGAAAACAAGAGGAAGCCTCGACACAGTAAAGGTCTCCTGCTAACCCCCACAGCCTGAGTATGCTCTCCGGACTCGTGTGGTCAGAAAGAGAGAAGACTCCCCAGGTGCCCTCTGACCTCCACATATACACTGTGTGTGCCCACATCCACAGCCACAAACCTACAATGTAAATAAATCAATTTCCAATAAGAAGAAAAATTAGAAGCAAGGAGCTGGAGAGACGGCCCAATGGCTAAGAGCACTTACTATTCTTCCAGGGGACCTGAGTTTCCTTCCCAGTTCCACATCAGACAGCTCACAACAGCCTGTAAGAGCAGCTCCATGGGACCTAGCACCTTGCTCTGGATGCTGAGGACACCTGCAGTTATACACACAATACCCCCACCCCTGCCACAGCACACACATAGACACCTAATAAGAATAATAAAATTAATTTTTTTTTAAAAAAATGATCAGGATTCCATCCACGTGCTGCTCTATCAGTGCCATCAGTTCAACTCCCAACACCCAGGTCAGGCAGCTCATAAGTGTCAGTTACTCCCGCTCCAGGGAATCTGATGCCTCTGGTTCCTGCAGGCACCTGTGCCCATTTACACAACCCCACCCCCATACACATAATTAAAAATAAAACCCTAAACCAGCTGGTGAGGTGGCTCAGTTGATAAAAAGAACTTGGGAGACAGAAACAGGTGCCAGCCTGGTCTACATGGTGAGTTCAGAATGAAACAAACAACAACAGAGGACAGACAGACCTCTGTCTGTCCCACCTCTGATGTGAGCTGCTCAGAGGACTGGGCCTGTAAGAAGCCCGGAAACTCTTCACTCCTCACTCTCTCAGCCAGAGCAGAACAGGGTGAGCGGGTGGGGCGGGCCAGCGGGGTAGGCGGGGCAAGTCCGACGTCTCCATTCTTGTTCCTCTGACTGCTAGTTCAGGTGACTTCTTCTCCGGTGCTCTGACTTGTGAATTGCTTGTGCCTGGCTTCCCATATTTTCTTACTGGAGTATTTCATTATTTGAGTCATCAAAGCTCCTTATTTAGGATATTAACCTAATTCATGCCCATTGGAAACGCAACAAATAACCTTTCTACTCATTTTCCTGTAACTTTAACATTATTTCAGGGTTTGTTCCCTTTTAAGTATAGAAAAGCCCAGTGTTTTTCTGTTACTTGATTGGTTTCTCTTCCTTTGTGAAACTCAGTCTTTATGCCACAGCCACTCTAAAATGACTCATCATCCAATCAAATATCTTGCTTATATTTTTTAAGAATTTAGCATGGCTCTACATTTAAGCTTTTAGTTTACTGGTGGTTATTTGGGGTAGGGAGTGAAACTGGGATACGTTAATTTCTTTTCCAAATAATTAGGCAGCTGTCAGAATCCTGTGCACTGAAAAGCTCCTCTCTGTGTGATTTGACTGCCACCCTGATCATCAGCGTCTCTACATTCTAGTCGGTGACACTGCAGGAACAAGGCTGTGCTTCGGGCCTCCTGCACCGGGAACAGGTCTCTCTACTCACTATCTCCAGCCCCACGTTTCTCTTCCCTTTGTAATGTACATCTCTGTTGGCTGCCAGCTAGAGCAAGGCATGATGGGAACTGAGAAAGCGAGCATGGAATCAGGAGAGACAGATTCAGGAGAGTCGTGGGGGCCACATCTGGGAATCTGGACTTTGCCTTGAACTCAGTGGAGGATTTCAAGGCAGAAACACAAATGCTGTGTGAAGACTAAACAAGAGGAAGTATGAGGTAGTGGTAGGGAGTCTGACTGAGAATCCAATAATCCAGGCAAAAGATAGTGACCTTACTCCAAGAGTAAGTGAAGACAAAAATAATTGAATAGTCTGGAGAAACTGAGAAGAGCTGGGACACAGCGACAAGACCCAGGAGTGGGTAAAGGAGGCCCAGGGTTTCAGTGCAGGACGATATGCTGGTGCTACTGTGTTCACTACACTGAGGTACTGAGGAAGAAAGTTTGAAGTTACCAACCTCAGGGGGTGGGAAAAGAAAACAACTATAGTATTAAAAGTGTAAATTACAGGCCAGGTGTGCTGTTTGATTCCAGCAACTCAGGAGGCAGAGGCAGGCAGACCTCTGCGAGTTCAAGATCAGCCTGTGATAGACATTGAGACCCTGCCTCAAAATAGATACGTGCACAAGTAAGTGTGAGTCACAGGCAAGTGAACTAAGCACCGGTGAGCACTTGTGAGCTCTCAGCTGAGTCGCATGACTTCTCTCATCCAGCCTTTGACGTTTCCGCTTAGTGACAATGCTTCTACACTGTAGTAATTAATTTTATTCTACGTGCATGTCTTTCCTACATATGGGGCCTTATACTGCTGCCTACAAATTGTAACACTTCAATTTCGATGGCTTTTTATCTGCCTTAGGCATATACATACAGAACAAGGATCTGTCTTTGGTCCCCAATTTAAAAAAATGCTAAATAGCTGGGCACGGAAGAGATACAGAATGAGGAGAATGGCTGCCTTTATTCTTCTGGGAACCTGGGAGCATTTAAAACCTTTTTTTTCTTACTTGATCTACAAATATCTACTTGTTTCTTATTTAAAAAGAAAAAAAATTTCAGCTGCACATGGTGGCAAAGGCTTATGAGTCAAGCACTCAGACAGCTAAGAAATGAGGATTCCGCACTCATTGATAAGTGGATACTAGCCAAAAAGCTTGAATTAGCCAAGATGCAATCCACAGACCACAGGAAGCTCAAGAAGAAGGATGACCAAAATGCAGATGCTCCCACTCCTTCTTAAAAGGGGGAAAAATATCCATAGGAGGGGACATGGAACCAAAGTTTAGAGCAGAGACTCAAGGAATGGCCATTCAGAGCCATTCAGAGCCTGCCCCACATGTGGCCCATATATATATATCCACCAAAACAAGATAAGATTGGGGTTGGGGATTTAGCTCAGTGGTAGAGCGCTTGCCTAGGAAGCGCAAGGCCCTGGGTTCGGGTCCCCAGCTCCGAAAAAAAAAGAACCAAAAAAAAAAAAAAAAAAAAAAACTAGATAAGATTGATGAAGCTAAAAAAATTCATGCTGAAAGGGACTGGATATAGATCTCTCCTGAGAGACACATCCAGAGCATGTCCAATACAGAGGTCAATGCTAGCAGCAAACCACCGAACTGAGAACAGGACCCCCTTGGGGGGAATTAGAGGAAGGATTGAAAGAGTTGAAGGAGCTTGCAACCCCATAAGAACAATGCCAACCAACCAGAGCTTCCAGGGACTAAACCACTACAGAAAGACTATACATGGACTGACCCAGGGCTCCAACTGAGTATGTAGCAGAGAATAGACTTGTTGGGGCACCAGTGGAAGGGGAAGCCCTTGGTCCTGCCAAGGTTGGACCCCCCAGTGCAGGGGAATATAGAGGGAGCAGTAAGGGGAATGTATGCAGGGAATACCTGTATGGGGGAAGGGGAGTGTAGGGAATAGGGGATTATGGACAGGAACCCAGGAAGGGGAATAACATTTGAAATATGTTATTGAAATATATATCTAATAAAAAATTTTTAAGAAAATAAAAAGAAAGAAATGACTATTCCAAGTTCAACATCGAGGCCAACCTTGGCTACGCAGCAAGTTCCAGGCCAACCTACGCTACATGAGATCCTGTCTCAACAAACAAAAAGAGAATTAATGACAAAATTGGTAATGTAGAATAGAAAAAAATATCAGTTGCCAGAGAAAAATGGCACTCTAGTGGGTGTGGTATATTTCAAGTATTTTCCCCTTAGCACACAAAACAGAAAATCCAGGATGTGTGGTTTTGTATCTTACTTTTTTCTCACTTACTACTGCTTTGAGGTCTCAAGTTTAAATGGGAGTCGCTCATCAGACATTGAGACGGATTCCAGAAAGTCTGCTGAGAAAGACTGGCAGCCCACTATCTATCACATCTTAAATGAAACAGAACAAAACAAAAACAACAACGATGATGATATATGTGCAGAGGCCAGCAATTGGTCTCCACTTTACTTTTTGAGTCGGAGTCTCTCATTGAACCTGAACTCACTGACTCAGCTAGACCTGCTGGTCACTAAGCCCCAGGGGTCCTCGGGCTCTTCAGTGCGGGGGACTGCAGGCCCCCCGGGTATTCCTGTGAATACTGCGGCTCTGATTCAGGTCCCTATGGCAGCTGACTTACACTTCTCCTACTTTAACTGCTATCAGCTATGGCCGAAACACCCTTGCTTGCAAGTGTGCCCGGGTCTAGTGGGCTTTTGAGCAGGACAGCATTACCTGAGTTTCAGCTGTGATCGCACCTCTCCAAATGCCAACTGGAGCAGTTCATTATAACAGGCCATGACGTTGGGGTTTTCTATATACCTCTATAAACAGAAAGGGCAGCTTTGTAGATAAAGAAGCACCTTTGATGTATGCCGCAAAAGAAATTCTAAACAAGCCTTTCAATTTGGCTACTGAAAATTTAAAACTACTTCATAGTCATTAACGTACAACAGAGGATAAGAGATCAAAGTTAAATGCACCAAATTAGCTTGAAAATTAGAAACACTAAGGTTCCATGGTTACACTATGTAGAAAGTAAATGTATTAACCAGTCTTGCTGATAGGATTTTCAAGGAGTTTCTCAAATAGTAAGACAAGCTCCCTGTACACGGAAGCACATTATACTTCTGCTTACATCTGTGGCTCCAGAAGGGAACTCCTACTTGAGTAACATTTTGCACTAACAACCGAAGGAACTGACTGGTACTCATTCTCCACATCAAGGTACCAGGAGAAGGCATGGTGTTCGCCCAGTGTCTCTTACTGTTGTGGATATTAAGTGTTCTATATGGCAACTTTTATGTCATTGAAAAATCCCACAACAAGACAGACTGCACAGTTACAAGAAATAGAATCCATTCTACCATCAAATAATGTAGCTCATTACGGTATCTTAGAAGTCACTATGTTGTCACATACCCACAGGTCTGAGGGTACCCACAGAGCCTGCACAACTCCCTTACAGAAAATGGCCCAGCATTTACATATAAATGATGCTATCTTCCTGTATACATTAATGACCTCTAGAATACTTACACTACCAAACACAAGGTAAATGCTATACAAACAGCTGTCATACTGTATTATTTTGGAAACAGTAACAAGAAAAAGTCTATACATATTCATGTACGGAATGTTTTCCTGACTACTTCGAGTCCAAAATACAGTCTACTGGTATAGAACTGGCTAACAGGGGACTCACGGCTAGAAGTCCAACTATAGTTTCATTCTGACAAAAGACACTCATGAGCAGATTCACTCCTGTTTCTGAAAGAGTTCTTTGCTTTTACCTGCACAGTTAATGCACAGTAACTCTGACTAAAACTGAGCTCTTAGACCACTGTACCAATCCCGGTCAGTTCAGTATAGGGCATGGGCTGCTTGAGGAGGTCTCTCTGCCGGCAAGGTGAAGGCAGATGTGCATGATTTGTGTCTTGTCTGAGTGACAAGCAATCTAGGACATGCCAGTTAAAAGCTGTGCATTAAGAGTGTCCTAATGAGACTCTTTCTGAGCTTGCCCCCTCACTTATACATGAAAAGCAATGCTGTTCCCACCTACCACAGACCTCCGTAAGAACAGGAAGAAGCATTCTGCCTCCAAACTGCTACAGGAATGAAAACATCAGGTAGTGGGGCTAAAGTGTTGGCTTGATGGTTAAGAGCACTGGCTACTCTTCCGGACGATCCAATTTCAATTGCTAACACCTACAAGGTGGCTAACACCCATCTGTAAGTTCCAGGGAATCTGACACCCCCTTTCTGCTCTGATGGCACCAAGTACATACACGGTGCACAGACACGTATGCGGGCATAACAAAGAGATAGAAATTGTTTAAAAAGAAAAGAAAGCTAATGCTACCGTAGTGGGGAAGGGGCAAGGACTGAGGTCAGGGACACAGTAGGGCTGCATGCCTATAGGCCAAGCCCTTCTCACCCGGAGATCAGGGATGTCTCTCCTAGCTCTCACCTCCTGGCAGATGCTGAGCATAGACCTTCTGCCCATGGCAGCCAGGACTTCAGGGAACACCCAAGATGGCTGCCCATACATACAGGTGCCTACAAGTGACTAGCCAGGGACAGCAAGAGGGTATTTCTGGGTACAGTGCTCATGCTGCTCCACCAGATGGGGTGGAGGCCTTGAGACAAACAAGGATCACCAACTGCTCTGCCAGTGAGACCTTGGAACAACTCTCACTGAGGAGAAAACTGAGCTCTCAGACCACTGTCTACCAATCCCAGTCAGATCAATATGGGGCAGAGACAGAAATCATGTCTGTTTATCCACTGCAATAAATAGCCTACCACAGAGCCAGATTTTTCACTGGGTGGATGTTACATGGCTACCAAGCCGTTTTTCCCTCAACTATTTACTCAGCGCTGGGGTTACAGGTGGGTGCCGTGCCCCCCATCGTCTCCCTACGCCTTCTGATTTTGTGTTTCAGTGCTGGGATCAAACCCAAGGCCTTCTACATCCTAAGCAAGTGTTCGCCCGCTCACTACACCCAACTCCCATAGCCATCCACAATCAGCAGGCTGAAATCCTGAGAAGCCTTGGGCTTTATGGAGGAAGTAGAGGGGAGGCCCCAGCACGTGGGCTGCCTCTCCAGAATCACTGGACTGACTTCATAACTTCAAGCTGACATAAAGGCACTGTAATGTGATTTGTAAGGAGCATGGCAGTACAGGCTGTTTACTGCTCTGGCAGGCACAGCTTTGAGGCTAAGGAAATGAAGGTTACAGATTAGACTATCAGATTTCAAAGTCAAAACAAAGTGTGACACAGAACAGAAGCAATTTTTTTCTTCAAATAATTCAAATGTTTTGCTGGACACTGAACTGAGGTAAAACTTTCTCACACTGAATTACACGGTACATCAAAGAAGTAGGTACATACCCGCGTGAAGCCAGCGGCAAGGAAGGGCATTAAAGACACCTCTTCTTTGTCCACCCTTCAGAGGAAGACGGTAAGGATTAGGCAGTGTTCACTAATCTCCACAGTCAACAGTCACAGAACAGGCACTTTCACATAAGTTAGACATATGCCTACGAAGTGTAAAATTATTTCCTCTCTCAATTTAGCATTTGGTCTTTTGGCAGGATATTTTTTATAACTGGTTTAGTGGGGATAGGGACTTGCTAGTGACTCAGGCTGGCCACAAACTCTTAGGCTCAAGCCACCAGTCCTTTTCCTGGGCCTCCTGAATACTGGGCTGCAGGTTCCTGGTGTTGTGCCTAGGTATCTTAATACTTTAAATACAAAGGTTATGTTAACAACTGAATAGTGTCCAGGTATATATTTAATATATAACTCTCTCTTATTGAAACTATTAAATTCTCTCTTCCATGCCAAAAAGGCTAAAGGGCACAGAAGCTGTCTGTCTATATATACTGACTAGAAAGCATGCATATTTAAGGATTTGCTCTCTTGCGTCTATAGCCTCCTCTCCTTGCTCTAAGTTGAGAAGATTTTATATGTCACTCAAACCCTTACAGTTACCTGAACTAAAGGCCCTACAAAGACTCCTCTTCACAACCTTCACTCTTAAGAGAATGGAATTTTCTTAATAGCTTGTCTGCAAATAGCAGTTCAAAGTCAGAAAACTAAACCTGAGAGCTGAACTCCCTCCCTGAGGTCAAAGAAGAAAAATAAAGTGCTAAGCAGTAATGAAAGTCAGACTTCACGGGCTCTCCGGTCACAGGCAAGCCCTTATTTTGCCATCTGTTGATAACACTGCATTGATATATAAATTTCAACATTAAAAAAATGTTTACCTGCGTACTACGCCAACAATAACTGTGTTTTCTGATAATTTTGATGATCTGATAGACCTTAAAAAGACAAAGTTTTAAATAAATATAAAAAACAAATTAAATAATTAAAAATAAATATATTTTCATAGCTTTAACCGTACAATTTGAGTTGGGGAGGGAAACAGAAGAAGGGCTCCCTTCACACTGTGGACTCACTGTCTTGGCTACTTGATCATCTCAGGGGAAAACTCCTGGTCAGTGGACTGTAATAACCATGAAACTATTGTGCACAAAGCAAACAGCTAAGGAGGCACTTCATGCATTAACCCAGGGACGCTCTCCTCTACACTGTCCTTACTAGAAAGGGGCCACAATCACTTGTCTCCTCCCATGGAAGGAATTGTAAGCTTCTCCTGCCTGTGCAGACTGTGGGGGTCAGGATGACCAGGAGTCAAAGAATGTAGAATTCTTTTTAAAAATTTTTTTCCTTAATTATTTACTCATTTGCTTTATATCCCAATCTCAGCCCCCTTCCTCCTCTCTTCCCAGACCCCAGTCTCCCTCCCCACTCCCCCTATTCTCCTCTAAGAAAGGAAGGGTCCTCCATGGTACCAACCTGTCTTGGCACATCAAGCTAGGTGCATCCTTTCCCACTGAGGTCAGACAAGCCAGCCCAGCTAGGGGAAAGGGATCTAAAGGCAGGTAACAGAGTCAGAGCCCCCACTCCAAGGGGAGTCTTGTGGAAGAGTGGGAGGAAGGATTGAAGGAGTCGGAAGAGTCAAGGACACCACAAGAAGATCTTCAGAGTCAACTAACCTGGGCCCATGGGAGCTCACAGCGATTGAACCACCAACCAAAGAGCATGCATGGGCTGGACACAGGCCCCCTACACATATGTGACAGATGTCTCCATGAGGGTCCCCTAACAAGAATGAAGAATTCTAAGGTAAACTGGAGGCAAAATCGCAACACCACAAAACTAAGTCCAGGAAATACAAGATACTGTTGTCAGTCACAATGACGAGAGTTGCCACTTGTGATTAAAGGTTAAGGTGGCTTGGTGAGGAAGAGTATGAGACGCTGCTTCATTGACATCAAGGAGTATGAGGCTCTCCACCCAACCTGGAACACAGCCCTTTAGGGGAAGCAGCTATACAGACCATGCGTGATGACAGCCTAGCCAAGAGAGCAGAGGAGTAGCAGAAGGAAAGGAACACTCTGCTGGAGGCAGACCACAGCTCTGAACTCGCCTTTCACTGAGAAGAAGGGGGAGGCATCTAAGACCCACCAACTGGAAGAAGAGAGGGCTTGATGAGAATGGTGAAGAACGCCATATTCAGACTGTCCGAGCTACAAGAGAGTCACACTGCCCTCCTGGAGGATGATGTGTTCGGGATGGGACAGAACCAGCCAAGGCTGACTACATGACTTCAGCTCTATTTTAAAAAAAAAAAATGTCGAGCCACTTCTGATTCACAGAGCACAACACATTATTTGAGTGGCTACTTCCCAATTTCTCAAAGACGGAGCATAACACAACTACTCGGGATGTCTATGAGGGAATTACCATTTACAGTGGGTGTGTTGATCCTCGCAAACTTTCCTGTAAAAAGCCAGAGAGTATTTTAAGATTTGCAGGCTTTATGTATCCATGTGCTTTCTGTCCCAATTAACTACTTAATGGTTAGCTTTAATTGCCAACTCACCACACCCACAATGTCGGAAAGAGAATTTATCAATAGGAGGTTGTCTGCACTCTGGTGACCTAGACTTGTCTGTGCGGGATTGTCTTAACTAAGTGCTGAGCACAAAGCAAGCAAGTGAGCATACAAGTATACATTAATTTTTCTCTGCTCTGACTGTGGGTGTAATATATCTAGTTGTTTCGAGTTCCTGTCACCTTGACTTCACCAAGTGATGGGTTATAACATGGAATTGTGAGATAAAATAAACCCTTTCTCCACTAAATTTCTATTGTCAGAATATTTTATCGCAGCAACAGAAATGAAACTAAAACAATACCCTACCCTTGGGGCAGGAATGTGATCACAGCATAGGTAGAACCGTTATCCTTTGCCCACCCTTACCTTGGGGCATGCAGACTGCAGTGTCTGTGGGTCAGAGGCTGTGACTCACGAGTTCTCAGTGAGATGCTCAAAATGAAAAGCAGCTCCAGGGCCCAGCTAACCTCTCATGGGCACACAGCTCTTCCTGTCCTTCTTCCCCACAGGAGCCAACTTAAAGGACACTGTAGAGCTCTACTGGGAAGACTTTCCACATAGGTCACTGCAGGGCTTGCAGGGTAGGTGTCCAACCTTGGTCTTCCAGTCTGGAGAAGACCAGACTCAGTTTCTGGAGAGCAAGGCCAAGGGAGGGTTACCGAGGGCCAGATGGGTCAGTGGTGCAGCAGACCCTCATCTGTACGAAGCCAATGCACTCCTGGTAACAAAACCCATGCTGACTCTAATCTCAGGGGTGGAGAAAGAGCACAGACTCTCGCATCTGTTCCTGTGACTCTAGGGACACTGCACTGTTCTTACAGGTTCCCATCATGCCCTTCATCATAATAGCAGTGGAGAGGGAAAGGGAGACTTAAGTTTCTAGCCAGCCACTTCAAAGACATTCTCAGTATTTTAGTGGGGAAATAGTTACAGTAAGTAGGAGCTATGCAAGTGATATATAAGGGAGAGTTCTGGACAACCTGCCCATCACTGGAGGAAACAAACAATGGGCTCTGTGTCAATGAAGAAGCAGGAGAGGGAACGTGTCCATCTAGCCATAAGCCTATCAAAGCAGTGCTAAACTGTATGTGAGGATAGAAGTAAACATTTCCTTTAGGAAAACCAACAACTGCTAGAAATCAGAATGAATGCCAGGCACAGAACCTGGCAGGAAAAACAATGGCCTTAAAAACTAATATTCTTGCTTAAAAACCATGGAACCAGGAGAGAAATGACACGGTCAAAATGGACACCAGGGAGACACATTTCAAAGTCAGGAGACTCTTAAAGACCGAGAAAACTGGGGCATTCTCAGAACTACTTTTGACTACACATGATAGAAACCCTCCTGTCAGGCCTGGTGGTGCACATCTTTAATCCCAGCACTTGGGAGGCAGAGGCAGGTGGATCTTTGTGAGTTCAAGTCCAGTCTGGTGTACAGAGCAAGTTCCAGTACCACCAGGACTTTGTAGAAAGATCCTGCCTCAAAGTAGGTAGGTAGACAGACAGACAGATGCGTGCACACACTCAGATAAAATGTATTCCTGTCTCACACAGGAATCTAAGACATGCAGAGAGCACTCAGAGCTGCTGTGGTACTCTGCAGAACCAGGAACCTGGATTTTCAATGTGTACTTCTCTATTATTGTCTAAAGAAGGTTTAGTCTTTGTGGTTTAAGATTATCTGAATGTTAGCTATAGTGTCCACATTCTAGACATCAGGAAAAACAGCATGACCCTCTCACAAGGATACTTTCTAGAAAACACATGATAGTTCCAATAGATAGCTACAAGGAAAGCTAATGCAGACAACATACTTTTTAGGTGGCTACATGCCCTGTGAAGTAGCAGAGAATTAGAACCAGGAATGTGTGCAGGGGAAACTACCAGTCTCTAGTCACACTCGAGAACTCCAAATGATTCTGATGCTGGTCTCAGCATTAACACTGAAGAGAAGATTACCTGGTAAAGGTTCACAGTGATCTTGATCTTCAGACCAAGGTGAATCAAGGAATGGTCTGAATGTCTGACACTGTCCTTTTTTTCTTTTGTGAGGGGAGGAACATGATTCTGTTTGTGGGTTGTGTGTAGTCCCAGCCCGATGTTGGGGTCATTCTCAGTCACTCTCCACTTTATCCACTGAGGCAAGGCCTCTCTTGAACCTGAAGCTCTCTGCTTCAGCTTCTCTAGATGACCAGCTTGTCCCAGGGATCCCGTCGCTGCTGCCCTCACAGACTGGAATCAAGGTGGGCCATACATGCTCAGCATTGACACAGGCTCTGGGGATCTGAACTTGGTGTTCATGCTTGCACAGTGACCTCTGTACCCACTGAGCCATTACCCTATCCTGAGTTCACTTTTGCTTCTGGACCCATGTGGATTTAATTCTGCTAGAGCAGTGGTTCTCAACCTTCCTAATGCTGCGACCCTTTAGTACAGTTCCTCATGCTGTGGAGACCCTGAACCATACATAAAATTATTTTCAATGTACCATTATGAATCATAATGTAAACATCTGTGGTTTATGATGGCTTAGTGACCCCTGTGAATGAGTTGTTTGACACACACAACCCCAAAGAGGTCTTGACCTACAGCTGAGAACTGCTGTACTAGAGCATGCCAGGTTTCTACCAGGGCATTTCTCCTGCCTGCCTCCCTTCAGGAGATCCTCCCTTCCGTTATGCAGCTATGCTCCTATGGCACCAAGGAGCATTCCTCACCTCTTCTGAGCACACTAAACTTATGTCTTCTAGAATGTTCTGCAGCTTTTCATAAAAAGAAACACTATTCAGAGCTAAGGTTGGCAAAGCGTTTGCCTCAAAAAAAAAAAAAAAAAAAAAAAAAAAAAAAAGAGTACCTAAGCTCAGATCCTCAGGACCCATGCAAAAGTCTGGAGCAGCAGTGCATGTCTACAGCCCCAGCACTCGGGAGGAGGGTATGGAGTTTGATGGCCAACAAGACTAGTCTAACGGATAAGCTCCGGACCAGTTAAAACCCTGCCTTAAAAATACGGTGAGCAGGGGTTGGGGATTTAGCTCAGTGGTAGAGCGCTTGCCTAGGAAGGGTTCTGTCCCCAGCTCAAAAAAAAAAAAAAATACGGTGAGCAGTGTTCAAGTACAATCAATCCCTGTGTCAGCCTCTGGCCTATACACACACACACAGACACACACACACTCGCACACATACTCGCAAACACACAGACACACACACACACACACACACAGACACACACACACACAGACACACACACACGCACTCATACGCACACATAATCGCAAACACACAGACACACACACACAGACACACACACACGCGCGCGCACACACACACACACAGACACACACACACACACACACACACATACACACACACACTAGTGCTATTCTTTCTGTGTCATTATGTTGATGCAGCTTTTATAGCCTGCACCCTTCTTCATCCTGTCACTCACCCTTGAATGGAAGTGACTTTATCCAGGTAGCTGACAGACAGCCATCAGCTTCCTTAGCTTGCTTCACTGAACCCCGGGTGTCAGAATCACCTTCCTCTCAGGTCAACAGGCTTGGCAACTGTCAGCAGCAGTGTGTCTGCTGCAGGACACCTGGCTTGCTCTCTCTAGTTCTCAAACCACACATAGAATCATGGCTTGCTGTACTGCAACTGCACAGTGTGAAGCACTGTTTTCACTCTGTCCCTTCTTTCAACATGGTTGGGAAGCCACACTGACCAGCCTGTCTTGAGGGGGCATCAGGATTGGAGCACATGCCTCTGACAAGCTCCCAGAAGCCTTGCCACTCTCCAGGGCAGCACCACGTTTCTTTGATGAGCAAACCCAGCATCCCAAGTATAGCGGAAGCAGTGGGAGAGAGGGAAAGCTCCTCACTGCCTCCCTTCCTGAGTACTGTAGTTGCAGACTTGTGTATGCTGAACACCGTGTAGACACAGATCCTGAGTAGTCTCTACAACACAGCAGAGGCGGTAACGGAGGCTCACTAAGTAGCTTAGACTAGGCTCAAAATTCTGAATCTCTTCCTCTACCTCCTACATGGAGGATTAGAGGCATGTACTATCTATCATGCCCAGAGTATCAGTATCTTAACTACCCAGAGTAGAGTCCAAAGACTGGCTCAGCACACTAGGCCTTTGCATCTGGCTCATCTGAGGCCCAGACCTGCCTTGAGCCACCCTACAGCTGTCTGAACAGCAGTGAGCACCAGTAGAGGGGCCTAGGCACCCTGGTGCTCTCCCTTATGCTGCCCGTCCTTCACACCATTCTTTTCAAAACTTCTGCCCACCCTCACTATTCAGCTCAAAAGTGCTCTCTCAAGCCCCCTTTCCCTCCTTAATCTCTTCTTGTGAACTCACCTGCCTGTCTCTGTATGGCTTGACTATGTGTCCTCCAAAATCTATGAGTTGCCAATGTGACAGTGTCAAGAACCAAACACTTAATGGCCTTAAGAACTTCGGCCATTCAGGCTGCTCTCCAGTGAATAAGATTAAGGTCATTTTAAAGGAGATTTCACATAGCCAGAGGAAGCGGCCAGACAACTGAACCTATTAGTACCTTTACCCTGGTTTTCTTAGTCTTGACAACTATGAAAAAACATTTTTGTTCTGTGTGTGTGTGTGTGTGTGTGTGTGTGTGTGTGTGTGTGTGTGTGTGTGTGTGTGTCTTGTGAGTATGTGCCATGCATGTATAGGTGACAGTGGAGCCAGGAGAAAGATTGGGATTCCCAACCCCATCCCCCAGCTAAAGTTACACACACCTTTAATCCCAGCACTTAGGAGGCAGAAGCAGGCAGATCCCTGTGAGTTTGAGGCCAGCCTGGTCTGCAGAGTGAGTTCCAGGACAGATAGGGCTACATAGTGAGACCCTGTCTCTGGTGGGGCGGGGATGAGGGAGCTTTGTGGGCAGTTGTTGACTGGGGTGACAGTGGGCTGGCTTGGGTTTGGAGACTTGGACTCAGGTCCTCTGGAAGAGCAACAGGTGCTATTAGCCACTGAGCCATCTTTCCAGCTGCCTAATTTCTGTTCTTTATCAATTATCTAGTCTCAAGCTTTATGTTATAGTTACAGGAAACAAAGATATTCTATGTATGAATTACTTTCCTTGTGCTATGACCAATTACCTGATAAAAACAACTTCAGGGAAAGTGGTTGGTTCATTTATATTGATAGTTCGTTCAGAAGATGCAGTCCATCATGGTAGGGAAGGCTCGTGGCAGGAGCACGCACAGCTATGACAAAGGGAGCTTACACCTTGCAAATCAGGAAACAGAGAGGAGAAATTCTGGAGCTCAGTGGCTCTTCCTTTCCCCTTTTACTTACTCCAGGACTCCAATCATGGCATGGAACCACTCACACTCAGAGTGTGCCTTACCCCTCTCAATTGATCCTCTTTGGAAATGCCCACAGAGGGATTCACAGAGGTATGCCTTCAGCATGCCTTAATCAGGTCAGTCTGAAATCTGACATCACACTCTACAACTAGAGCATCCGTCCCTTGGAGGCAGGACGCATGCTCTGTTCATCCATACGGCTATAGTATGTATAGTATGTAGTGCCCAAGCCAAGACTTGCCAAGTGAGGCTCTGAAACAGGACTTGAATATGCAACCGACAAAGGTGTTGTACAGGAGAGCAAGGAGTTCCAAACACCCAGTAAAGAGCTACAGGTCAATGATAATTTGGACAGGTCAGCCACTGACAAAATACTTTTCACAAGCTGGTACTGTGTAAGTACCCCAAACGGAGGATAAAGGAAGAACAGAGCTCTGTCAGGCTAAGGTCTCATGGGCTTCGAAGGTCTGCAGAAAGCAAGGAAGGCCAGTTGAGGAATGAGATTCTAGAGAAATTTCTTGATGAAACAGTTCATTCTAGGCAGGTGGCTTTGCAAAGATGCTCTTAAGAGAGACAAACCAGACAAAGGTTGAAACCGAGATGAAGCTGGTGTGAAAAGCTGTCAGGACCTGCTCCAGCCTCTAGGAAACTCACTAGGGATGACACAAATCCCCCTCTTACCCCACAGAATGAAATGGCAGAAAGCTAACAAGAAAGACCCAGATTCTTGGCCAGGCCTATCAGGGAGAGAATAAGATCAGGGACTATATTTTTAAAGGTCTGGTCTTCACTGGCCAGCCAAGCCCACTGTGTGCAGTTCAGTTCTGGAGTCACCCAAGAGCTACCAGTTAGGAAGAGCATCCGTTTTTAGAGGGCTTGACCTATAATCACGAGGACCCCAGATTGAATCCCTGCTGTCGGAGTATGAAAGCCTGACATGGCAGCATTTAAGCCCAGGACATGCGGAAGGTGAGAAGAGGCAGATCCCTGAGGGCTTGCTGGCCGGTCACCCAGGCTGGAAAGCTGAGACTCAGAGCCAGTGAGAGATCCCATCTCAATAGAAATGAGTGGCAAATGCAAGAAGACGCCTATGCTGGCCTCGAGCTTCTACGTGATACTTTCACATGGGCACACCCACAAGACACACATGTATAAACAACAGAAAAAGATACTTTTAACATAATCTAGAAAATTATAATTCCCTTTTTAAGTAATATTCAGGTGGTAGTTTGGATTAAATAAATGTTGGTTTCATCTTACCCCTAATGGTTGTCATTTATATTTTCTTACTAATTTTTATTGTTGTTTTGATTTTTTTTTGTAAAGTTGGGGAGCAAGCCCAGAGCTTTGTGCATGCAAGACAACTTCTTACTGTTTTAAATAAAGCAAGAAAGACAATTTACCTTGCTTATTTTGCATACAAGGAAGGGAGATTGACTCTGACTTAGAGTGTTTACGGGCCGGGGCCGCATCTGCTGTCATAAGGACCCATGGCACTCTGTCGCTGGACTGCTGGCTTACCTGCACATGGCCTCCGCATCCATCTGTCGGGGATTTCTGTGGTCTATGATGATGATGTCATGGAGTTTGTCCTGGAAACAGGCAAGGACAGTCTGCACCTCCTTGGTGACTGTGCACTTAAACCCGGCTTTTTCACATGCCCTGTAGAATCCATTACACTGGCTATCTTCTTTGGTAAACACTAAAAGTACCTGGATCAGAAGAGTACGAACACATTTTAAAAAAATCTTGTTATAACTGTCATTTTTAAAGAAGCCAGAGAAAATTCTTTTTTTTTTTTTTTTTTTTTTTTCTTTTTTTTTTTCGGAGCTGGGGACCGAACCCAGGGCCTTGTGCTTCCTAGGCAAGCGCTCTACCACTGAGCTAAATCCCCAACCCCAATACATTCTTTTCTTATATATAACTCAGGGACATTAGCCTTCATTGGTGAGCCAATGCTAAAATGTCTAGGCTGGAAGTCCAAGCGCTTGGGACATATGCTTACTTTTTTGCTGATAGTACCATCGATAGGACTCAATAAAGACTTGTCAGAACCTTTTATTTTAAAGTTAATCAAACACAAATATTTATGTTAGCAAACAGAACATCAACTAAGTATGACAGGCTGGCATTCTAGTGAAGTGCTTCAGACGGTAAACACAAGTATTTTAGTAAAGCTGTTGGGACTCATAGTCCTTTAACGACCTACTTAACATGTTTTAACTCAAATGTTATGCAGTGCCTCCATGTTGAAAAGTCATTCTGAATAGGAGAGAAGATTTGAGGACTACAATGTCATAGGTTAGGCCTGCTGGGTAGTCACACTGACACAAGAACCCAGGCAACCTGGGTATCATCTATGTGGATGCTAGGCCGGTAACTGCTCATCTTGGTGCCTGGATCTGTTGCCTCTCCTCTGTTCAACCAGGGCCCCCCAGCCAAACCAGGTTCAAAGCATCTCTGCTTTATCCCCTTCAGGGCTGAACTCCATGGACAACAGAGGTTGTGTGATGATGGAGCACCTTGCAGACAGAGGTTGACTACAAAACTGAAAGAAACCCTTTACCTCCTTGAAAGTTTGCCCAACTGTTCAAATACCACTGATGCAAGGAACCAAGGACACGCGCCTCTGTCAGCCTCCTTCACACGGTTAAAATACAACAGCAAACACAGTTCATGTGCAGGCCGCTTCAACTAACCTGGCTGCACTTCATCCCTTTTTAAAGACTCGTTTATTTTTGATAATGGGTACAGGTGTTTTGTCTGCCTGTACATATGTGCACCATGTGTGTAAAAGGCCCAGAGTCCCAGAAGGAAATCAGATCCCTTAGCCCTGGAGTTGCAGACAGTTGTAAGCAAGAGCACTCAGTGCTCTTAACCACCGAGCCATCTCTCCAACCCCTGAGGCCAACATGGCATATAAGACCTTGTCCCCTGAACAACAACTTGGTGTAATGCAAGGGGCTATGTTTTAAATTTTCATTTTGGAAAAATTCAAACTTACAGAAGTTATGAATGACAATGCCTTAAATATTCTTCCTCTAGATGAATCCACCCTTGGCTTTTTGCCACTTTGGTTTTCATTCCTCTCAATGTATGCACACATGTGAGTGCATGCACAATTCTACACTTCCCCTTTATTGCCACCTTAAATTCTAACCTCAGTGTGTGCTCCTCTCCTAAGGAAAGGATTGTAATATTGTTTCCAAGTCTAAGAAATTTAACTATCCTGGTGCTAGGATCTAAGTAGAAAAACAAAGTATCTTAAATGTATCATTTTAAATACCCTCCTAATTAAAGAAAATTGAAATGTGATGGTTGCAGCATAATACCTGAAGTTGGTCTTGATGAAATCTCATCGGGCCAAACTGCACATCAGCTACTGATACCTGTAAGAAAGAGATTTGCTTATATTATTTTCTCGCTATTCAGTGTCACAGTCAAAAGTAAAATATCTACTCTAAAATTTACACCAATATTAGATAAGTAAGACATTAAAACTCCCAGGAGAAATGAAAACAGAAAGCAGAATGAAAATGTATTTGACCTCAGGGTAGCTGTCCCAGTAGAACTTCAAGACAATTACTCATCCTTCCTCAGCCAGTTTCTCATTTGTTACAAAGATCGAGATTATAATACAAGAGTAGATACTAAATAAACACAGATAGTCCCTATAACCCATCCCCACCTTTTCCTGGAGGATAATGAAGTCTTACACCCAAAAAGGCACATGAATAATGCAATCTAGTAGTCAGAACAATGGATGTCAGTCGAAGAAGCTTCTCTGAGAAACAGTTGACTCTTCTTTTACAGAGGAGCATAACGGCCTTGGCTAATCCATTCTTAACTTTAGGAGATGCTGACATTAAACTCCAGACACTAATACATACAGCATCAGGCCTGGGAAGAGAGCTCAGTTAGCAAAGTGCTTGCCAAAGAGAGTGAGGACCTGAGAGCTTCAGCAACTACATAAAAATCCAGATGTGTCTGTAACACCAGCACGGGGAGATGGAGACAGGCAAATGCTGCGCTCACTGGCCAGTCAGCTTAGCTGAGTCAATGTGCTCTAGGTTCAGTGAGAACTATTGCTTCCAAAACGGAAGGTGGAGGACTGTGAGATAGGTCAGCAGACAGTGGCACTTGCCATGTAAGCCTGACCAACTGAGTTTGATCCCTGACCCCGTGTACATGTGGAGACAGCTCTAGCATCACAGGGTTGTCCTGTCATTTCTACAGATTGACATGTGACCGTATCCGCCCCCCACAAACACACAGGGTATTTTCTAAGTTGTAGATTGTGAAAAAAATAGGAAAGGAGAGAGAAAGTAAATCTGATATCTGTCTTTTGCTACAATTTTAAGAGGCTTAATTATGGGGCATTGGTGACACATGCCTTTAATCTCAACACTTGGAGACAGAGGTAGGCAGATCTCTGGGTTGAAGGCCAGCCTGGTCTACAGAGCATGATGTTTGTGTAGGAATAGAAACTAAGACAGCCAGTCTACCAGACCTAGCTCCACAGCAGGCCATGTGCACAGCTGTCTGGACCAATAAATGTCAGGTCATGCGGGCCTTTTCCCTCCAAATCCCAGCAATGCTGTTCCAATCACAACTGTTGCTTATGATCACTGACTTCTGACCAACCAGGTAGCAGTAAAAACAGTGTTATGGGCAAATTTTTATCTACACACATTTACATTAAGAGTCACAGGGAGGGCTGGAGAGATGGCTCAGCGGTTAAGAGCACTGACTGTTCTTCCAAAGGTCCTGAGTTCAAATCCCAGCAACCACATGATGGCTCATGACCATCTGTAATGAGATCTGAGGCCCTCTACTGGTGTGTTTGGAGACAGCTAAAGTGTACTCATATATGATAAATAAAGAGATTTAAAAAAAAAAAAAAGAGTCACAGGGGGCTGGAGACATGGCTCAGCCATTAAGAGTACATAGTGCTCTTGCAGAAGACTGGAGTTTGGTTCCCAGCACCCACATCAGGCGGCTCACAGCTGCCCGTGACTGGAGCTCCAGGCATCTGTGCCCCTGACCTCCATGGGCACCTGCACTTACATAAGCACGCAGGTACACAGTGTTTAAAAAATTATCACAGTAGATCTCAAATTATCAAACTAACTTTATATTTTAAGGAACTAAAAAGATAATACATCACCCAAAGCTTTCAGGAAAAAAGGAAATAATAAAGATTGGTGTAGGGATAAAGTGAAATAAAGAATAGATGATAGAAGAAACCAATAAAGCCAAAATATGATTACTAGGAAAAAACACATTAATGAACCTTTAGTTAGACAGACAAAGAAAAAAGAGAGAAGACTCAAATTACTAAATCACAAATGAAAGTGGAGGTAGCACTTCAAATTACCTAGCAATAAAAAAATTATAGAAATACAATGAACAATTATGCACCTTTATTTAATTATGGATAACCTGGCTCTAACAGACACATTTCTAAAAACACAAAACCTACTGAGATTAAATCACATCAATACAGAAACTCTGAATAGATGAAAACCTAGGATTGATGGCCTCATGGATAAATTCTACCTTTTAAAGAACTAATACCAATCTTCTTCAAAGTTTTCCAAACAACTGAAGAGATGGGAATACTTCCCAAGTCATTCTATAAATTAGCATTACCCTGACACCCAAACTAGACAGGGATACAAGAAAGCTACAGGCCAATAAACCCTCAGCCAAATGATTGTGTAGTGAGAATCAGGTTTCTTCAAAAACACAGAAGTGTTACAGCAATGCGATTTCATGTTATTCCCAGGTGTGGGATGTGGGGCTGCTTTAAACTGTCCACAGCAGCTGACTATAATTTGCCTCATGCTCTAGCAGGGGTGTGATCTCACCAGCTGCAGATAGTTTCTGCAAGTGTATGACATCTGAAATTCTGGGGACTCTGGAGAGGGTTATACAAATGCTAGAGCCCCAAGAAGGGTTCAGTGGTGGCCGCCGCTGCTACTGATGATGGTGATGGTGATAGTGATGATGGTGGTGGTGGTGATAATGATGATGATGACTGCTGGTTGCTGTTCATCTGGATTATCAAGTAGTCATGTGCAAAGAGATGAGAAGAAAAAAAATGGATATCCTGACAGCAAAGATCAAACTCGCCCCAAAGAACTCAATGCACCTAATTAGCAAAAGTAGTCTAATGATATGGACACTCGCTTTCCCCTCTAGCCTTCTTTCTCCACTACCTAGTGTTGGCGTGTTGGAAATGTGGAATAGGGGGTGGAGAAAGGTGGTAGAAAAGGAACCCACAGAGTAGCCCAAAGTTCAGTTACATGGTTATGCCTGGGCTGGGGGTCAGTGGGTAAAGTGGTACCTGCACAGGCATGAGAACCTGAGTTTTATACCAAGCATCCTCCTTAAAAAACAAAAACAAAAAGCCAACGTTGCAGAGGCAAAGCCAGGTGAACCCCTGGTGCTCACTGGTCTAGACAGAGTGATGAGCTCTAGGCTGGTGACAGGTACTGTCTCATGGTGAGAGGTTACCACACAAGTCAGGGACCTGAGTTTGAGCCTCAGAGCCCACATAAAGGTAGAAGAAGAAGTGAGGTCTGCTGGACTGCTCTATGTCGTTCTTAGACAGCTACATGCTCACCCCCACCCATGTGCTCATGCCCACGCATACATAGCAAATAAAAGTATGACAAAAACAAACCAACCGAACCAAACCCCAAGCTGGGCAGCTCCTGAAGAAAAACAACGACATTGACCTCTTCCTCACAAAAATGGTTAGCTAGGAGTAGAAGAGAACACCTAGTTATAAGAAACCCACAGCAAGCACACCCAGCAGGAAAAGAAAGGAAGCAGCTCCTCTAAAGTTAGGAATGAGGAGAGAAGCCTGCTTCTCCACTCTTACAAAACAATTAGGCAGGGAAAATGAATGAGCCACTCAAAATAGAAAAGGAGTAACGTTATCTTAACTCATGAAAGATAAATAAAGAAATAAATCTTAAATAAAGAAATCCTGAGGATCCCACAAGAAAACTGCTAGGACTAGTAAATAAACTCAGCAGCATACAAGTTACAAAAATCAAATACATTACTGCACTTAGTAACCTGAAAGGAATGTGGGAAGGACGCACTTGATAGAGTAATGAAAAAACTAATCATCTGGGGAGACGGCTCGGTTGGCAAAGGCTTTCTGTGCCATGAATGAGGGCCTCAGCTTGGATCTGTGGGCACAGACTGTCCGGCAAGTAGTGTGTGTTGATAACCCAAGTACTGGGTGGGGACAGAGAGACAAGTGGATCCCAGGGGCTCGACTGCCAACCAGTTTAACTGAAACTGTAAGCTCCAGGCTAGGGGAGACAGCATCTTAAAAAAACGAAGAAAGGCTGGGTGTGATGGACACACCTCTAATCAATTCCCCTCCACAAGTGAGTTCAAGGCCAGCCAGAGCTATGCAGGGCTATGCAGTATAATGAGGGGGGAAGAAGGGGAGGGGGAGGGGATGAGGCAGTACCAACTGAGGCCTCCAGTGTTAACAGATAAACACACGCACACACGCACACACACACACACACCATGCACACATGCCACATATACACCAGAAACTTCTCACTAAATGAAAATACATCCTATGTTTATAGATTAAAAGACAACATTACTAAGATGTTAATGCTACCTAAAGCAATCTACACAGTCATCAGGGTCTTTATTAAAATACCAGTGATTTTTCTTTCTTTTCTTTTTGGCAGAAAGAAAAATGTACATCTAGAACTCATATGGAAATTCGGGATCGCTAATAGCCAAAACAATCTTGCAAATGAATGAATGACCTGCAAGACTGACATTTCTTAATTTCAAAGCTTATTACAAAACTACAGCATTCAAAGTCACATGGAGCGGTTTAGACAGACACTGAAATGAACAGAGAGGCTAGAGAGAAACCTGGCACATATCCTCGAATAATTTTTAACAAAGGTGCCAAGACAACTCGACGGGGGAAAAGACAGTCTTTTCAGCAAATGATGACGGGAGAACTGGACACTCAGACATAAATGTCCAAGTCGGTGCTTGCCTAATGCCATGGCCCAGCACTTACAGCTAAGGACCTAAGTGTAAGATATAAAATGTAAAACTCATAGAAGGAAACACAACGAAAGCACCTGATATTGGATTTGGCAACAATTTCTTAGATATGACGTTAGTGAAACAGGCAGCAGCAAGAAAGACGCTGTGCAACCAAAAACAATATTAACAGAGTAAAAGGGCAACTCACACGGGGAGAGAAAATAGTGAGACTCGAAACATAAGAAACAACAATTCAGCCGACCCTGATTAAAATGCCTTCTGACCTAAGTGGGCACCAAACATGTACACATGTGACCAAAACACTCACATGTAAGATAAAGTCAATAACTCTAATAAAAGCTTTCTTTAAAAAAGGGTAAAGGACTCTCATAGACATTTCTCAAAGAAGACATAAAAATAAGAAACGCATGCAAAGATGTTCAACATTACCAATCTTTTTAAATGTAAATTTCTAAAAGAGAGACGTCTTAGTGGTTAAGAGCACTTACTGCTCTTCCTGAAGACCTAGGACGGATACTCAGAATCCACATGGTGGCTCCGTCTGTAACTCCAGTTCTAAACACCCTCTCTGGGCCTCTGCAGACACATGTGGTGCACATACATATGTGAAAGCAAACACTTATACATAACAAAGAAATAAATCGTAAAATTGACTTAAATATGGAAATCAAAAGTACAAGCTATCACCTCACTCCTATTAATATGGTGACTCTTTTTTAAAGCAAAGAATAAGTGTCCATGAGGGTGCAGAGAATATGGAAAACTTGAGCATTGTTGGTAGGAATACAAAATGGCCAGCTAGAGTGGGGAAGAGTATGGCAATTCCACAAACGTTAAAAATAGGACTCTCATGTGATCCATCTAATCCACTTCTGGTTTATGCTCCAAAGAATGGAAAGAAAGCAGTAATTCAGACAGAGAATTATACACTCATGTTTATAGCAGCACCATTCAGCATAGCAGAAACATGGAAGTGGCCTAAATATCCATGGGTTGAAAGGACAAGCAAAGAGAAGCACATAAATACAACAGGAATGTCCAAGTTACCAGGGAAAGAAATCCTGACATGCTTTAACACGGAAGAACCTTGGGGATATTACAGGAAGTGAAACAGTCATGAGAGGACCATTCTTCATGGTTACAAGATTTTTAGGAGCCGTCAAAACCACAGAGAAAGCAAAGGGGGGGGTGGTTCCTGGCGGGTGGGGATTGAGACATTGATATTGGATGGACAGACATTCTCGGGTTTGTAAGTTCTAAAGATGGGTGGTGGTGATGAGTGCATATTATAAATCTTGTTTAATTCAACTGAACTGCACATTTAAAAATAAGCTATTATGTTTTATGGCTGTTTTATGACTTTTACAAACCAGAGGATAGGGGGACTGTTTTATGCAGTTGCCCTCCCTTTACACAGTAAGAAGGGGAGCAAAGGGCCAGAGACCAGTGTGAATGATGAGCTTCTGTTTGTTGCTTTTTATGAGTGAAATTTAAAGCAAGAAATGAGTGAAAGGCCAATAAACAAACAAACAAACAGCAGAGCTGACACTGACAACAGTAGTGGACATGCTCAGCGGGAGTAAAGGTGGAGGTCACCTTCACTACAGGACAGCAGCCGCAGCTTCCTAACAAAAGCACCAATAGCAAAGATGCCTCTCCTGCGCCAGGCAGAGTGCTTTCCAAGGCTGTGTCCTGTCCTTCAGCTTCAGCCCCACAGGCAAGGCTAGTGAGCTCTGCGGTGAGGGTCTAGTAGAGAAAAGCAGTTCAAGCAGAAAGGAAAAAAACCCACAACCTGATGATTGTAGCAGATGACTTAAAAGCTTAAAGACAGTCATCAAGTACAAACTCTGTTCTCCAACCACTGTGGCCTGAACCAGAAACTAAGGAGGAAGGTTCAGGACTTAGGGATGCCACTCAGTGAGAGAACATAGGCCTGGGTCCAATACTCATTCCAAAAGGAGTACACGGACACCAGCCTACAGAAAAGCTGTGCTTTCGTCCCTAGGGCGGTTTTAGAGGGCAACTCTGCTCACCATCGTGGCAGCAGGCCTTGGCTTTGTTTTTGAAATAGGGGTCTTGTTAGACTGTTCCTGCCAGCCTGGAACTCTCCACGTAGCCCAAAGTAGCCTCAAACTCACGACCTGCTTATTTCAGACACCAGAATGTTGGAATCCCAGATGTGTGCCAAAGCTTTCTTATTCCTGGTTTTTTTTTTTTTATTGTTATTATTTCTTTTAAGATTTCTTTTACTGGAGCTAGAAAGGTGGCTCTGGAGTTCAAAGCACTTAACTGCTCTTGCTGGGCCACTGGTGTGGGTCCCAGCAGCCACGTGGCTTCCATGTCCTAGGGATCTATGCCCACTTCTGACCGCCATGGGCACAGCAAGCACATGGCACACAGACACACACAGGCAGAAACACCGATATACAGAAGATAGACATTTTAAATTAAAAACATTTCTTTTACTATATATTTACATATAGATATTTATGTATGTCTGTGTGCAGGCATACAGGTGACAATGGAGGTCGGAAGAGGACATCAGATACTCTAGAGCTGAATTACAGGTGGCTGTAAGCTGTATGACATGTGGTCTGGGTGCTGGAAACTAAATGTGGGTCTTTTGTAGTAAGTACTTAACTTCTGAGCCATCACTCCAACGCCCATACCATAGACATTTAAAACACCAATTTGCACTATTCCTAAATTGGAAGGAAGTAGAAAATATGTAAATAGAGATTACTTGAAAACTCACGTGATAAGGTTTATAGGAGACTGCTGTATTACAGTCAGAGCATAATCGCACTTAAACAGAGCTGGTGTGGTAGGTAGAGCTGGAGCACACTTACAATCCTACTACTTGGGAGGCTGAGATAGGAGGGTTGAGCATGAGGCCAACTTGGTCTACACAGAGAAACTCAGTCACATATAAATGTGTGTGTGTGTGTGTGTGTGGTGAAAACAGAATTAAATACGTAAGCATATGGATCTGTTAGATCATCAGGGCTAGCAGGGTGGTCAGGGTAAAGCACCTAACACTGGTGGTCAGTAATGCTTATGTTATGTAAACGTAAAGCCTGAGAACCTGAGTTCAATCCTGGGACCCTCATGGTGGAAGGAGAGCGCCAACTCCTGAAGCTCTTCTCTGACCGCCACCTGTCTGCTGTGCAGCGCATGTGCTTACTCGGTAAATGACTAAATGGTTTGTTTTGTTTTTTTAAGAAAAAGCTGCTGGGTGTAGTTTGGTCTTCATCGCTAGTTCCAGGTCAGCCGGAGCTCTATAGTAAAACCTTGTCTCAAAAATTTAAAAAAAGAAAAGTAAAAAGTTAAAGGGTTTAACTTCCTTGGTACTTTAGGCTCTGGGTTCAATCCTCAGAATTCCAAAGAGAGAGGAGAGGGAGGGGAGGGAAGAGGAAGGGAGGGGAGGGGAGGGGAGAGGGATGGTAGGCAGATTGGTTAAGAAGATTATAAGAAGAAAATCAAAGTTATCAGTTAGACGTGTTTAAGTGCTAATGATTAGAGAGAATGCGTAAGTAAAACACACAGCTGGACCTGGTGACACACCTGCCACCCTAGGGACCTAGGAAGCTGAGGTAGGTTTCAGAGTTCACGCCCAGCCTATTTAGTGAGATCCTGTCTTTACACTGTTAAGTCAAGCTGAGGGCCAGACAGAAGCACGGAGGCAAATGACACTGAGTACATGGCCTACTCAATGAGTAGTCTGTGAGTAGCAACAGGGAGGCAGACAGACAGGCCTCTGAGTTCAAGGCCCATTCAGGAAAACCAGGGATATACAGAGAAAAACTGTCTCAAGGGGGGAGTGGGAGCAAACAAATGAAAGTTGGTGAGAAAGGCTGGAGAAGATGGCTCCGTGGTTTGCACTGCTTACTGCTCTTCTGGAGGACCTAGATTTGGTTCCCAGCTCACAACTGCCTTTAATTCCAATTTGACAGGATCTGATACTATCATGCTGCCTCCTACATAAAAGCAACACAGGCTCACAGAGGCGCACGCACATAAACATAAAAGTATACACAAGCTCACAGAGGCACACGCACACAAACATAAAAGTATACACAGGCTCACAGAGGCACACGCACACAAACATAAAAGTATACACAGGGGGTTGGGGATTTAGCTCAGCGGTAGAGCGCTTGCCTAGCAAGCGCAAGGCCCTGGGTTCGGTCCCCGGCTCTGAAAAAAAGAAAAAAAAAAGTATACACAGGCTCACAGAGGCACATGCACATAAACATAAAAGTATACACAGGCTCACAGAGGCACATGCACATAAACATAAAAGTATACACAGGCTCACAGAGGCACATGCACATAAACATAAAAGTATACACAGGCTCACAGAGGCACATGCACATAAACGCACGTAAACATAAAAGTATACACAGGCTCACAGAGGCACACACATGTAAACATAAAAGTATACACAGGCTCACAGAGGCACACGCACGTAAACATAAAAGTATACACAGGCTCACAGAGGCACACACATGTAAACATAAAAGTATACACAGGCTCACAGAGGCACACGCACATAAACATAAAAGTATACACAGGCTCACAGAGGCACACGCACACAAACATAAAAGTATACACAGGCTCACAGAGGCACACGCACACAAACATAAAAGTATACACAGGCTCACAGAGGCACACGCACGTAAACATACATTTTTTTTAAAAAAATCTTTGAAAGAGTTGGTGAGATAACTTTTAGGAAAGAAGCCATAACTATATGGTCTCAACTTATAAAACTAACTCATCTACTAGAGTAATTTTGAAAAATAAAGAAAATTATATGTTCATTCTTTAAAAGATTTAAGACAAAATTTCAGACACTGTAAAGTTTTATCAGTATCCCTGTAAAAGGGCCATGTTTCAGCAAATCTATTTACTTATAACTAGACTGCATCTAGCCCTACATCCTGTCGACAGGGACCATCTGGGTCTTAGGGACTCTGGGGAGCAGAGTATCAGTCAGCAGAACAATCAGACAACTACTCACCCTGCGCCCACCTCCTTCCCCACCATTACCACCCAGCAAAAAGAAATAACGCCCACCAGGATGACATCACTCAGTGAGCAGATGTAAGCAACAGGTCCTCAGAGTAAACACCTTCCCATCAGCTCCAGAGAAGGGAGGGACCACTGGACTTCCTGTATCCATCCTTTTCTCATGCCTCAAAAGCAAAATCAAACGGACCTAGCACTTCAGGTCACAGCCCCTTTAATCTAGGTTTTACATTGCTATTTATAATAAAATCGTCATTTTTCAAATCAATTTTAATAACATAGCTTTCATTTTCTCTTTCAGCTTCAAATGTAGCTGACATGTTTAGATTGTTTTTTAGATAATAAAGAAACAACAGTATGTTCTAGAGTTGTGTCCTGTTGGGCATGGTAGTGTATGTCTTTAATCACAGTAGCAGAGAGGCAGAGAGCTGCAGATCTCTGAGTTCAAGGCCAGCCTGTCTACAGAGCAAGTTTGAGGACAGCCTGGGCTACACTGAGAAATCCGGTCTCTCAAACCCACTACTAACAACAATAAAGAGTTGAGTCCTCATCTGTGTTTTATTACCCTGATGTAAACAAGCCAGGTGGGTATAATAGGGGCAGCACACCCCTTTGTCCCCAACAGCATTTGGGAGGCAGAGGCAGGTGGATCTCCTGTAAGTTCGAGGCCAGTCTGGTCTTCAGAGTGAGTTCTAGGACAGCCAGGACTACAGAGAAACCCTGTCTCGAAAAACCAAACCATGACCAAAGTGTCTTGTCGGGGAAAGGTTTAGTTCACCTTGCAGTTTGCAGTTGGGCAGGAACTAAAGCGGAGACTACAGAGGGATGCTATTCACTGGCTTGCTCTCCGCGGCTTGCTCAGCTTACCTTACCATACAGCCCAGGACTACCTGTGCTCAGGGGTAGAACCACCCAGTGGGCTTGGCCCTCCCACATCAACCATCAGTCAAGAAAATGGCTAACAGATTTGCCTACAGGTCACTGTTATAGAGGCATTTTCCTCTTCCCAGACACAAACTTCCTAGTTTGTGTCAAGTTGACAAAATATTAGTCACAAATTAATAGTTACTGAAGTGTGGTGATACACACCTGTAACCTGAAGCATTCAGGAGGTAGAAGGATGAAGAGTTCAAAGCCAGCCTTGATAACATAGTGAGTTTGAGGCCAACATGGACTACATGAGCCCTTGTCTGAAAACAAAACAAAAATCAGATTTTTTTTAGTTCAGTCTTAGATTTAATTTTTTTTAATTATTAAGATTTATTGTTTTCAGCAGGAGCAGGGGCTGTCTCTGATTCTGCTCCCTGTCTTTGGATCTCTTTCCCCTAACTGGGCTGCCTTGTCTAGCCTCAATAGGAAAAGATATACCTGGTCCTACTTCAACTTGATATATCCAGGTTGATATTCATAGAAGGCCTCCCCTTCTAAGGAGAAAGGTGAGGAGGGGACAGGAAGGGTCTCAGCGGAGGGAGGGAGGGGAAGCTATGATCAGGATGCAAATTAATTAGTTAAAAATATTTGTTTTTAAAGATTGTAAAATTCAGGGCAGCAAGATGGCTGCATAGGTCAGTGTAGACCCCAAAGGGCTGGTGACCTGAGTCTAATCCTCAGGACCAGGGAAAGGGAGAAAGAGAGAACTCAATCTACAAATTTGTTCTTTGACCTCTACATGGATGCCACAACACATTAAACAAATACACACAATTAAAATTTAAGAATATGTGATGACGTGCTGGAGTGATAGACCAGTGCTTAAGAACACTCACTATTCTTCCAAAAGACCTGAGTTCGACTTCCAGCAACTACACGGTGGCTCCCAACCATCTGTAATGGGATCTGATGTCCTCTTCTGGTGTTCATGAAGACAGCGACAGTGTACTCACATACATAAAATAAATAAATCTAAAAAAAAAAGAGAATATGTGGTGGCACAGCCTTTAACCCCAGCACTTGGGAGGCTTTGGGAAGATTGACTAAAGTCTGAGGCCAGGTGGACTACATAGCAAGATCCTGGTGAGGGAGAGGATAGGGAGAGGGAAGGGGGGAGGGAGAAGAGGGAAAGGGGGGGAGGGAGAGGGAAAGGGGGAGAGGAGGGGAAGAGAGAGGAAGGGAGGGAAGACAAAGGATATAAGAAATTCTAATGTATCAGAAATGTCCACTGCTACAACTTTCTCTCCTTGCCTGCTTTTATTTTTGCTTCTTAGCTCCCAACCACCATTGAGACAGCATGCATTTACTGTGCTTCGAACACAGTACATAGTCAAGGGTAACCCTGAGCTTCGTCAGGATTCTCAGGCTCAACATCCCAAGTGCGGGTTACCAATGTTAGAGACAGAACAGAGGCTTTTGTGCACGTCAGGCAAGGACAACCCACCCCCAAACTCTTACTCTGTGAGTTACGTCCACTAACTCCACTTCAGCAGTGAAGAAACTAAAGTTTAGAGCAGAACAAGAAAGAAACTGGATATCATCAAGTGCAGGAGCAAACTTCATTCTGTCTGCATTTAATCTCTGTAGCTCCTTCGTGTTCTATGGGGCAAGGTCTAAATCACCTGCTCTCATCTATATCCAGATGCGGTAAGATCAAGAAACAGGCTAACAGTCCTTACCTATCTGACAAACTGTAACTGAGCACCCATATTGGGCCAAGCAAGGGGTTTTCCTAGGCTTTGGAGACCAACAAAGAACATGGCGGATACCTCTACTTAATAACAGGGAGAGTGTGGCTCAGGGGACCTTGGCTGCTAAAATGACTGAGGGGTTGAGGAGGGCCTCCCTGGGACAGTACTGTGGAAGTGGGGTCGGAATGACCAAGGGCCAGCCAATGGAAACTAGCAGGGGAGGACTTTATGGGAACCAGGAGAGGCACTAGAAGAAACAAGGGAAGATGAGGCCCTAGGTAAACAGAGGCCATATCAAACAGAGCTTTGTAAGCCAAGAAAGCTGCATTTTATTCTAAATTTCATGAAAAGCTATGGGATATATTATAAAGCAGTACAGTCTGATCTACTTGTTATTAATTTTTTATGCAATATGTTGTTCATATCCTTTGACCTTCCATGGTATAGTCTGACTTAAACAAAATAAAATAAACGTCCCCTTGGTTGTCTATGGAGGCCGAGGGAAGGTAAGAATAGCAAAGCCATCCATCAGCAAGGGAGTGGAGGGCTGGCCCAGCAGCTGCCATGGAGATGGCATGGATTTGGGGCATGGAGACGGTGTTATCAGGACTTGCTGATGGAAACAGAGATCTGAAACCATTGGTTCCTAGACCAAAGTTCTGATACCAAAGTGTGGAGATCTGCCACTCTGCTGGGCATCCTAGCAGATGGTATGAGTTTCCTTAGTCACAAGAACTATCCTTAGGCAAATCCTAGAGGCTTTCCCAGGACCCTCTGCCTTACTTGACAGCCATACCCATACCCCTAACTCCTTTTTTCTCCATTTACCTGTTGCCACTTTTCCCTCAGTCAACTTAAATAGCAAATATTTACTGCAAGCCTTTTATGTCATTTCATTCAAATTCAAAGAACTCCATGCTAGAGTAAAGCCATTCAGGTCCTTCCCCCAGACATGCAGCTCACTGTCTGGTCAACAGCACACAGTCCAGTTCTCTGTCATGGGCAGCCACTCTAAGTGGCAGGGGATGCAAATTGTCATTTCACATCCCACTTTGGCTCTAGAAGAGAGATGAAATCCTTGAGCAATGGAGCTGTCTTAGCCTTGTTTTGTTGATTTTCCCCTTGTTGCTGCTTACTGATTTGTTCCTTGCTCAACTTGCTCTCTTATAAATCTCAGAACCACCCACTGAGGAACAGCATCACCCACAGTGGGCTGGGCCCTGCCACATCAATCATTGATTAAGACAATGCCTTACGGAGGCATTCTGCCAGAGGACCCTAGCCCGTGCTAAGCTGACAAACAAGCAGGGTGCAGCATGTCCACATCTGGAAGCAGTGCAAAGGTGCCAACAGGGAATGGTGCTCCCTCCTCAACTAACACAGTGTGGTCTAACTAGTGACTCTAGATCCTAAGCTGACCATTGCAGTTAACCGCTGTAACAAGGGGAATACTTTCCATAATTATACCTTCTGGTAAAAGCCTTCAAGGTGGCTCAGTGGGTAACAGTACTCGTTGCCAGGTCTGCCTACCTGAGCTCAATCCCCAGGACCCACGTGATGGATGGAGAGAACAGACCCCTAGATGTTGTCCTCTGAGCTCCACACATGCGTCATGGCATATGCACCCCCACCCCCACAAACACACACAAATCCTTGTAATAACAAAAGTTTAAGTCAGTTTCAGACTGAGTGCTATTTCAAAGTCTGTTGCAAATGCTCAGTACGATTCCTTCCCCTTAAACTGGCCAACCTGACTGCAGCCCCCACCTGAGGCTCTGTTCATCCCTTAGTCTTCTTTCAGGAGAGCGACACAAAGTTTCTCAACAACTGGCCTATGCTGCTTCTAAAGAACAAGACTGGCTTCTTTTTAAAGTTTATTTTATACTGTTTTTACTACCATTTTGTCTAGTCCTAAATTTCAATTTTTCATAGAAATATCAAAGAAGAAACTATTTGCTTATGTTAGGCTTGATCTCTGAGTTTCGAAGAAGAAAAAAACTACAAGAAAGAGGGAATGTATACAAAAACCCAACATCGGCGGAGACTGTGAGGAGTCCTGGAACAAGGCAGACCTTATGGTCAGAGGGAGTGGTGGGCGCACGAGTGGATACGAGGCCCAGCCTGGCATTAGCACTGTCTGCAGCTCCTCAGACAAAGAACAGCATAGACTGGGGCGATGTATAAGGAACCTAAAACATTGCCTTATGGGAGATATGTCTTCCAAGGGCCATTTTTCCCCTTGGTCAAATATTTTCTAGTGTTCAGATATGGGAAAATGAATATTTATAGCATCTAAAGCTCAATACAACAGAACGGACAGGAAGTCTCAACTATCATCTCAAATATCCTCACTAGCAGAGCACAGTAGTCACAACCGGATGAGGAGTCTGAAAAGCACGAACTACAAAGAGGGGAGCACCTCATCTCACATGGCATTACCACAGGGGCACCATAACCATTCTCTAGGGCACTCCCCACCTCTGGGCAGGTCCTGAGAGGCAGGCAAACTTCCCTCATATATTCAAAGAAAACACTTGTTAATGGCCATGTTGTAAATAGCATTTTACATTCTAACATGCTATTCATGCAGCTTTATTCTGCTGTAGAAAATGGAGTAAAATAGGCAGGCAGAAGAGCTGGCCTTGCTGTCGTAAGAGCTGGCCCTACCCCTTACTGGCTACAGTACTCAGGACAGCGAGCCCTGCACCTCACCTGGGCAACAGCAGAGCTGGCCCTGGATGTGGAGGTTGTAGGTGAGTAGGGTAGGCCCTGGCTTTCATGTCTGCTGTGCTGTGGCAGTGGCACGGATGAGGGAGAGATGCTTTTCTCTTCCAACCTCCTCCACTGCCACCTACGGCAGCTGGGAGGGTTGGCTCCGAGGTCATAAGAGTGGGAGAACTGTCATGTACCTCACAAGCTGCAACACTTGGTAGAGTGGACCCTGCACCAGCAGGGTAGATCTGGCCCTGATTGCAGGGGCTGGGGTTGCCAGTGAACTGCCCCAAGGGCGTGAGAGCCATTAGGGTGACCAGTTCAGATTCCTCTCAGGCCCAAATCCAGGGCTTTGAATTGGCCCACCCCAGGATTTACCCCATAGATGAACTGCTGAAGTACATGAAGGGGCCGGTCCTACAGATCCAAAACCACAGGATCTCTGGTGAGGTTCCAGTCTTAAGAGAGTAGCAGAAGCCTCCTTCCTACCAGACCAACAAGTCATTGCAATGAACATCTGCACGCAAAGAAGTGTGGACAATAGGGTGTACTGTGAGACACATTGTGACATACCACAGCATCCACTACGAGATTTTTTTCCCTCTGTTGTGGGGAGAGGTTGCAAGGGTGGAGAGCAGGTATAATGGAATATAAATGGGATTGGGATATGTGATGTAAAATTCACAAAGAACCAATAAATAGTTTTTTTTTTTAAGATAAATGACTCTTGGTTGAAATTTTCAGTAAGAAAATGTTTAAGACCAATTACAAAGGTGCGTGCGCACACGCACACACACACACACACACACACACACACACAGCTTATAGCTGTACTGCCAAACTACAACCCAGAAGTAGTAAGTCTATGCCTATTCACAGAAGGGAACATGCCAAATGTCTGTCCAGGGGTATGGGTGACAGCAACAAGCTGTGCCATTTGAAGTCTAGTTAGCCAGAGGGGACACGTGGATCTTAAAAACAACTGCCATGTGAAATTAGGAAAAACAATAAGATTAGTGATACAATATCATCTGATAAATTAAGCATATGTAGGCATTGCCTGGGGGAAAGGCCGAGTCAGTGAAATGCTGTGCAAGCATGAGGGACCAAGTCTGGATCCTCAGCAGCCCGACAAAAGATGTGTGTGTGGTGCACACACCTAGGGCCGGGAGGATGATCCAGGAGGATCCCAGGGCCTTGCTGGACATCCTCTCTAAATTGGCAAACTCCAAGTTCAGTGAGAGACCCTACCTCAAAAGAGCAGGTCAAACCAGGTATGGTGGACCATGTCTTTAATCTCAGCACTAGAGAGGTAAAGGATCTCTGTGAGTTCCAAGCCAACCTGGTCTACACAGAAAGTTCCAGGCCCACAGAGCTAAACAGCAATACCCTATTAAGAGAGGAGGGGAGGGGAGGGGACGGGAGAAGGAAGAGGAGGGGAGGAGAAGGGAGGGGACGGAAGAGGAAAGGAAGGGAGAGGAGAGGAGGGGAGGAAAGAGGAAAGGAGGGGAGGGGAAGGAAGGGGAGGGGAGAGGAGGGAGGGGACGGAAGAGGAAAGGAAGGGAGAGGAGAGGAGGGGAGGGGAAGGAAGGGGAGAGACAGAGAGAATGAGGTGAAGAACAATGGGTGAAGACATCATTTATCAGTCTCTCTCCTCTTCACACGTACACACACACACACACACACACACACACACACACACACAATATGCTTTATAAGAACCCATGAAAACCAAGTACTACATCAAGCACATCAAAATGGGTGTCCATGGGAAACACCAAAGAAAGGGAGTCAAGAATCGCAAACGAAACAGAGCGGCCTTATGCAAGACTTACAACAGCCATCCCCTCACACACTTCTCGGTTGTGGTAGCATGTCCTCTCTTTCAGTCCCTCTCAAATGCACAGGACTAACATGTTGCATTAGCTGTTGCTACCATGCTGCCTATCAGTTCGCCAGAACCTACTCACTAGAACTTACTCCTAAGTGTCCCTTTCCCTGCCTATTCCTCACAGAGGCCAGCATGCATCATTCTAGTCTGTGCTTCTGAGTTCTGCTTTTTTAGATGAAAGTGAGACTTTTTATGGTATTTGTCTGCCTCGTTTTGCTCAGCATAATATCTCCCAGGCTCATCTATATTATCACAAATGGCAGGGTTTCCTGCTTTTTAAGGACTGGATGATATCTCATTGTGTCCACAGAGTGCATTCTTTAATCCATCCACCCATCCACCCATCCATCCATCCATCCATCCATCCACCCATCCATCCATCCATCCACCCATCCATTAGTGGGTCCTTCAGTGTTCCCACACCTTAGCTATTGTGAACAATTCTGCAGTGAAATGGTTGGGCAGCTACCTCTGGCAATCACTAGTTCCAGTTCCTTTGAGTATATCCAGAAGTGAGTGAGGCAGCTGGATCTCTAGTTTCTGAGGATGCTCCATGTGTTTCCAAAGTGTTAGACTAATTTACATCTTCAACAGTGTATAATCTTTGCCTCCACATCTCAACTAACACTTGCTACCATTCATCCTTGGGTTACAGCCAGTCTAATAATAGCTCACTATGGTTACATTTCTCTGACAATTCAATGTGTAAAGGTTTTTTTGTTTGTTTTTATTTATTTTGATTTTTTTTTTGAAGCAGGTTTTCTCTGTGTAGCCCTGACTGTCCTAGGAACTTACTATTTAAACAACGTTGGCCTCAAACTCATCCTCTGCCCGCCTCTGGCTCCTGAGTGCTGGGACTAAAGGCATGTGCTACTACAGCCTGCACTGTTTGTTTTAACATGCCTGTTATTCAGTATCTCTTGAGAAATGACTGCTCAGAAGAAACAATCCGCTAGATAGTGCCTCAGAGTCAGCAGTTCTATATGAACTGAGCCAGATAATGCATTCTCCTTCTCCTGAGCTAACCTGGGCAAAGACCAGTCTTACATTTCATAAGACATATTAAGCAAGTGTCACTGACTAAAGTCTCTATTTTAAAGAGAGTTCTTAAGAGAAAAATGAGGAAAGTATTCACATACACAATTTGTCACCGACAAAGGGAAATGAGTTACTTATGCAAGTACTACACAGTGGAACGCTTTGTTTCCATAGAGATTATGACACAACTGATTTAGGCCTTAAATTAGAATATTCCGATTTGAATTGAGAAATGATCTTTTTGTTTAAATGAACAGTGAGTGTGTTCAGTGTGAATAAACGCTCCGTACATCTGGTGACATCATTTCCTCTTTACTTCAGTAACAGTTAGAAATAATACATCTACACAAGCTCTAGAAGGAAATTTAGACCCTCAGTCTCCCGAGTGCCTGAAGACACAGTGAATGGCATCTTTCTACAGGATGTACGAGAACATTGGCCAAGCCAGCAGGCGGGGCAGTGAGATAGCTCTCCTCCTGTGCACTTCACCTCTCACGTGCAAGCATTCTCTTAGACTCTGAAACAAGACAAGCAAAGCCCAGTTCTTTCCTTGTCATCGCACCTGGATCCAACAGAAGACAGGGAGAACGCATGTAGCACAAATGTTACGATCCATGAGTGAACACGGGTAAATCCCTCAGAGACTCCATACTGCCCTAACTAAAGCCCAGATGACTGGATGTGGCATTTGAAGTTCAGGACTCCTTGAAGCTTGAATTTCACCTTCCCCAAATCACTTAGAAAATCCCTTGAAGGTCCTGTGGTCTTACTACTACTGTACCACAGGCCTGGCAAACTCCTCCCGCCCCCCAATTATTCCTCAACCCTCGGGTCTTATGTGTAAGGGAGACCTCCTAGGTGTCCTTAGGTGTAATGGTCCCCACCTTTGTGTTTCTCATATTAGTCTTCATTTCTGTGGGATTCTGATCACAGATTGCCTTTTTCTCCTACCAAACCAAGCTTCTGTCTTATTCTCTTGTCCAAAACCAGAACTCAAAGGTCTGTGCTCACTAGCTATCTGCTGAATTGAAGCAGGATAGAAAATCAGGAGAAACTAAGGGGACATGGGAAAGAAAAGGAGACTCTGGAGTCAAAAATTCTAGAAGTGCTATGGAGGTGTTTCCGATAAGAACATTGAATAGCAGTGACCCTTTCTTACAGTTAAGCTGTCTGGCCTCGCTCCTTGCCTATAGGAAACCCGAAACTGTCTGGGAATCCAACCAACAAGAAGATAAACATGTCTTTTGTTTGTTTTTCTGAGATACGCGTGCCTGTTTATTTTTAGATGAAGAATTAGATCTTGGTTGACTATTTGATACTGCATGACGACACCTTCAAAGTAAACTTTTGTTTACAGTAAAAACATCTTATATTCCCATAACCTTTCAAGCGATGGTTTTACCTTACCAGCTGTAATCCTATCCAGCGTCCATCAGAAAACACCCTATGATCTCATTTACTGAAAAAGTTCCTTAGCAATCCTTTGTGATGTAACTTCAGTAGCCAATAAGATTATACATGCTCCACGCCTTGCCAGTCAGTGAGTGCTTTCTGGAGTTTGTTTTGTTTTTTTATCATAGCCATTCTGAAGGCTGTAAGATGGGGTCTCAGAGTTTTCATTGCATTTCCCTGGTGACTAAGGATGGCGAACATTTGTTTTAAGTGTTTCTCGGTCATTAGAGATTCTTCTCATGAGAATTCTGTTAAGCTCTGTACCCCTTTTTTTAAATTGGGTTATTTGATTTGTTTGTGTCTAATTTCTTGAGCTCTTGGAGTATATTTTGGATATTAGTCCTCTGTGAGATGTAGGGCTGTTGAAGACCTTTGCTCACTCTGAAGGCTGCTGTTCTGTCCCATTGCTGGTGTCCCTTTGCCTTATAGAAGCTCTTCAGTTTCATGAGGTCCCATTAATCAACTGCTTTCTTGGAGCCTGAGCTTTTGGTGTTCTGTTCAGGAAGTGGTCTCCTGTACCAATGCATTCAAGACACTTCCCCACGTTCCCTCCTATTAGATTTAGTCTATCAGTTTTTATATTGAGGTCTTTGATCCATTTGGACTTGAGTTTTGCAGAGTGATAAACATGGATCTACCTGCCCTCTTCTACATGCAGACCTCTGGTTAGACCAGCACCATTTGTTAAGTTGCTTTCTTTTTCCTCCATTGCTGGTGGGAGTGCAAACTTCTACAGCCATTTTGGAAATCAATTTGGCAGACCCTCAGAAAGTTGGGACTAGTTCTACCTCGAGACCTAGCTATACCACTCTTAGGTATAGAACCAAAAGATGCCCCACCACGCCACAAAAGCACTTGCTCAACTATGCTCACAGCAGCTTTATTCACAATAGCCAGAAACTGGAAACGACCCAGATGTCTCTCAACTGAAGACCGGATAAAGAAAACATAGTACGTCTATACAGCTATTCAAAACAAGAGCATCATGAAGCCTGCAGACATGGACGGAAATACCAAACATCCTGAGGGAGGTAAACAAACCCAGACAGACATGAATGTATGGTCTCACTTACAATGAGGGAGGGGGTTGTAAGGGTGGGACTCGGAATAGAGGAGAGGGGGATGTGATCAGGATGTAAAGTGAATGAATGAATGAATGAATGAATGAATGAATGAATGAAAGAAAACTGTAATAAACTTCAGTTCATAGAAAATAAAAAAATAAAATCATATATGCTACTACAAAAACAGGTACACCATCCTTTTCCTTTTCTGTTACTTCCCACATTAATCTATGTTAAAATGTCTTCCTAATAAACTCCACTCTGGCTCATACCCTGAAATTCTTCCCTGGCTCTCCTGAGTAAATACCCTGAGACAACCTTCTCGGACAGAGGACGACCACCACCAGCTTCGAGCTGTGTCCTAGACTCGACGCTATTGACAGAATCAATCAATTCTTGAATAAATGAGGTCCCTAACATTTTCTCATGCTTTGAAAATGTTTCCAATTTATTTTAAATTACATTTATTCATTGTGTGTGTGTGTGTGTGTGTGTGTGTGTGCGCGCGCACACACGCAACAAGACAAGGTGAAGTCAATCCTCTCCTTCCACATTGTGGGTCCTGGGATCAGATTACTCGGTCATCACTTGGCATCGAGTGCCTTTACTTCTGCACCATCTCACCTGCCCTTTAAAGTGAGTATCTAAGGGGAAACACAGGGCCAGTGAGGTGGATCCATCGACAAAGCTGGTAGCTATGCAAACCAGAAGACCTGCTTGAGGCCCGGATCCCCCAGTGGGTCACAGAACCGACCCGTGAGTCATCCTCTAGCCAGCAGGCACGGTGTGGTGTGCAGGTGCTTGTGCCAACACTCACATACAACAATATATTCTAAGACAAGCAATCCTAGTGTGCTGTTATAAATCACTCCACTCAAAATCTAACTTCACTATGAACTACTTCTATCTGAATGGACACTATCTCATTCTTAAAAATCTATAAGGAAATGATACAACCTCTTCATTTTGTTTCCGTTGAGTACTTCCTTGACTTAACCTGGATTTCCCTTAATAGTCAAGGTTTCCTTGATTAGTGTTAACTTAGTTGCAACTTTAGCTTTCCACGTCAACTGTTATTTTCAACCGAGCTGTAGGCAGAGGGCAGAAGTGTTTGGGTTCCTTTTTGAAGACTGTTTTCCATTTCCGAATTATAACCTATAAGTGAAAGTGTTGGTTTTGAACATATATGATTGGAAAGATTAAAAACAAAATATAGAAACTCAGCCCTCCAGTCTGATAAAAGGCACAATTTTCACATCAAAATGTTAGGTTAATATCACTATTTTATAGAAAAATGTTTAAAACCAAGACAGAAGCAAAGAACAAATGTTTTTGGGATTAACCATAAAGTATGAATGCACATCAGACATACCTAAGATATGGAAAAGTACTAGGAGCACAAGGCTGCCTGCCAGAGGTCAATCCCTGGGACCTATGTAGAAAGCCAGATGTAGCGGTGTGCGTCTGTAATGCCAGCACTCCTGTGGTCACACAGAAGGTAGAGGCAAGACTACCTAGACGCTCCCAGGCCAGCCAGTTTGAAACACAGTGCAGCAGGAGAAACAACAAGAGAGACACTGCTTCAACAAGAAGGCAAGAACACACTCCTGAAGGTGTCCTCTGACCTCCAAATACACACCATGGCACAAACATACCAGGATTCACATTCAATTCACACTCACCACATACTTTCTTTAGAATTATTTCTACAATACATCAAGCTAGAGTATAATTTTAATTTCATGATGCTGATTTAATAGCCATCAGAAATATCCCCACTCAGGGACTTATTAGAAATAAAGGATTCCAGTGGAGAGGTCTGGTGAGGTGGGAGGTGGGAGATGAAGACATCCTAGTGGAGACAAGGTAGGGAGGAGGTGTGAGATGTGGAACAGGCAGAGGGTGCACCGGGAAGGAGATTTTAAAAAAGAAAGAATTGAGCATAGATAGTAGAAATGTGTGATGAACCTAAAAGAAAATTCTAATTGTTCTCAGGAAGTGAAACGAGGCGACCACCCGTGCCGAAACTGTTTCTACCTACTCCATGCTAGTTTTTGCTAAGCAGTTTTCTGTAAATGGTGGCTGAGGGAAGTGAAGTCTATGGGTCCCTCCTTCCCTCCACGGAAGGACTCTGAAACAAGGTAAGCACACTAGGCTGAATTATTCCCCTTATCGGAGGAGACCTGAAGACAGACTGTCAACTGAGGGGAAGAGCTTGGATGTGTGCGTTCATTTTCTATGACCTTTTAACTTTGACTTGCCCTATTGCTCCAAGGCAGAGGGGCTTGGCAGATTTGAGCGTCAGTGGGTGTAAGGGCAGAGAACTTCCAACCTTAGGAAGCGAATGGACTTTACTCACTGAGAGGAAAAAAGAGCTAAGCAGTAAATAGCAATGGACGGAATAAATCTGGAGAAGGCTTTGCACCCACTGCCCCTCTGCAGAGTGAACATTCAGGATCCCACATTCAAGGGACCCCACATTTGCCTCTGTAATTAGTGGACTGAATAAACAAAAGTCCTTGAAGGGTTTAAAAATTAATTTTAAGTGCTCTCACTACTTCAACAAATTTGGAGGGCTGGGGAGATGGCTCAGCAGTTAATAGCAGTGTCTGCTCTTCCAAAAGATCTGTGTTTGATTCCCAGTACCTATACAGTGGCTCACAACTGTCTGTAACTCCAGTTCCAGGATATCCTATAATTTCTCCTGGCCTTCTTTGGTACTTCAAAAGCATGTGGCACACAGACATGTATAGACAAAACAGCCATTGACATAAAATAAAAATAATAAATCTTTTTAAAAAACTGTTCAGTAGTAGTATTAGTGCTTCCTCTACTTTCAAAATCTGAAGAAGTCTCAGAACTTTTCTGTGCTGGGTATGCACACTCTAAGCAAGAGCTCTGCCACTGGGCTATCCCCTCATTTCTTGCTTAAAAAGAAGGGGTTGGCTATGTAGCCCAGGCTAGCCCAGAGCTTGAATTCTGATATTACAGGTATGAGCCACCAAACCTCACATCTCACCACTCTCTCCAATCTAGTCTCCTAGAATTGTGTGGCAGTCATCTCCTAGGACTGACATAATAAGTCAGTATGAGCTATGTGGCTTTAAAAAAGGGAGATCGATACTCTCTTGCAGCTCAAGAGACCCAAATATCCAAGATTCAAAAGTATAACTGGGGGTAGGTGGCATACGCCTTTAATTCCCGTACCTGGGAAGCAGAGGCAGACAGATCTCTGTGAGTTCAAGGCCAGCCTACTTTACAAATCAGTTGAGTTTCAGGCCAGCCAGGACTACCTAAAACCTCGTCCAGAGGCTCCTAGGACAGCAAGCACAGAGTGTTGTTATGGCGACGCGACTCGGATGGACTTGCTACAGTCGTGGTGTTTCTACATGTGAAACAGATACATGCCTACTGCATTTTGACTCAGAAAAACCAAATCAAATCAAAGCATGGGCAGGGTTGTTAGTGTCTTCTGGAGGCTCTGAGATGGACCTACGTCATGCACCTGTCCTAGCTTTAGTTTCCTTGGCTTGTAGCCTCTGCCTCTTCGATCACACTGTCTTCCACTAGTTATTCCACTGAGTTTCAGTGGCTTGAAGATGCCTCACTCTAGGCATCAACTCACTATATAGTTCACTATAGGCGTCAGCTCACTATATAATTCACTATAGGCGTCAGCTCACTATATAATTCTCTATAGGCATCAGCTCACTATAGGCCTCACAGTTCACTATATAGTTCACATAGGCCTCAGTTTACAGATCCAGCCCAATTCAATAGCTAAAAGGGACCAGTTCGTTTAAATTAGGTTCAAATGAAGAAGAGCTAATAAAATAAGATTCTGTGTGAATAGGAAGGCCAAGAATACTCTATTTCTTGACCTAGGCAATTGCTACCTTTTAATTTGTACTATTTAATGAGTTATATGGCAGCTGTTACAAGTTAAACTTTTTTAAAAAAAAGTTCACCTTTAAGCAAAAACAATCAGTTCAATCTTACCAGCATTTCAGTTCTCACTAGTAGAAAAAACTTCTCTCCCTGCAGGCAGCGCCCAGGGGTAGGTCGCTGGCCCTCAGGGAAAAAGGGTGGAGCTAGAGTCCCTCCCTCCTCACTACTGGCTGTGGTTTCTGGGGCAGGGAGGACAGGAAGGGACCAGGGAAGTTCTTGACCAGTCCAGGAAGAACTGCATTCTTGGAGCCTGACAGGTTTTTAAAACTTTGTCTTAGAGGGTGTGTTTTTGTGGTTTCTCTGGAGATTCTCCTGACCTTCTTCTACAACTCCCTTCAGATGAGCAATGTCTCTCTTTTATTGGGCATTTCCCAATTTACTCTCCATTTCCTACCAAAGTATACAGACCACATCGCCTGTGGTTCTGGGGTCTGCTCAACTGTGTAAGCTAAAACCCTGGGCAGAGCTCTTTCAGGACAGCCCCTGCCTAATAGCCTGTCTAGATTCAGCACATGCTCAGAGCCAGGTGTGTGAGCTCACAGCCTTGCACTGAGAACTGGTTTGGTGTATGTGCTCGCTGGATGTTGACCCATACAGGTTTGAGTCCGCTAGCTTTAGGGCAAAGTGGCTGTGCCTGCCTGGCTTGAGTACTTTGTTCTTCAATGTCGCTGACTTAGACAACTAACTGGGATGCTTCCAGTGTCTCCTCCATTTTTAGGGAAGGCAGCTAAGAAAGCAACTCCACTCACTGCTTCAGTATATACTGAGAGCCAGAGTCTTTGAATGGCAATGCATGACAAAGCAATAGGATTCAATGGAAGAGGAAATGGAATGCAGTTATCTATCTGACTGCTGTTCAAAGCACCACTCACACAAGCAAATGAACTTGAAGGAGGGAATAAGACAAATCTCCCTGTTTCCTTTTGTGTGGTCAGGTGATGGTCCTGCTTTAAAACATGCTTTTCTTTTCTTTTCTTTTTCTTTTTCTCTTTTGTTTCCCTCCCCCCCCCCATCCCACATCAACGTTGTTTGTTAGTTTTGAAACAGTGTTTCTCTGTGTAGCCCTGGCTATCTGGGAACTCTGTTGATGAGGCCAGCCTCAAACTCAGAGATTTGCTGCCTCTGCCTCCTCAGTGCTGGGATTAAGGGATCTGCCATTACTGCCTGGCTGAAAAGTATATTTTTCAATCTAGTTCCAACAGCAATAAATGAATATCTCATAGGCCTATGTCTTATTATTTTGAGTTTTAAATTTCAATCAAGTCAACGATTTGGCTTTTTAGCCAACAAGGTGGCTTTAGCAATTGGTGCATGTGATTTAACCAGAATCCTTAGGGCACCTGTGTGTGTGCATGTGTCATTTCTATGAAACTAAAGATTAAATAAGGTTCTAAGGATAAAACAGAGAATGTTTTAAAATATATATAATTCCAGTCCAAATATTCCTTGACACTTCAATAAGATGGCCTGTTTATATTCCAAGATTTATAGGCCAGCAGATGGCACAGTGGGTAACGTCACTTGCTACCAAGGCTGACAAACTAAGCTTGATCCCCAGGCCCCACATTGTGAAAGGAGAGAATTTACTCCTTCAGTTCTCATCTGACTACTGTGGATGGTGTGTGTGTGGGTTGGGAGAGGGTGTCACCTGAATTAGTGTCATGGATGATGTGACAACTTGGTGATCAATGGTTGTTACGGTTTAAGTATGTATCGTCCTCCATAATCTCACGATTTGAATGCCTGGTTCCCAGGAAAGGCACTTTTGAGAGACTGGAGAAACAGGAGATAGGACTGAGCTAGAGGAAGTATGTCACTGTGGAGAGGTGTGCGGTGTCCTGGAAGCTGATGTATCCCTGGCTGCTCCCTGTCTCAGCCATGAATCAAACTCTGTCCTCTCTTCATGATCCTGCTATGTCCAGCCCAAGCATGTGTGACTAAGGAACCATGAACTGACCCTCCAAGCCATTAGTCTAAAGAAGCCTTTCCTCCTTTAAGGTACTTGTCAGGTATCTTGTCACAACAATGAAAACCAACATATTGGTGCCATCTTGTGACCCCCACCCATCTCATTTATCTGTGTGGTTACGACAGATCCTGCCCTTGGTTCTACCAATTACTAAAGATTGGCTCAGTGCATGTGTGGAAATCAGATGACGACTCTTTCCTTTTATGGTCACAGGGATTCAGATCAGGTTTGGTGGCGGGTGCCTCTCCTGGCGAGCTGCAGCCAGAGTCCAGGCATCGTGGGCACACAGGTGGGAGGTGTTCTTGAGCTGTTCTCCCTCATAGATGAAGCTCCGGTGGCACTGGGCTGTGTACAGTCTTCCGGCCGCTACACAGTGCGACTTCTAAGTGCGGCTTGTCTAGGAGCCAATCCACGCAGCCCCCTCAGCACTTTGGAATGAAGCTGGATTCTGAGACGCCCAAGCCGCTGGCCCGTGCCTCGTCTCCACTATTACCAGCAAGGAGCTTCGGTTCTCAGGTCAGGGCACACCTTTCCCTGTGGAAAATGCCTTTAGCCAGATGGAACCTTGCTTTATTGTTTCTCTCTTCCTGAATCCTGTACCTTCGAGTGCTTTGTCTGTTTTCTTTTTCCTACACCTGATTCAACCCTTTAAAAACAGCCTATTTTCTGGCCGGAGTTTCAGACATTCCTCATTTCTTCAAAGACAGAATTTTCTTTTGTTCTCGTTGTCTTCCCAGTACTTAGGGCTATTTCCCTGTGAGGTGAAGAAAGTATGGCTTTACCATTTTCAATTATTTTTCTACTTTTTTTCAACTCCAAAACCGAAATGGTCTTAAATGTTTTTAACTATAAATCATTACACACTCATTGAAAGACCTGGATGTGTTTAGTGTTAAGGCCTGTACCTTTTTCTTCTAATACAGAAGTCAACCTTTAACCCTTTACAAAGAGACCCATTGGCCTGGAGAGAAGGCTTAGCAGTGAAGAGCACTGGCTGCTCTAACAGAGGACCCAAGTCTGGTTCTTAGCATGTACGTCAGGCAGCTAAGAGCCGCTTGTAACTTCAGCTGCGGGAGATCACACATCTTCAGGTCTCAGTGAGCACCTGCACTCATGTACACATATGTGCCATACACATATACACACAGTAAAAATAAAATCTTTTAAGTTGGCAAACATAGATCTAAATTATATATTTTAGTAGCTACATGACTTTTCAAGAGAATTACCTTTAACCAAGTGTATCATGAGACACTAAAATGTTTAAACTTAAAACTACCATAAACCATGTCTCTTAAAGATCAAATTTGCCACCGTTTAGTTATTTGTAAAACAGACAAAATAAGGGATTTATTCCAGAAGTAGTTAGAAATAAAACAGGCACACATCTTTAAAAGCTAGCTAATGATGGGTTCTTTTTTAAAAAGTTCGTTTCTAAGACCTTTGTTCCTTGTATAATAAACACACTGCACTATCTTGGTTTCTCATTTACAAAATGAATAGAATTCAAGCAGTAAAATGGCCCAAGTCTTCTGTCATGGATGGATAATCTCCATGTACTATTGATCAGGAAGAGTGCATAAACAGACGAAGTAGTAGGATAGTGTCAAACAAGAGAATATGTGCAAACCATTTACAGCCCATGGGTTTTCATCAAATTGTCTCATCTAACCCATTTCTTTAATTAGTAGACTGTGAGCTCAAAGCTCACAGCTGGTTGTATCTATGAAGCAGAGGGAGGAAGCGGCCTGTCCTTGTTCGAAGCAGACAGACACCAGGAATGCTTTTTTTTTTCCTTTTCTTTTTAAGAATTATTTATTTTTATTTATATGAGTACACTGTAGCTGTCTTCAGACACACCAGAAGAGGGCATCAGATCCCATTCCAGATGGTTGTGAGCCACCATGTGGTTGCTGGGAATTGAACTCAGGACCCCTGGAAGGGCAGTCAATGCTCTTAACCACTGAGCCATTTCTCCAGCCCCCAGGAACGCTTTTTCAAAGAGACATCTCATACACAAAAGAGCAAAAGGACTGATGAATGCCAAGGAACAAAAACTGTAAATTAATGTTATTTGCAAAAATATCCAAACAAGCTTTTGAGGGTGGCCTGTAGGTTTAGAACACGCCCCATATAAAACTGTACAGCCCTAATTCAGCAAAGAACTCCAGCTAGGCCAGGAACGAGGCGCCAGGACTTACCCAGCTGCCACCACCAACACTACAGTCTGTAACACCTGAGCATTTATTGTCTCTAAGAACTCCGAAACCAACCCTGAACAGGACTGGTGTTACCACTCCCAGCTAAGGATTTGGAAAGAGACTCAGAGAGGTTCACCTGCTCACCAATCATGGCTCCTAATTGGAGTGTGGAACCTGGACCTAAGCCTGTGTGCCTTGCAAGACAGAAGCTCAGTTATTTATTATACTGTATTACTACGGATGCTATAGCAAAGAGAGAAAGTCAAAGGAGCAGTCAGGAAAGGCAACAATCAAGTTGAGTCCAACGACAGGCAAGACTCTGTCACGTATAAAAGTGGAGAAAGGTTCACACATGTAAACGCATGCAGCAGAGGAGAGCAAAGGAAAGTCTCTGGCAGTCTTATCAGTGAAGCTAACTGCAAACTGTTACAGAAAATGAGAGACAAGTCTTAAGAGGCAAAAATCTAGAAGAGTGAAGGCCAGGCAGCCTGGGTGGTACCTAGCATAGCAACTAAGAAAAGTACTTACTGTCAAGCTCAGCTTTAGATAACATAGTATCTTATATGTTTCACCATTTCTAATCCTTTGATACACAGACTTGCTATCATAAAGATAGTTGTTATTAGCACCTGTGAAATCACCACTCATTCATTCACTTCCTCTAACCTTCATAGAGCACCTTTTATGCGTTAAACCTTGGGTACTAATATGGAATTAAGAATATGGATCCTATCTTCCAGAAGCTAAACCCAGAAGGCTAGACAAATACAAACAGACAATTACAACCTTTTGTAAATGTTTAACCACAAGAACCTGTACAGAGTGTGACTAAAAAGTGACTGATTAACTCTGCCTAAGATGTGGGGGTGGGAAGTTTTCAGGGCATGCCTGTAGAGCTACACCTTGAAGAAAAAGTATGGCTCTGCCAAGCAGGAAGAGCATTCTGGAAAGAGAAAACATGTACAAACATATGGGAGGATGAATTTACCAGGCATGTTCAAGAACAGTAAATGGGAAAGGGTGGCTGAGATGAGGCTGCAGAGGGCCAGATGACAGAGGGCCTGTGGCACCATGGCTCTCCTGTTGACAATGCCTCAGCCAGGTAAGCATTCAAGCACCCGGATGCAAACACCAAGCTAAGACAACAGTTACAGACCCAGTGGCTCACAGTGGCTGTGCTATCACTGTCACTCTGATCAAACAGAGTGTGGAGTCACATTTGTTTGTTTGTTTGTTTGTTTGTTTAACATCCTGATTGCAGCCCCCCTCCTCCCAGTCCCACCCTCACACTCCTTCTCCCTTCTCCTCTGAAAAGGAAAGCCCCTACCATGGTACCAACCCACTCTGACACATCAAGTCCCAGTAGGGCTAGGCACATCCTCTCCTACTGATAGAAGGCAGCCAGGATAGAGGAAAGAGATCCAAAAGCAGGCAACAGAGTCAGAGACACCCCCCCCCTCCACGTTTAGAGGATCCACATGGAAACCATGCTTCACATCTGCTGCAAATGTATACAGGCCCTAGGTCCAGCCCCTGCATGCTCTTTGGTTGGTGGTTCAGTCTCTGTGTGCCCCCATGGACCCAGGTTAGTTGACTCTGTAGGTCTTGTGGTATATTTGACCTCTCCAATCCTATACCCCACTCACAATCCTATACTCTTCAACCAGATTCCCCAGTTCTGCCTGATGTTCGGCTGTAGGTCTTTGCATCCATCAGCTGCTGGATGAAGCCTCTGAGAGGACAAGTATGCTAGGCTCCTGTCTTGAAGCATAGCAGAGTATCATTAATAGCGTCAGGGGTTGGCTCTCTCCCATGGAATGGGTATCAAGTCGAGCCGATCGCTAGTTGGTGATCCCCTCAGTCTCTGCTCCATCTTTATCCCTGTGCATCCTGTAGGCAGGACAAATTTTGGGTTGGTTCTGTAGATGTGTGGTCTCCATCCCTCCACTAGAAGTCCTGTCTGTCTACAGGAGGTGGCCCTTTCAGGCTCCATATCACCACCACCACCCCTGCCGCCACTAGGAGTTTTAGCTAGGGCCACCCCCATAGACTCTCGGGAACCTCCCCTGTAGAGAGAATATCATAGGCATTATATGGATGTTAATTTAAAAACCCATGGCCTATAGGAAAGGGTAGAATAGAAGGTGGGATATCTAGAGGCAGGAAGAATTCTGGAAGAGCCAGGTGTAGGAGATCTGCTTGGGAAGATGGGAGGAAATCGACTCATAGTACCTGAGCATAGATAACCAGCCATATGGCAGAATGTAGGTTAAAAGAAATGGGTTACTTTAGCTATGATTTAATCAGAGAGGAACCTAGCTAGCTATATGGCCAAGGTATTTGCAAATATATTCTAAGTCTGATTCTTATTTTTGGGAATATGGAGTTGGAAGGAAGAACTAGACCTAACTTCTGCACTCCCTTGTCTAGGTCTCTGGTTCATCCCAGAGTGCCTCCGACACCAATTTTCCTTCTCTCTTCCAGCCCTCTCACCCCACTCCTCCCCATACCTGTTCCCTACTCCTGTTCCCCTCCCTACTCCCTCTCCTGCCCAGTTCCCTCCCTCCCTCCACCTCTCATGTCTATTTTATTCTCCTTCTGAGTGAGAGTCAAGCATCCTCCCTTGGGCCTCCCTTGCTACTTAGCTTATTTGAGCCTATGGATTGTGGCACAGCCATCCTGTAGTTGATGTCTAATGTCACTCTTAAGTGAGTACACACCATGTGTGTTTTTCCACATCTGCGTTACCTCACTCAGGATGATATTTTCTAGTTCTATCCATTTGCCTACAAATTTCATGATGTCCTTGGTTTGTTTGTTTGTTTGGTCGGTTGGTTGGTTTTTGTTGTTTTTTAAAGATTTATTTTATTTATTATATACAAGTACACTGTAGCTGTCTTCAGACACACCAGAAGAGGGCATCATATTTCATTACAGTTGGTTGTGAACCACCATGTGGTTGCTGGGATTTGAACTCAGGACCTCTGGAAGAGCAGCAGTCAGTGCTCTTAACCACTAAACCTTCTCTCCAGCCCGATGTCCTTATTTTTAATAGCTGAATAGTAGTATTCCATTGTATAAATGAACATTTTCTTTATCCAGTCTTCAGTTAAGGGACATTTAGGTTGTTTCCAGTTTCTAGCTATTTCAAATAAAGCTGCTATGAACATAGTGGAGCAAGTGTCCCTGTGGCCCGGTAGAGCATCTTTTGGGTATATGCTCAGGAGTAGTGCAGCTGAGTCTTAAGGTAGAGTCACAACTGTCATCCCCCACAAAAGGAAACAGACTGGCTGGGGTCAGGGAGGCAGGCAGGCTAAGTCAATGGAGACAAGATAAAACTGCACTATAGATTCAAGAAGCTGAAGACAGTATAAACTCAGGGAGAGTCAGACTGTTTCCCCATTATCAGCAGACTCTCTTGCCCTGGACCTCCTGTGATGGCAGGACGCTAGCAGATGTACATGCTCACTCCTTCTCTGGAGCAGCAAAGGCAGTGAGAGCTGCAGAGAGCAGGAGGCAGGGGAGGGGGCGGGGTTTAACAGACAACTCCTTCTTTCCTATTAAGATGAGTGTGGAGCCCTGCCCTGCCTGTTAGACTCCCTCATGTGAGCACGTGAGCTTCTGCCTCACGGCCAAGGAAAGAGAGGCTGTTCTAGGGCTGTGGAACTCACTGTCCTTAATCTCTCCTCAAGATTGCTTATTAGGTAAAGGAACTAAGCAGCTTTCTAATAGTGGACATTCTTACACCTGGAGCCCGCAGTGTCTAGCCCTCAGGGCTGGGCAATGACAAGGTGGGCAGTTTCAAAGGCCCTGGCAAAGCCGAGCAAGGGAGCTGCACAGTGCAGTCAGGTGCCAAGATGGTCTCAGGTTTAATGAGCTTGTGCTACTGATGTACTCTCAATTTCACTAAACAACAGAGAGAGAGGGGGGGGGGAGTTTAGCTTTAGCTTTAAAAACAACATTGACAAAATGTCAGCCATCTTTTATGTAGAACTCTGGGCTAGGACACCTAAATGAACTGCCAGAATTGTCTTTTCCAGAGCACTCAATCTGCTGCACATTTTTATTCTTTACATTCCTCAGTAAGTTATTTCTGCCTTCATCAATTTACCTCAGTATTTACTGAGTTTAAACCTATCAAAGTTGCTACATTCCAAGAAGACAAAAGACAAAATCTGCAAGACACAATGTTTAGTTCGTTTGCTTAAGACAGGGTCTTCCTGTGCAGTAGTCCAGGTAAGCTGGCTTTGAACTAAAAGGGTCCTCAGCCTCAGTCTCCCTCTGCTGGGACTTCAGCTTTGAGCCGCCCTTGCTGGCTAAGGCTTGCTTATGCTGCTAAATAAACTACAGTCAACATGTGGAGGATGAGAGAAAAACACACTGAGCAGAAGGGACGGGACAGCGTCACTGTGAAACTGGGAGGGGCAGGAGGCCATGTGCAGGCAGGGCCTAAAGGGCAGGCAGGACATGAAAGGGAAAGGTGTCAAAGGGAAGGATACAGTACACACAGATGACACAGGTTAGCAAGCAAAGGATGAGTCTTGTTTGGCTTTTCTCTATTCAGTTAGGACATGCTAGGAACAAATAACACTTCAGGCAGCAGTGTGAGGAGGGACGGTTGTAAAGGATGATTTTGCATTGTACGCACAAACCTTTGTGAATGTCCACTCTCTGGTTTAGCAGTTCAACTTACACAAGCATCCAAAAAGTTTCAATTTCTGTGCCATGTACATACTATTTTTTAAAAGCTAAAATATTTAGGAATAATTGTGGTGTGGACTAAAGAGTTATATGGATGTTCCCAGCATCACCGTTTGTAATAATGGTTACATGTCAGCAATGCTGTCTATTTCTATAGGATGTAAAGACTACGAAGTACTTATAATAATAGTAGAATACTAATCTGTATCATAAAAGCGGACTTCAGTCAAATGGCCAATAAACATGAGAAAATGTTCAACCTTAGTAGCTAGCAGGGAAATTAAATTCAAGTACACTGAGATTCCATCATCCCAGTCAGAATGGCAGCCATTCAGAAAGCAATAATAGTGGACAAAAATAAAGATTAAGGGGTTGGGGATTTAGCTCAGTGGTAGAGCGCTTGCCTAGGAAGCGCAAGGCCCTGGGTTCGGTCCCCAGCTCCGAAAAAAAGATCCAAAAAAAAAAAAAAAAAGATTAAAAATAAAATAAAAAGAACCCTTGTATACTACTCGCTAGCTAATCCAGCCACCTCAGTGGCCTCAGAAACACTAAAAATAACTGCAACATGACTCAGATTGACCATTCCTCAGTCAGTAGACCACAGAGATAACCTGCACATCAGCACTGATTCGAGCACTGCTCACAACAGCTAAAGCATTAGACCAGCCTGTGTCCTTCAGCGGAGAACGGAGACACAAGCTAGGACATACTTATGCAATGGGGTTTTTTCAGCCATAAAGAATGCAGTTATGGCTGGGTATGACAACAAAACACCTTTCATACTAGCGCTTGGGTAGCAGAAGCAGGCAGGTCTCTTGAGTTGGAAGCCAGCCCGGTCTACAGAGCAAGTTCCAGGCCTGCATAGTGGTGCCCCATCTCAAAAACACAAAACAAAACAAAGCAACAAGCAGTACACACCCATCTTTATTTCACACGTTTATTCTTTCAGGAAACTGCCAAAGATTAGACTTGATTCCTAGTGAAGTTCTGACTGCTGGTCTGAACCACAGCCCCTTGCAATACAGGGCCTACCTACGTCTATCCTCCAGTTAAAGGGGATCGAGGGCCTCCTGGTTGGTGGGGAAAAGGGTGGGAAAGGTTTCCTTGTGTCTCTCTATAGGCAATGATAATCAATTCCTTAAGTTCTCATCTTTACAACTGGGTCACACAGTAGAAATCTACTAATTAAGTATTAATATAAAAAGTTTGGTATTAATAAACCAAACTAGCTATAGTTAAATAACGTTTTCAAGTTTTTTGTACTCTATAGAAGAAAAACAGCAGAATTTGTACATTACAGCTAAAACATACTTTATAATACTTAGTCCTCCCTCACACGGAGGACTTTTTTCTATTCTACATTCTTCTAAAACAAAGTCTGAGTAGTTTTTAAAAGAGCTGAAATGTTTTGATCCCTACAATGAAGGCAGAAGACATGTATGCCTCCCTCTACCACCATTGTGTCAGGAGCAGCAGAGGGGATGCCACGCTGTTTACTGCGGTGCCAACGCCTGCCTTCTGTTCTCACAACACTGGCTCTCTCAATGGTTCCTCTAGGAACCTCTCCTGGAACTCAGCCCCACGGTGAGAGGCTTCAACCACCTGGAAGGACTACTTACGGCCTAGTCATCAATATTCGCTGAAAAGCCAGCCTTGAAGTAGACAGCCCAGGTCTATCAGCTGTCACTAACAAAGACCACCCATCCCATCTCGGGACCTGTCCATACTTCAGACCCACAGGGTCTGTGAGATTAAATGGCAACTGTGTAATGTAGTTTATTTACAGCAGGAGAAACCGAAACAAGTGTTAGATGTAACCTGGTAAACTGATGTTTGACAAACATTGGTTTAAAAGACATCAATTCATATTTGGAGCCTGGTACTCAACAGCCACAGCTGCCATAGTCTCTGTATTTTCAGACAGTCCAAAGTCTTCTGTGGGAATAATGGAGCAGGTGCTGTGAGGTAAAGAGGGCTGGAAGGTGATCTGTCACGTGTATACGTGTATATGTTAGCACTAAAGTGGCTGACACTCCTGCATTTCAAGGAACCTCTGGCTTCCTAGGCCTGGCCCATGTCCCTGTACAGCTTCCTGCTGAAACCCTTGTGGTCTGAAGGCTGGCATCTAGCCACTGAAAGGCAGTCAGCCCCGTCTTCCAGCAGCAGGCTTTTCTGTTAATTGATAACTTTCATCTAAATATAAGCTCAGATGAACCCGTTAGGGATTAGCAGCCTCTAAAGAAAATGGGAAGGGTAAGCAAACATGTCTGCTAGATGCAGAGTGTCCAGCCGCCCTCCAACCAGAGAACATAAGTGCAGTGGATTCACTGGGGGTTCTTTCTTTAAATGTCACTAGTCAAGCTAAGCGATAAAGAACTAGCACTGAGGACAAGGAAAATCCACAGTTAAGACTCCCTGAAGGGCAGCCTGGGAGTGGAGGCACTGAGGGAAACTCTCCAAGGAAGAGGATGTTCTTTAAGCAAGGTCCTCTGAAAGAAGGTTCCTCAGGGAACTCAGCTAAAGGAAATGGAAGGCTTTAGCGAATGAGGGCTAAAAAGCCTTCGCCAGAGTTCAAGTGACTTCAATGGGAGGAAATGTCATCCAGGAGACAGTGGACTTGGGATGTGAAAAACCTATCTGGGTTACATTCTTAGTAAACATAAAGGCAAGAACAATGGTAGAGATAGACAGACAGGGACAGGGGTTGGGGATTTAGCTCAGCGGCAGAGCGCTTGCCTAGCGAGCGCAAGGCCCTGGGTTCGGTCCCCAGCTCCGGAAAAAAAAAAAAGAAAGACAGGGACAGACAGAAAGACAGACAGGCAGACACGCAGACACGCAGACACGCACACACACAGACACACACACACACACACACACACACACACACGATGGGCGGCATGGCATGACTGATGAGGAAGGCTGAGTGGGAATCCACTCCAAAAGCCTAAACTGACACGAACATACTTGATTTTATCAAGGCATGTTAATCCCAACCATGAAAAAAATGTTAACTATGAATACATAACCAAACCTGATGTGTGATTTTAGTCGGGCTATGCTGTTGCTCAAGGTCCTTCTCACTGGATAGCACATGTGGATCATTGGGGTTACAGAAACTTTCTAGTGTAACTGATAAGCTATAACCATCATTTAAAAGAGTTATTGACACCAATAGCAAGAATATCCTCATTGCTATAGTTAAACCAACAGATTCCACTCTGAGACACATCAGAAGGAAAGAAACTAGGATCAGAAGATGAAGTTCAAGTAATGCAGTGCTTGACACGTATGTATGAAAGCCTGGGTTTGATTTACAGCATCGCATAAACTCCAAATGCTTAGGAAGTGAAGACAGGAGCGTCAGAAGCTCAAGACCCTCAGCAGCACAGGGGTTCAAGGTCAGCCTAGGTCACATGAGATCCTGGAGAGAGAAGAGGAAAAGGTACACTCCAGGCCAGCCTCCGCTTCAGTAAGACCCAGTACTCAAAAAAGAAAAAAGAAAAGGAAAGAACCTAAAGTGAGAAGGCGGGATCAAAAGAAAGATAAAATGACAGGCAAATGACTGAGAGACAAAAAACCAAAACTGGTGAGGATTCAAGGACAAGGAAGCCTCGTTCACTGTTGACAGGACTGTAAAGTGGTGGAGTCACTAGGAAAATCAGCATAGAGAATTCTCAAAAAGCCAAAAATAGGTCTGCCATATGACCCAAGTATACCAAGCACTCCTTATGTGTGCCCAAAGGACCCAACATCCTGCTCCACAGACACTTGCTCAGCCACGGGCGATGCTGATCCACTTATAGTAACTAGGAACAGAAACAACCCTAATGCTATGAGTGCGTTGCACACACACACACACACACACACACACCACACTCATACGCACTCACTCCCACACATACACTCCACCACCAGCACCTCCCACACACTCTACACACAAACAACACACACACACACAAACAAACACACACACACACAGTCTATTTAGCTTTACCTAAGGCTCAGAGAAAATTATGGAGGAAAGGGACAAAAAGCTTTTATGAGTCAGAGGACAAGGAAATCTGCTGTGAGATAATGTCTTCTATTCATGAAAACTGCACCCATGAAATCCCAATACAGTTACGTCAACAATACCTGCATAATGACAGCGCCAGCTGACACGACAACTCAGAGATGAAGAGTTCCAGGCGACTAGTGACTGCTGAGAAAGGGAGACAGGCTCTGGAGACAAGCCCCAGTTATCCAGTCCCAAACAGTTATCACTAAACACACACATGTATGAGCAATACTAAATGGACTCAGTAGCATTTATATGTCTGTATTAACATGAGGGAGGGGTAGCGATGTAAATACAAGACTCATATATAAAATTCTCCAAAATGTTTTAATTAAAAATTAATTGAATAACTTTTGATGGCTGAGTACAAGGTAGCTTCTTTTGAACTTGTCTACCAATTACTGAGAAAAGTAGAAGGGACATTAGCCCAACAAAACCTAAGCAGAATAACTGTGGTCCATGTTATTGTGTGGGCAACTAAGAAACAGTTTCATTCATCTATATGGAACTTAGAACAAAGGCCGAACTCACAAAGACTTAGCAGAAAACTAAGGAGGAGTTGACAAAGGCGGGTCAGCCATCAAGGGGGATTAGTAACAAATGAGACCAAAGTCACTCACTACACGGACATCTCACACGACTAAGCCAACATAGTACAGGAATACATACATCAGGTCTCTTGAGAAGGACAGTATATAGTGGCAATAGACTATGCTTCCTTCTAAATAAGCAGGAAATCTCAGAGTAATGGGGATAAAATACAAACCACAAGGTTCAAAAGAAAGGACTTCTAGCAATAGCTCATTCTTATAGGCTTGGCAGGCGTGAGCCAAGCAGAGAAGCTGTGCAGTGCAGGGAGGGAGAAAAAGGGAGAAGAGAAAGGAGAAAGGGGGCAGGAAGGAGAAGAGAAAAGAAGGGAGAGGAGGGAGGGAGAGGGAGGAGGGGAAGAGTGGGGGAGGCGAGAGGGGAAAGGAGGGGAGAGGGAGAAGAGGGGAGGGAGGGGAAGAGAGGGAGGGGGGGAAGAGGGGGAGGGGGAGAGGGCAGAAGAGCTGAGCCAAGTCGAGTCAAAGACACAAAGAAATCATTTAATCTTGTTCAACCCTCCATTAGTAGAGGCTATGGACAGATGGTATAAGCAAACCTCAATATCCAACCACACTTGACCCCCTGGAAGCCCACTTCTTCTGAAGGTTGTTCATGCCATTTGTCTGTATTTCATTCTTTCTCACTCCCCCTGAATACTTCTGAAACATAGTCAGCTCCTCTGCCAATGCTCTGACATCAAGCCAGAGGGCAGGAACCTGGAAACAGGAAGTGAAGCAGAGGCCATGGAGGAGTGCTGCTTCTGTGCTTCCTCTCCATGGCTTACAGCCTGCTTTTATAGAACCTAGGACCACATGCTCAGGGATGGCTCTGCCACAGTGGGTTGAGCCTCCCATACCAATCATTAATCAAGAGAACATTCCCCACACACTCACCTAGACCAACCTGATAGTCATCTTCTCAATTAAGACTCCTTCTTATCAGATGGCCCTAGCTTATTATCAAGCTGACAAGAAACTAACCAGTATGTGCCAAAGCCACACACCATTCACCCTTCACCCGATTACCTGCATTTCCTGTGTCTATACCTGGGCTGCTGGACAAATTCACATAGTCTTAAAGGGGGTGGAGCACCAAAAATCCACGGCCTATCATCAGATTCCTGAAAATCTTTCAATGAGCCCCAAACAAATTATTTCTCACAATTCTTTCCCTAACCAATAGTGGCCTCAAAGACTGAGTTTCTTCAACTCTTTTTTTTTTTTTTTTAAAGATTTGTTTATTTATTTTAGGAGTACACTGTTGCTCTCTTCAGATACACCAGAAGAGGGCATCAGATCTCATTACAGATGGTTGTGAGCCACCATGTGGTTGCTGGGAATTGAACTCAGGACCTCTGGAAGAGCAGTCAGTGCTCTTAACCACTGAGCCATCTCTCCAGCCCCACTTCTTCAACTCTGAAGACACAATCTCACCCCTACTTGACAAAGAAAATTAAAATGAGGCAACTTCTCTACATTTGTGCTTATATGTAACCTATTAAAATAATAGTATTCACTTCCAAGGTCTTAAAAAGCCTTCCTCTTACACCTAATCCTACATGTTTCACTAATTTCTTTCTCCCCCTATGACTCTTTAAACATCACGTAATATGAACATATTTATAATCATATAATCCTCAGTGTCAACTGACTGGATTTAGGGTCACTTAGGAGACATAGTTCTGGTTATATCTATGAAGTCTGTGAATGTGCTTCCTAGAAAGGTTAACTAAAGAGGGAATGGCCACCATGAAATTGACTGATATCATCCCATAAGCTGGAAGACTGAATAAAAAGATTTTAGACAATCAGAAAAACAGATAGCAGAAGCATTCCCTTGGCTAGTCTGATGACCCACACGTATGTGAATGAGCTCTTACTGCCATGCCTCTGCCCCCTTGATGAACTGTGACCTTTCAAACAATGATTCCCACCCAAAAATTCTTCCTCTCTTGTATCTTCCAGGAGAAGTTTTTTACATCTATCGTTTTTTACATCTATCGGCAATTGATGAGAAAAGTAACTAATAAATCTCCCACTCGGAACAATAAATCTTTTCTTCACCTTATTATTCATAAATCTTGGACATGCTACCATACCACTCTTTAAAGAGCCATCTTGGCTCCTAGTCTAGCTGATACGATCTATGCCACGGGTAACACATACACACCACTTCTAATGTCCTGACCTAGCTACCTACTGTCTAGAGGACAGCAGGGAGGCAGGAGCAGTTGCTTGAAACATCCACTAAGCACTGAGAGCCAAGGTCCTCTGAGGACGTGCAAAAGGTACCTAGAGCGCTCTTGAGACCTTGCTGCTCATTTCCACAAAACTGCTCTAGGTCTCAACCGAAAGACTTAGAGACAGACGCAGGTGGCTGAATGACAAAATGGGTTGTCTGTGAGCTTAAACTCACCATTGCAACTGTTAGCTATTCATCACTGTGAGAAAATGCCAGAGAAAAGTAACTGAATGGAGGGACTATTTAACTGTTTACATTTATTTGCTATATGTATGAAGTAGAAGTTTCTCGTCCTGTTGTGTGATGAAGACTCCTGGTATTTTGCTGAGGCAGACTCATGTGATGTTTTGCTGAGGCAAGACCCATGAGAGAACACGTGATGTTTGACTCCCAGTACCAATACGACAGGTCACGCCATCTATCTGCAGTTCCGGGTAATTCAGTGCCCCACTGTGGCCTCCTTATGCAACAGACACACAAGGTACACAGACACACGTGTAGGCAAAACACCCATCCACATAAAATAAATGATATAAAAATGTTTATTTCATCTTACAGTCTGTAGTTTATCATTCAGGGAAGTGAGGACAGAGCTTCAAGGCAGGAGGCTGGAGGCTGGAGGCAGAGGCCGCAGCGGAGTGCTGCTTACTGGCTTGCTCCTCATAGCTTACTCTGCCTGTTTTCTTCTACTGTCCAGTTGTACCTGACCAAGTGTGGCTCAACCACATCCATCGTCGATAAAGAAAATGCCCGACCGGCCAGAGACCTCAGATCCTCCTGAGCTAGAGTTACCACTGGTCATGCGTGGGTAATGAACTGGAGTCTTCTAAAAGAGCAGAAATTCTCTTTTTAAAACGTGTTTTAATTGAAATGTTCTGTGTATGGGTGTTTTGTCTGCACGTGCGTCTGCGCACCACGTGTGTCCGTGCACCACGTGTGTCCGTGCACCACCTGCATGCCTACAGCTGGGACTACAGGTGGTTGTGAGCTGTCGGGTGGGTGCTAGAGCAGAAACCCAGGTCCTCTGGAAGAGCAACCACTGACCGCTAACTACAGAGCCATCTCTCCAGCCCCTATCACAAGACCCTGTGAGGTAGATCCTATCCCCGAATCTATGTGAACACAGAATACGTTAAAATTGATGTCAAACTTCTCAGCTGTCTCGGTCTTACCCCTGGGCAAGCTTGTGCTATGTGGACACTTACGCAGCAGTCTAAGAATCTGGTCCACAGGAACAGAAACTGGACCCACACCACACTCCCAGAGTTCTGTACAAATTGGCCAGGCATGCAAGTGAACTACCTTAGAAGTAAAATCCTTTCATCAAACCAAGGCTAACTACATTCTAGGCAACAACTGATAGCAACATTACGAGACTGAGAGCTAGAATCCAAGGCTAGCCAACACTCAAATTCCTGACCTACAAACACTGAAAGGTAATGGTTACTACTGCTTTGCCAATGTATTTGGGAATAATTTTTATATTACAAATATGGACTATTATAAATTCTATACAATAAAATATTTCAAAATAATAAATAACAATCTTTAAATATCTTTATTCTTGCCAACGCATGTACTAGGTTGTTAAAGGAATAGATGGAGGAGCTAATAAAAACTCACTCTTTAATATTTGTCAATCTCATATCTCTTAGGAAAAGTATAATTCATCACATTACCTCAAAACTATAAAAGCTGGGCAGTGGAGACCCAGGCCTTTAATCCTAGCACTAGTGAGGCAGAGGCAGGATCTCTGAGTTCAAGGCCAGCCTGGTCTACAGAGTGAGCTCCAAGACAGCCAGAGCTTCATGGAAAAACCCTGTCTCAAAAACTAAAACACAAAAACAAACAAAAAAACTATATAAACTACAACTTCTCAACTTGTCTCCATTTTATAAAGAAAACAAAGTTCACAATTCATTTAAGACTTCTCCCTGCTCCCTCTCAATAAATGTTGTGCTTTGCAAAAGGTAGGGGGAGAGAGGAGGGGAAGGAAAGAATGCCAACCCACCAAGCTGGGCATGGTGTTCTGAGTTCAAGGCCAAGGAGGAGACTGGCATGCTGACCCAAAGAAGTCAGAGTCTTGGTTCAGTGCAGTTGTGGGGACAGAAAAGGGAACCCAGTTCTCTTCAATGCATCTTACTGCCCTCCAGATCTTATCTATCCATCAAGGCCTCTAGAGCCAGAGCTGAATGTAAATATAATTTCCTATCCTTGAAAAACAATGTCACTTACCCCTTTCCTACTGAAGAAACACAAGGTTATTTAGTGTGGTCTTTACTATGAAGCAAGTCTGTAAGAAACTGCTGAAGAACTGGAGAACTGGTAAGAATTCAAGGCTCCACTGAATGTCCTCAGCTCTGGCTGCAGCTCAGGACGGGCTCTTCTTTGGGAATTGTTTATTAGGAAGATCAGGTCCTCTAAAGTTATCTCTCTACTTTCCCATCCTTTGTTCCCAAAGCAAAATGAAGATGCAGTGAACCAATATAGATAATTATAGATAAATATGCTGTAACTTCTGTCTTCATCCTCCATTGGTAAAGTGTGCATTATAAAATGGGTATTGCATAAGAGGACACCAGATCCCCTGGAACTAGAGTTGTAAACAATTATAAGCAGTTGTGTGGGTGCTGGAAACCACACTCAGGTTCTCCACAAGAACAGGCAGTGCTGTTGTTAACCACTGAGACTTACCTCTAGCCCAATATTGTGTATTTGAATCATCTGCTTAGAAAACAATAAAGTTTGAACTTTCTTAAGTTTTTACAATTTTTATACATTCAGCATAATAATTCATTATCTTAGTAACTACCTGATTTTAAAAAAAGAAAGCTAGGGTTATATGACTTGCCAAAAGTCAGAAAGTAGGGAGTGGTAAGGCTGAGATGGACTAGTACCACCTGGTCCCAGACCTGACTAACCACACACACAAGGAAAAAAAACCCCCACAAAACCACCCAAGAAAGCAGTCTAAATACCAAAGATCTTTTTCCTACTGCATTAGCTGGAACAATCTCCTGGCCTAATTCTCTTAAGTGAGAACAGTAAATGAGAATGTGCCATTTTCCTAGATCTAATTGAAAAAGAAAACAGAAGTGCAAAGAAAAATCAAACTAGAGAATATTTATGATACAAACTTTTTCAGGGGAGGAGTTGGGAAGAGTGGCCAAGACTAAATAAAAAGAAAATAAGGACTCTAGAGCTGACTTTCAGGACATATTTCTCAGGCTTAAAATAGTCTTGACCTTAGAACTGCCATGAGCAAAGGAAGAACAAATGAAGTCATCGTATATAAATTATTCTTTCGTAGGATAGGAACGTGCTAGTGGACACAGAACCAAGTTATGGAACACTCATGGTGTAGCCATTTCTGCTGTCCACTCAGTCTCCCTCCAGTTCACAGTTTAAGGCATGAAAATGACTATATTCTCAAAAACACTTTAGGCAGCGTCATATGGCTTCCAGCTTATGCTCCTTCAAGCTTGTGTCCCTCATACTAAAGGTTGAAAGGTGGAGGAAAAACAGTGCTCCCTGGACAAGTATCTGAGCACAGGCACCTTGGCAGCACCTGGAGACACAATGACTAGCACAACCCATGCAGGCAGCCTCTCTGCTTTCCTGGAGCTCACAAATCAGGAAGCCAGAAATCAATCAATCAATCAATCAATCTCTCTCTCTCTCTCTCTCTCTCTCTCTCTCTCTCTCTCTCTCACACACACACACACACACACACACACACGTACCTTTGGGGCTCCAGTGTCAATAAAACATAAAGCAGGGAAACAGATCGCAGTAAACGGGAAGCGGCAGCTTACCAGAGAATGTTTCCCAAGGGGAAGAGTGGGAGGGGGACAAAAATGATCAGGACAGACCAGCTGAGTTTGAGAGCAGAAGGGACATATGTATGAAATCAGCTCAGCTGTAGTGTGTACTGCACGATTTCAACAGAAATTTGTACTGGAGGTTAATATACAGTTAAAAAATATGTCCTAAACTATGGCTTAGGCTCATGTGTATAACTACTGCCATGTCAAGAAATGGGACATTACCAGAACCCAAAAGCCCTTGTGCCTTCTTAAACCACTCCCTCTCTTCCTCCCCAGAGTCAGCTGCCTCCTGATTTCCCAAAACCACACACCAGCTTTTGAGCTGTGTATAAACCAAATCACAGAAGACACGAGGTGTTGTCTGGCCTCCTTCACTCCACACTGCTTAGGGAATCATCTATGCCTTTGTGTAACTAAGGTTCTTTCATTGCCATTGTTACAAGGCACTTCATCACGTGCTTCTTTCTGCTTGTTAACTAGCATGAGTGATAGTGTACTAACACTCTACTCTGTGATTTCTCTAGTGAGCATATTTACACATTTCTGTTACCCACATGCCTACAAAGAGAATTGGTAGGTGAGAGGAAACGACTGTGGAAACGACTGTGTTCATTAAATAATGCCAACAGTTTTCCCAAGTAATTTCACTCACATACATCCCTGCTAATAGCAGACAACATCTGTTCTGTGGTTAGTTGAGGATTATTATTATAATAGACAAGATAATCTCTCCCGGTCTGGAGAACAACTAAACCTTTGATGAAAACTGGCCAATGGTCCCTCTCCAGCCTCAAATCTTTATGTGCACTCCTTTATGTGCACTCCTTTACACAAATCCCGTGTTTACCGCCCACACCTCCTAAACTTTACAATTCATAAGCTATTAAACAACAACTGTCATCACAGAGAAAGACTGAACTGTCATTTCTATGTCACAGGAAAACACAGAAGTGTGGTATCTGATTATAAGTCACTTTATATCACCTACAAGCCCAAGGACTTTCTGACAGCGGCTTTTATGCCACCTATTTTACATTAGCAGGTAAAAGAGAACTAGAGTAGATTTCCTTTGCCTTACTAATGAAATAAAAATTAGCATTCAACTCTCCAACCGTTCTTCACTTTGAATATTCTCATACTAACTAAACATCATGCAACTCAAAAAACAAAACCAAAAGGCAACTAGCAGGAAGAACAAGGAGAAAGAACAAGCTGTGTGAAAAACATTTCCTACAAAAACAAACAAACATTTAATATATACTCATGGGTGGGACACATCTGTGTGTGCCTACCACAGCATATGTGGAGTTCATAGGACAGCTTGTGGGAGTTGGTCTTCTCCTTCCAGTGAGTTCTAGAGATCAAACTCAGGTCATCAAGAATGGCAGGAGGCATCCTTGTCTGCTGAGCCATCTTTCTGGCCTCTCTTCTCTTGCAGAACTGAAACTATGTCCCTCGAGTGTGTTCACGGCTAAGACAGAAGGTTCTGAAGAGGAAGGACAGGCTAGACAGGAGGAAGACGTGCTCGTGTAGTCTTACAGGCTCACTGAAGTGGGCAGGTACTTAATTACTCCAGCAGGGAAAGGGAGGCCAGATCCCAGGAGACAGTGGGGCTGACAGGCCTCAAGGAGAGTCAGCAAAGACCAGTGTCCTAGCAGGCAGGGGCAGGATGAGATAGGGTGGGGTGGGATAAAGACAGAAGTGAAGGACTCAAGCACAAGTCAGGAAAAGGGACGAACTCAAGTCCCCCTCAGTCTTCAGGTCTAAGGTCAGAACAGTAGTTAGCAAAACACAGAGACGAGACGACCTCAAATGTGTGGAGACCAGAGATGACAGGGCATAGGAATGGTAAGGCTGGAGATGTTCCCACGGGAATTTTATTAGGAGCGGGGCTAAGACCCGGTGTGTGGAGCTCGGACTCTGACTTGCACCAGCTGCACTGGGAGAGGAGAGAGAGGCCAGGACGACTTGGAAAAAGTGTCTGGGAGAGAGCAGACTAGCCAAGGTTCAACAAGAAAGAAGGAATCAAAGAAGCTGGCTGACCACAGCAGGTCCTGGCAGACTGAGACTAGAATTCTAAAAACATTGGAACAGTAATTAACCAGTATTACAATGTCACGACACAGTGACTAGGCTACTACACACACAGGCTTCCAATTAAGTTCTACAACAGGACTCCAAAGCCATGTCTTCCAGACGCCTACTCTGAAGATGGTGTGCCTTGTTGCCCCACTCGAGCTTTCAGACAGCTCTGCCATCCCAGCCTTCTGGGACCATATCACACAACAGTGTCACCATGTCACTTGACCTCTGGGCCACCTGTTCTGTTAAAGATCCCAGTGCCTCGTGTTTAGCCTTCTTTACCCTAGGTTCTTCCCAGGCAACTTCAAGATTCACAGGACAACAGCACTCCCATATGTATGTATATATATTTGTGTGTGTCTATAAATATATATTCTTATTGATAAGAACCACTATGAATAAATGTAACTACCAACATGTAATACTCAAGGAATATTCCATAGGTACTAGGCATCACTCGTGTGCTTGAAGAATATCAATTTTATTCAATCCTTATAGCACTCCTCTGATGTAGGTGACTCTTTTTTTGCCTGAACTAAAATCTAGGGCACAGAAAGGTTAAATAATTTGCAAAGATCCCACAAGTATAAAGTGGTAAACTGAGATATAAACAAGTGGTGTGCAACCAAAACATACCCCAATCCATTTTGTTACACTCCACTCAGTAGACACAGTGTGCACGGAGCCTCGGTGTACTAATAGGCGCATCTTCTAAACTGAACACCTCTGTGGAGCCAGCACCCAGGTGGAGAAGCAATTCAAGCCTGTGCATTCCCCTACCCACAGCACACTGTGCTGGCGTCTAGGGCACAGGTCGGCTTGCCTGATGCTGGGCCTCTGTGGCTGCCTAGCTGACCTCGGCAGTCTTCACTGCCACTGTGCAGCTAACAGTACTGCGCAGTTCTACCTTCTAGGGCATTGTACTTCTTTTTGTTTTTTTTTTTGTTTGTTTGTTTGTTTGTTTTTCCAGAGCTGGGGACCAAACCCAGGGCCTTGTGCATGCTAGGCAAGCGCTCTACCACTGAGCTAAATCCCCAACCCCGGCATTGTACTTCTTAAGCACATCACTATCTGTTCCCTTTAAATAATGCTTAGCACAAGTTTGTGGGATGGCACCTCAATGCAAACTTCCCACAACAGCAGAACTCTAACTTCCTCTATGTCCCTGGCACTGCTTCCTCAGTCCCTCATACACTCATCAGCACACTAATTAGGAAGCATTATTAAGAATCCTGTCCTTTAGCCTGATATAGCTCTCTCCTGAGAGGCTCTGCCAGAGCCTGACAAATACAGAGGTGGATGCTTGCAGCCAACCATTGAACTGAGAACTGGGTCCCCAATGGTGGAGTTAGAGAAAGGATTGAGGGAGCTGAAGGGGTTTACAGCCCCATAAGAACAACAGTAAGAAACACCCAGAGCTCCCAGGGCTAACCAGGACATCCAAAAGTATACATGGAGAAACCCATGGCTCCAGCTGCATATGTAGCAGAGGATGGCCTTGTTGGGCACCAATGGGAGGAGAAGCCCTTGGTCTTGCCAAGGCTGGACTCCAGTGTAGGGGAATGTCAGGGCGGGGAGGCGGGAAGGGGTAGGTGGATGGGTGGGAGAGCACCCTTACAGAAGAAGGGGAGGGGTATGGAATAGGGGGTTATGAATGGGAAACTGGGAAAAGGGATAATATTTGAAATGTAAATGAAGACTATCCAATAAAAAAATATTAAGGGAGAAAAAAGAGTCCTGTCCCTTCAAAAGAGCTCGAGTAATCCCTCTGGTCCTTAGCCAGAAGCCTCTCTCCCAAGTGCTCCTGGTTTCTTATTTGTGAGGCTGTGGGAAGCAGACAGGTATGTGACCAGCCCCAGGCAACCATGCATGTGTGGCACGCATTTCCACACACTGCCCTGGCTCCTGACTTAACTGATCAGTCCACCTTTGTGCTCTCTTGGCCCTGATCCCCCAACCGCGCTCTCCACAGACTGTAAGAGCTAGCTAGAGCAGTTCTGTACTGAGGATCTCACCCCTCTGCTGTTCTCCACATCCTGATAGACGTGAGTCACGCTCAACTTCCACAGTTTACATTTGTCACCAAAGGTGGAGGAGGTGTCCGTGTGCTATGCCAACAGCTTTCGGTTGTGCAAGAAGCTTCTTGAGCAACAGTTCCCTAAATACTTACCAGGTTATTTCCAATGAACTTAATGAACACCACATAATTCTGTCAGTGTCCTTTCAGAAAAGTCATGTACCATTTTTCTCAACTTGGATGTGCTAGAAAATCAACAAACACCAGAAGCCATTCCAAACAGTTTAGAACAGGCAACCCAAACGGCTAGCCTGAGACCTTTTAAAAGGAAAAAAGAGGGATTGGGGGTTTAGCTCAGTGGTAGAGCGCTTGCCTAGCAAGCGTAAGGTCCTGCGTACGGTCCCCAGCTCCGAAAAAAGAAAGAAAAAAAAAAAGGAAAAAAAATTCATATCATTCAATTCAGAAAGAAATCGTTGTATAAACTTATAAGAGGGGGAGGAGGAAGAAGAGGAAGAAGAGGAAGAGGAGGGAGAGGAGGAGGAGGAAAAGGTGCCATCATCCTTCCTGGAATTCCAGAGTTTGAAGAAGTGTAAGATAGCATCAACCAAACCCTACTTGGGCAAGCTCTAAGACCATCACAGGAAGTGATGTTAGTGGAACAACCAGGCTCTATCCTCTCCCTCTCCCTGATCTTTTCCCTATAATGTTCCAGTCAGGAAACTTGTAGTTGCAAGTTAAAAAATAAATAACCTCAAATTATTAAGCGATGAAGTAAATTTAATGATACATGCTATCCCTTCAAACCCTGTTTCTCCTTTTCCTGGGTACTAGGCAAAACTGCACTTTCTAGCTTTTCGTGATGTGAAGTATGGCTGTGACCAACAAACATGGACAACACAGACCTTTCCCCACCATTGGAAAACCTCTCTCCCATGACCTCCATGCTTCCCCATTCTGTGGAGTTTGCTCATGAAGAGAGACATGAGTGACCTTGAGACCCATGTATTGAAGTTGATTGAACCACTGATAGAAGGAGCCTTGGTTCCGGAATCTACTTTTAAAAGAGGGACCCATGAATGAAGAACATCTATTTTAAATTTTAGGGTGCGTCTATCAAGGCTGACTCCTTGGTGTTTTGTTTGGTCTACCACGACAGTCTGCCTAGCCTACCAGGTAAAGAACAAGATGCATGAGATTAGATAATTTGTTCTAAGTGACAGTTTGCAGATTCAACTAGAACACAGCATGCAGTGACATTGCCACTGGGACGCAAAAGCCTCAGACAATAACTATGAAAGTTCTTTTAAAATGAGAAGTAATGACCTATAATCCTAGATACCCTTAGAACTAAGAGAGGAAGATCACAAGTTCAAGACTTGCCTGGGCTACACGGTAGGTTCAAGGCCAGCCTGGGCAACTTGTGAGGCTCTTCTCAAAATGAAAAGGAGGACTGAGGATATAGCGCTCACCAGGGGAGAGAGAGGAAGAGATGGGGAGAGAGAAGTGAAGGGGAGGGAAAGAGAACAACTGGGTAGGTTTTAGGAGGGTTAAGGTACTCCTCAGAAAGAAAGGTCAAACTGGGACACACACTCCTTTTATGTGAAACGCAGATGAAATTTTCCCTTGTTATTATCCAGTCTTCTCTTAGCAAGCAGACTAAATGGAAAGTTCCTCTAGCAACCCAACATGCGAACTGCTTCAGAGTCATTATAAGGAGTGATGGCCATTACTTATGGAAGGGGAATTAATTCTTAAACTGAAAGCACTGGGAGGCATAAACCCCAATACAGGGCAACACTGGCCTCTCTGGCTGCATTCCTTCTTCCTGTAAGGTGTGTTCCCATTGCAACTGCCTACTCTCCAAGAACACTGCTGCCAACCATGGCGGCTAACTCCTGGCCACTGCACGTAGTTGTGCAAGGCAGGCTCATCTTGTTTCCGACCTAGGGATTCTCAAACTGGACAACAAGAGAGCTGGCATTGCTGCCTGTTGAATAACATAAGGCAAATGTAGAAGGCAGAAGATATTACTTGTCAGAGGCCAGCACACCCACAGCTTTGCCTTCGTTCAGTTACCTAAGCCAGGCTACAGTGGCACACAAGCTCCTCCTTTGGCCTCACCAGCATTCAGAAAAATCCTGATCAACTTACAGTTGGTGCTCCCTATACCTGTAGGCTCTAAACTTGCAAATTTAAACAACCATGGGTAGGAAACACATGAAAAAAATGTACCTGTACTCAACATATGCAGACTTCTTTCTTGTTGTTACTCCCTAGACAAATAATAACTATTTGCACAGCACTTACACAGTATTAGATGTAAAGTGTATGAGAGAACACATGTACGAGGGCCTTGAACATTGACAGACTTGCTGTCTACGGTGTTGGCACCAACGTCCTTTCATAATGAGAGGACTGTGATCTGGAAACAGTCTCAGAGCAAGACAAACAATATTTGTGGTATATCTCCCAGAGCTCAAAAACAGCCAAGTGAAAACTACAGACATAGCAAAGCACAGCAGCGATACAGTGAGATGAGCGCAGCCGCTGCCTTACAGCTCTGTTACACTGGGTTGGCCTTTTGTCCTGTAACAGCTCTGGAGGAGCTCCAGGAAAATAAAAGCAAAGGCAAAGAGTTAGATGTGGCAACAAAGACCTTTCATCCCAGCACTTAGGAACCTGAGGTGAGAAGACCTAAATTAAAGACCAGCTGGGATATGAGTGTGTGTCCCAATTTGATACAAATTAAAAATAAAAAATAAAGCTATAAGAAATGTTTTATGTTATTCATAATGAGCCTCTTACAATTACACCTGAATTTTATGTGAGCTGAAAAGTCCTTAGACAAGGAGCTCGTTGCCAGGGGAACCAAACCTGTGACTAAAGGGTTTCAAGCTCCTCTCTGAGAGAAGAGGGGAGGAGAAAGGAGGGGAGGGAAGATGGTTTGAGTAAGAATGGCCCCCATAGGCTAATATATTTGAAGGCTTAGTCACCAGGGAGTGGCACTACTTGAAGATTAGGCGGGACCCTGTTGAAGGGTGGGGCCACTGGGGATGGGTTTTGAGGTTTCAAAAGCTGAAGCCAGGCCCAATGTCTGGTTATTTTTGCTGCCCAAGGATCCAGATGTAGACCTCTCAGCTGCTTCTTCAGCACGGGTCTGAGTGCTGCCAATTCTTGGAGCATGCTTCCAAGTTCTTCAAACACAGCACACCCATGTGCCCAGAAGGTGATAAACCTACGTCACTGGGGCAAAAGCTGCTACGTCCATGTTGGTTTTCCTGTCATTGAATCAAAACACACAAAAAACACCTTAACGAAGGAAGTGTTGAAGTTGGTTCACAGTTCCAGGATTGAGTCCACGTCAGCTGATGATAGGAACATCCCAGTAAAACTGCTCATTCCATGGTGGCTGAGAAGCAGAATAGCCTCCTTTGCCACCACTTACAAACTGCTAACCCCAAATCAGCCTGGCAGGGAAGTGTCAGGCACAACCCCCATGACACACTTGGAGGCCTGCTTGGGACCCGGCAGCAGGACAGGTACATTATCCTGATTTCCGAGGGTCCGTGCACTGATAGAACCTGTTCAGTTAACACTTGCCCTGACCAAAGGCCACCTCCACGTCAGGAAGTCATAACCAAGCTCGTCCCACAGAAGCAGCCCCATGTGATCCCCCGGGACCGGCTGTGAGCCATGAAGTCACCTATGCTGCAGAAGCAGTTCTGGCATCTCAAGGCTAACACGGTTGTTGCTGGAAATGACTTTTGCCTTACAAGCCAGACCCCAGCACATCTTCGTTTACATTCCCATTATCAGAATATTGGGCAGCACTAGGGCTGCAGTCGAGCATCCTTCTCCACTGACTCACTGGCTGACAACAGTGGGTTATGCACACAGATAAACGTCTGCTGCTTTACGGAGCGTAGCAGATCAGAGCTGTGTCCCCACACCCTCTCTCACATTGCATTCTAATACAGGAAACTATGGCTCACAGAAGAATTGCATGCTTTTGTCCACCCTACAGTTAAATAAGCCAAGGCTAGAACTCAAACAGTGCAGAATCAGGGGTAGGGAGGCGAACCCGTCTTCTTCTGACTTTATTATGCTATTCATCTTCACATTGCTTTAAAAAAAAAATGCAGGATGGTATATGCCTTTAATCCCAGCACTTGGAGGCAGAGGCAGGTAGATCTCTATGAGTTCAGGGCCAACCTAGTCTACAGCGTGAGTTCCAGGACAGCCAGAGCTACAAAGAGAAACCCTGTTTCAAAAAAGACCTAGAACAGTACCTGGCCTATTAGGGGTGCTAGTGCAGAGTGTCGGTCTCATGTGCCTGACATCCTATCCTCAATCCCTAATGTTTTTAAAGAAATGAGAGAGGGGATAACTGTCTTGGTCCATTTCCCACAAACACACAAAGCACCAGGGGGCACCAAGCAGAGTGTCATGTAAACCCCAGCTCCTCATCACATTATGCAATGTGATTCTGGACATGTGTGATTCTAAACACTTTACAGTTTCAGTTTCCTCTCAAGACAAAGGTTCTATTAAGGAATAAATTTCTTATAAAAATGAAATAATCCAATAAAATATAACTCATCTGAGTTGACAAATACAATTTTTAAATAAAATGTAAAGTTTTTCATCAGGCTGCACCAAAATGTTTTAAAATTTGACCTAACAAAATTCATTGTGAAATGAAGATAGAGGGTTGGGGATTTAGCTCAGTGGTAGACCCTAGCAAGCGCAAGGCCCTGGGTTCAGTCCCCAGCTCTTAAAAAAAAAAAAAATGAAGGTAGATTGAAACATCTAAGAATAAACCCAAGAAAAGGACCACAGGTATGAAGAGCCGTTCATGGCAGTATCAGATCATAAGCTATGCTTACAAAGAAACAATGCCACAGGAAATAGCTGCAATTTATTGCTAAGGTTTTTTTTTTGTTTTTTTTTTTTTGGTTCTTTTTTTCAGAGCTGGGGACCGAACCCAGGGCCTTGCGCTTCCTAGGCAAGCGCTCTAGCGCTGAGCTAAATCCCCAACCCCTATTGCTAAGTTTTAAAGCCAAGACACAAAGCCATGCATAAGTCTTTACTCAAACTCTGCATGTAGGTCTGGGGATATAGGTCAATGGTAGAGTACTTACAACCTTCCCAGCACCAAGACAGCAACATTATTTCAATTTACAATGTCTATGCACTCGTAGGAAAAATAAAATGTATTACTAATGTGAATAATATGCATATACAAATATAAAATATAAGAGAACATACGTAGAAAAGCAATTGAATTAAAGAAACATTCATGAACTCTAATCAGATTTACTTTTGATAAGAATTTATCAATTCCTTCTTAAAGAAAAGGCCGAGGCCATAGGTGAAGAGCTGGTGAGAACATTCACATAGTGCCAAGTGCCACTGTGACAAAATACTTGAAATAAAGAACTCTTATGGTGGAAGGATTACTTTGGCTTATGGTTTGAAAGGTTTCCATTCATGGCCGGTTGGCACTACCACTTGTAGGCTAGGGGTAAGGCTGTACGTTGATGGGGCAGAGGAAGAGCACACTGTTCCACCACTGAGAGGCAAAAACTGGTAAGAAAAGGAAGGCTGAGGTCCAATATCTCCTTCAAGGGCCTACCCCTCACTGCCTACTTTCCTCCTAAATCCTTCCCTCCTACAGGTTCTGTCACTTCTCGAGAGCACCAGACACCACCGACCACATCTTTAATAAGTGTGTCTTTAGGGGCAGTTATACAAATCGGACCAGGAACAGGACTCAACAGTAAAGGATACACAGCTGCCACACTAAGCCGTTCGACCTGGGCATCTATAATAATGGCTCAATCAGACTTTGCCTTCTTATATAATTCATGGATCACCTACAATACGGTCTAAACAAAATATTTAACTTGAACCTATTTTAGATACAACTTCCAATTTATAAGACTAGAGAGGTATGGGACTAAAGAGAGCTCGAACTTGCTGTGCCAGCTACGAGGATCCAAATCCAGATCCCAGTGCCCACATAAGCTAGGGATGTCTCACACATGCTGTACCTGCACCGTGTAGGGCAGGGACAGGAGGATTGCTGGGACTTGCTGGTTGCTAAAAAAGTTCCAAGTTCAGGGAGAGGCCTTTCTTCCTTCTTCGATGGAATGACTCACAAAGTGTTCAGAGTGAGTCTGCTCACACAAAGCCTTGCACACCAGCACAAACACACATGCGTATACTGCACATACAAAGAATTAGAAGGTAGTTTCTAAAAAAAAAAAAGAAAGAAAGAAAAAGAATTACAGAAGGTAGAATAAAAGTAATAACTCAAGGCATGACGGATAGGGTCTCCTTAGGAATAGGTGTATGTTCCAGATTAAAGAAGTAAAGAACTGTAAGCAGATGCAATGCTGGACATTTATGAAATTATAGAGGATATTAGTGAGGTATGTATAGACAGTAAATATATTCTTATAAATTAACAAAATAGAAACATGCAGATTCAATGAAAAATATAATACAAAGCAATATGCATTTACTTAAATAAAGGTGGTACCTTTAAAAATTAAGGAGAGTTACCGTATGGCCCAGCATATGGAAACTTATGGGTATATAGTTCTTTGGGGGCAAACTCAATCTTTACTGGGGGAGAACTCAATCTTCATTGTCAGGAGACTAGCAGTTCAGTCCTGCAGCAAACAGCAAATACTAATCATCAGCTGTAGTCCTGTTCTCTGCAGGCAGACACCGTGCACCAACCATCAACAGTAGGTCAATCCTGAAGGAGCTGCAAGGCTCACCAACTGGCCCAGGGCCAAGGAATTGGCAAGGAGCCGCAGGAATCTCACAAGAAGTTCTTAGGGGAGTCTCTCTCTGGAGCTCAGCAGTCGAAATGTAAGGCAAACCAATACACGCATGCAGTTATGAAGAGCCAGCTCGATGCTCGAGCTCCCACTGTCTGTGGGGTCGTATTTATACTCCTTCATCACACGGCCTTTCACATGTTCGCTACAGCAAAACATCCCTTCACCTGTGTCTGCTTCAGGAAAACAGTCTTCTATGTGTTTGATTTAGCAAAACATCCTTATAGCCCCAGCAAAACACAGCCGACTGTCCAAAGAAACCGGAAGTTTCCATTTCAAAATAGCTGTCTTTTTCTTATTGACTTGGAGAAATTCCATACATATTTTGAATACCAATCCTTTATTGATATTATGCATTGCAAATATCTTTGAGTTAGTGGCATTGCTATTCATTCTCCTTTGGTAAGATCTGTATTTTTTTTTTTTTTTTTGGTTCTTTTTTTTTCGGAGCTGGGGATCGAACCCAGGGCCTTGCGCTTCCTAGGCAAGCGCTCTACCACTGAGCTAAATCCCCAACCCCAAGATCTGTATTTTTAATTTAGTTGAATTTTAGCAACTTTTCCTTCATTATAGATGCATTATGTAACTTGCTTACTGAGACCTTCTCTTCCTGGAGACATGCACTATATACATATATGACCCAGGTTCAATTCCCAGCACCCACACAGTGGCTAACAACTGCAATTCCAGTTCCAGGAGATCTAACACCTTTTTCTGGTATCTACAGTCACTGCACACGGGTGGTGCATAGACAGATACCCCAGCAAAATACCTACACATTAAAAATAAAAATATTTTTTAAAAGAAGAAATATTAAAAAAAAAGAAGAAATATATGTCTTTAAGAAAGTTGTAGTTTGGGGCTGTTAAGATGTTAGCTGACCTGTAACTCACTGTGTAGACCAGGCTGGCCTTGAACTCACAAAGATAGGCCTACCTCTGCCTCTAAAATGTCAGCATTAAAGGTGTGCATCACCACTTCCAGCCTAAATAAATCTTTAAAAAAAGACAGACAGAGAGCAATTCATCTGCCTCTGTGTCTCGGGTAAAGGCACTTGCTGCCAAGCCTGAATACCTAAATTTAGTTGCTGGGATTGACATGGTGGAGAACATCAGTACCCATAAGTTGTCCTCTGACCTTCACATGCATTGCATGGTGTGCAGAACACACACACACACACACACACACACACACACACACACACACACACACACACACAAGAAATTAAAAAAAAATTGCTACTCTACCAGCAACTGACTGAGACAGACACAGATACTTACTTACACCCAACCATTGGATTAAGGTCGGGAACCCCTATCTTTGAATTAGGGGAAGGACTGAAGAAGTTGAAAGGGAGGGCGGCCCCATAAGAAGGCCAGCAGTCTTAACTAACCCAGACACCAGGGAGCTCCCAGAGACAGAACCACCACACAGGCAGCATACACAGGCCAGGTCCCCACCACATATACAGCAGAGGTCTTCTTGGTCTGGCCTCAATGGAAGACTTTACACTTAATCCTTGAGAGACTTGAGGCCCCAAAGAAGAGAGAGGTTGGAGGGGGAGGGAGGAGGGGGGAAGCACCCTCTCAAAGGCAAGAGGTAGGAGGAATGGGATGAGAAACTCTGGGAGAGGAGACAGAGAGAGGGGCAACAACTGCAATGTAAATAAAATAATTTATATATGTATATATATTATATATACAATGTAGCTACTTACTGCTTATTATCATTAAAAAAAGGGAGGGTGGGAGGAAGGAGTCTGTCTTAGCATGTACAATGTTCTAGGTTTGATCACCTGCACTGACAGAGGGGAAAGAAATGAAAATAGTCCTTACATGTTATAATAAAACTCTTTCAAAGATGTTAAGTAATCTCACTACAAGGCAGGTGTGCTGGGTGAATATGTTTGGCCCAGAGAGTGGCACTATTAGGAGGTGTGGCCTTGTTGGAAGAAGTGTGTCACTGTGGGAGTTGGCCTTGAGACCCTCATCTTAGCTGCCTGGAAGACAGTCTGATGCTGGCCTCCTTTAGATGAAGATGTAGAACTCTCAGCTTCTCTATGCCATGCCTGCCTGGATGCTGCCATGCCTCCTGACTTGATGATAATGGACTGAACCTCTGACACTGTAAGCCAGCCCCATATAAATGCTGTCCTTTATAAGAGTTGCCTTGCTCATGGTGTCTATTCACAGCAATGGAAGCCCTAACCAAGACAGCAAGTATTCTTTATTTTTTAAATTTTTTTATTAGATATATTTCTTTACTTACATTTCAAATGTTATTCCCTTTCCCGGGTTCCTGTCCACTAGCACCCCCATCCCCCCCTCCTCCTCCCCCATATGAGTATTCCCCCCATCCACCCCCCTTACTGCCCCCCATATTCCCCTGCACTGGGGTTCCACTGGTGCCCCAACAAGACTATTCTCTGCTACACATGCAGTTGGAGCCCTAAGTCAGTCCAGGTATAGTCTTTTGTAGTGGTTTAGTCCCTGGAAGCTCTGGTTGGTTGGCATTGTTGTTTTTTTTTTTTAAAGATATATTTATTTATTTTATGTATATGAGTACACTATAAATTCAGACACACCAGAAGAGGGCATCAGATCTCATTACAGATGGTTGTGAGCCACCCATGTGGTTGCTGGGGATTGAACTCAGGACCTCTGGAAGAGCAGTCAGTGCTCTTAACTGCTAAGCCATCTCTCCAGCCCCCAAATCATCTCTCCAGCCCCCGGCATTGTTGTTCTTATGGGGTTGCAAGCTCCTTCAACTCTTTCAATCCTTCCTCTGTGTGAGAAGAGTTGGTGGAGAGCGAACCCAGACCCTGCCACTCGCTAGACAACTAACTGCCTTACCGCTGAGCCACGGAGCCATGGCCTTATCCCTCCCTGTTCTTCTAACAGTTGATCAGGACTTGTCAATTTCAAACACCTTAAGGACAGCATGGGAGAGGCTTCGGGCTATCCCACTAGAATGGGAAAGAGCTGAAGCAGCCATGTAGGAGATGAAATACAGTGAAAGCAGAGGAGCTCAAGGAACATGAAGTTATGTTCCCAGCCCAAACAGTAAGAGTACTGTTGTTGAGCCCCCCACCCGAGTCCTCTGAAGTCACACCAAAATTCAGGGAAATTTGCAACATCCTTCCTGTATGGGTGGATGCGCAGGCTACACCTCATGCCTGTAGCTGAGAAACAGCAACATCAAACTTGTCAAAACAATGCTCTACCATGATACCCCACCACTTCCTACCGAACAGAGCAGAACAAAAGGCAAACAGAAGGAGGAGACCCAGAAACACTGCCCAACTTGCGCATGGCCAAAACTGGAGGAAAAGTTTTACTAATAACCTGACAGATTAATCGCCGCTCAAGGCTATTTTGGCTTTTTTTTTAATTATTATTAAAACACGTGCAACACACCCTAAGAATTTTTGTAAACTTTCAATAAGATGAGATAGATCTGGGGAGTGTGAAGAAAAAGCCCTAGCAGCCTCAAAGACAGCATATTTATCCAAATACGTTAGAGTACACAGGATGTGACATGAAAATAGGACACCACCCTTGTCCTCAAGCTGCCTATACGTCAGGCGAAGGCCCCAGGCAGCAACCCCTCTAGGCCTGTAAGTGCAGCCCTGCTAAAGGACTCTGGAAACCTTTGGTTTGGCCCTGGAGCAACTCTGGAAGGATACCTGCGTGCAAGCCTGGAGAAGGAGTACGCAGGGCAGGGCAAAGGTCAAAGGGAGCACAGCTCCTGGGGAGCCAGGGAAGGAAGACTTCCATAGCCTGAGGAGGGGGAAGGGAAAGAGTCCCTAGGGATTCTGTCCACTGCTGTCAGATGGCAAAGAGGACAGACTGCAGAAAGGATGGCTGACTCTGTAAGTAGCTGGGACAGCACTAAACAACTTCCACAAACACAGGAACTTAGTAGGGCCATAACCACCTTCCTCAGTAAGTGAAGGCCTAAGAACATCATGATAATAGACATTAAGGACACCTGATTAAAACTCAAGTGACTGGAGCCAGAGAAAGGGCTCAGTGGTTAAGAACACAGGATCTTTCAAAGGATCTAGGCTCAGTTCCTAGCCATCCATATCAGTGGCTTACAACACATTAAATAAATAAATGAGCTTAAAAAAAAACAAACAACAACAACAACAAAAACAAGTGACTTAATTCATTTATAGCCTAATGCAATGGTTCGAAACCTTCCTAATTCGCAACCCTTTAATACAGTTCCTCCCCTTGTGGTGACCCACCAACAAAATTATTTTCATTGCTACTTCGTAGGTGTAATTTTGCTACTGTTAGGAGTTGTAATGTAAATATCTGTGTTTCCCAATGGTCTCAGGTGGCCCCTGTAAAGGGGCTGTTTGACCCCCAGAAGGTTAAGAACCACTGGCCTAATGAAAGGCCAGTTCATGGGGTGAGGACGAAATAGGCGGTTAGGAGAGAAACAGTCTAGAAGTTGAGAGCCAAGAATAGTGTGTTCTGATCCCAGCTTGATTACACGGCCCCGGGTGAGTCTCAAAGCTCTGGTGCCTTATCGACAAAAGAGAAAATGGCATGAGCCACTCACAAGGTTGCAAGGATTCCAGGAGATACCATCTTTAACACATCTAGTACAAGTACAAGGCATGCAGAAACGACAGGGGTTACTAACAGAAACAGTCGATTGGCACTCTAAGAACTGAGTCGCTCGACTCATGTCATCTCACTCCACTGAAAAACCACTGACCTTGGGCCAGACTGAGGGCTTCCTCCTACCCTAACTTCTGCTCGTTAATTTTCTTTGTTGTTTTAACTTTCTGAAATACCCTGTCTTTTAGACGTCGTCATTCTGAGATGTCATCCTCGAATCACGAACCTCTCCCTGGTTCAGTACTCAATCCAAATGAATAAATCATGTAAGGGAGAACCAGTGTCCCCAGACCATTTCAAGAGCAACAGGCCCCATCATAACTTTTACTACAGTATGGAAAAGGTCAAGGTTAACTCAGGGAAGTTTGTGGGATTCTGACATATTATCTCTTTAAGAATTACAGGTAAATTTATGGTAATAATAAGTATTATATTTACACACACACACACACGTTACAGTCACTTGATATATACATTTTAGAGTAAAGCTTGTTGCCTGACCTTAATTTATATGTGTTTATGTTTGCCTAAATTATCTGATTTTGTTACACTGCTAAGTTACTGTTTCCCTCTAAGAGTGGGAAAAGTTTTTGAAATATTATGATATAGGTGACAGAGGTGCAAAGCACTTTATGTATGTAACAAGAGTTCAAGAAAACTTTTTTTTACTTCCTCATAGATAAGCCTGGCAAAAGACTGCATATGGAAAGCCACGGAACACAACCTGAGCAACTCGGCCCCTGCTCTCCAGTGAGGGACTCACCACACCACAGGAGCACACGGAGTTAAACCTCACTTTCTCAACAAACCTGCAGAGGGAAACTGTTGGTGATTCTAGTGAAGAAAAAAAAATCAGGCAACACACCAGGAAAACACAGCTTTTGTTTAACAAACATGAGATGTAATTAATTTTTTTATAAATTAACATCAGGCAACCCATTTTATTCTAGTACAGATGATATTAATTATTCTATAGCTAAGAGACCAGTTTACCTTGGTTGACAAAAAATGGTTAGTTTAGTCAGTCTATGGAGGAAGGGAGTTGGTGCAAGAAACAAGAAAGACTGGAAGAGGGAAAAGAAGATAGTGGGAGGTCAGAGGAAAGTAAGAGGAGAAAAGAGGAATCAGAGGAGCACCTTTCCACTCCTGTGTGCTCTGATGACACCATGACACTAACGTTTGGTCCCAGTGAGAATGCAGCCACATACTGCCCACTGGCTTCTCTATCCTCACAACTGTAAAAGCCAGCATGCAGCCAAGGGCGGTGATGCACACCCTTGATTCCAGCACTCAGGAGTCGGGAGCAAGTGGATCTCTGTGAGTTTAAGGACAGCCTGGTCTACATGGTGAATTCTAGGACAGCCAGAGCTACATACTAAGACCCTATCTTAAAACAAACAAACAAAACAAAACAAAAAATAAAAACCCCAAAAGCCGACAATGCTCATCAGCATGGATATATTTTATCCCCTGGGAAAAATTCTCTGGGGAACAATAACAGAGACTCCCACAAAAGCAGTCTGAATTTCACAGCCTCCAATCTGGTTAAAACTGGTTCCATGAACAGGGAAGACTTTGCACTTCCACAGCCTGTTTCACTCAATCCTATAATTCAACAACTGTTTATGGAAGGCCTAAGAGACAGCAAGCAGACTGAGCAGCACGGCTGGTGAGGAGGGCTGAGAGTAGAGGCGCCAAGCAGCAGCAGCCCATTGGGTGTCTATGAATAGATCTCTAACACTCCTTTCCCTGTGCACAAATGTTTCGAGGGTACCTCAAGTCCCAGCTAAGCAAAGGGGAAACAGAGTCAGTCTAAAAACTGGCAAGACAATATTGAAATCTTATTCGAAACTCACACGGATTAAAAATAAAAGCCTAAGTGTTCACGCTGAACACAGCATTCATTATTTGTGACCACATACGCTATATAACTCCCGGATAAACAAACAGCTGGAGTATTTTCAGTAATACTTAAATAGGTTCATACACTCACCTCCCTAGTGTATTACCAGATCTTAAAGTGCCTTTGGAATTGAAAACTAAATCATATTCATTGAGTCCTACTGTTAAGCGTATTTCTTGTACCTTAAATACTGTTATCCCATGGAAGGAATCAGAGCCTAGCATGGTTGGCCTACAACAGAACCCAGAGGAAGGGGTGGATAGCCAAAGAGGTCTAGGAAATTCAGCTCTAAACACCCTTTGGAAGAGCACGAGAGATATCTACAGATATAGGTATAGTGCTGTTTTCAAGACTGTTTTTCTGTGTGCTTTGGCTGTCCTGGAACTCGAGACCAAGCTGGCCCCAAACTCCCAGATCCACCTGCCTCTGCCTCCAGGGCTGGGATTAAACACGTGGGCCACCACCTGGTGATTACAGAAAGGTGGGAAGCTATGTCAGCAGGACCTCAAGTTCCAGACCACTGTGGGTAACACAGCAAAACAGTGTAAAAAAGAGAAAAGGCTGGAGGAAAGGGGAGGACAAGAGGGAGGGACTCTGCTGATTGGCCATATACTGTTCAATCTGAAATGTATTCAATCACCAGTTTTTCAGCCATATTGAGGAACTCTTTATTGTATGTTATAGGGATATAAAACTTCCTCCATTGAATTCTCAAGGATACTCTGAATCACTGCATTTTAAAAGCATGAACACACACACACACACACACACACACATACACACACGCGCGCGCGTCAAAGCTCACTGACAGCACAGGCCATCTGGGCAGCAATTCGGAAGATCTGCCTGTCTCCAATGCAAACCTAGCCCCAACACTAGGGGCTATGGAACATGCCAACTTCCATGTGGGTCTTGAGAATCCAAACTAGGTCCTCATTCCTACACGACAGGCATGCTACCATCCAAGCTATCGCCAAGCTCCCAGCTCCAAGAATTTTTAATGAACTAGAATAGGCTCATAAGGTATGTACTAATAAAGAAGCAAGTAACTTGTAATTTGATCTTGCTAAACTTTTCTTCTCTAATATGTATTTTCAGTTTCCAGAGTACATGTATATCTTAATTTTTAAAAATTGAACTAAAGAAAAGCTGTAATTAGCTCTGCTCTATTTCCGAGATGTGCCTAAATTCACCTATCTGTAACTGAGATGTAGTATCAGTATGGACAACTCTTGGATAAAAGTAGGGGGGGGTGGGGATTTAGCTCAGTGGTAGAGCGCTTGCCTAGTAAGGCCCTGGGTTCGGTCCCCAGCTCCGGGGAAAAAGAAAAAAGGAAAAAAAAGTATGGGAGGGACTTCCATTTCTATTGGTTGTGCTGCTGTAATTTGTAATTCAACTCTTGTAGATGTTAATAGCATTTTTAAGTGTATCTTAAATGTTCTATGGACACAAGTACGAAGGAGTAAACAGGAAAAAATAAAGGCAACAGTTCTTTAGCGCCTATTCTATGCCACGAGGCTAGCCACTGTCAGGATGAATGCACTGTCTAAGTCCCGACACAGGAAAAGGTCTGTCGGCATAGCAGTACTCGGGATGGGAACTCTGTGCATGCACAAGAGAGGTTTCCAGGATGCCTGATAGGAAGTTCAAGACATCCAGGCCGCCACAAAAACGCCTGTAAGAAGAAAGGTGTCTCACTGAAAGGATGGCTTTGGGATTTAATATTGACTAATGAAAAAGAAAACAATGCTAGATTGGGTAAGAAATGTGACAGTTGTTAAGGCTCTCACGTTCACCCTCATCTGTAGAGTCTTGTTTGCTTTTAAGCCTGCTAGACTTAATATATAAGCTTCTTGTAGCCGTTCAAAGCAGTTTGGCCTGACTGTCTGAACTCTAGCCATCACAGGTTTCTTTAAAGAAATCCCAGAAGGATCAACTCTGGATAATCAGAACAAGGTTGAATTTTCACTTAGAGTAGTGGTAGGGCAGAGCAAGCACTTCAGTGTGGAAAGTTGAACAAGATCTTCACTTTCACACAGAAAAGGTACTGTTATGATTGCTAGTAATTTAAGACAGTTAAGTAAATCAACTACGAAGCTCAAATTTGGGAGGGTCTGCTGTACTCAGAAAACAACAGTAGTTTTAAAAATTGCAAAATACTTAAACCTTCCTAGTAATGAGAGATTCATGTTCAAACACTGCAGCCAAGCATACCAGTTTGTTTTACAACGCATGAGATGTCACTCCAAAATCCCAGATGTTAGTGGAAAGCTGCTGCGGGTGCCTCTGTGAACTTTTTATCTTTCCTTCAGAAAACCTTAGCCCTGGAAACTTTTGATAAAAGCTGAGGCAAAAGGCGCCGAAGAAGTCACACAGCGAACAACAAAACACAAAATAAAACCCTGCAAGTCCCAGTCAGACTGCCTCCATAAAAGATTAACTTTGCCCTGCTGAATCCTTCAAAGATCACGGCTCCAGTAGTATTTTCTAACTACACAGGCTTTAAATACCGCACGTATGCTAATAAATCTGAATTTCAGATAACGCGCGCAGTGAAGCCAAAGCTATGTTCCAGGTTACAATTCAATGGCCCCAAAGAAGTGGAAAAGTGAAACTGCTTGCGCAAAGAGGGGACCGAGGTTGGGATAAGCTAGGCAGGGGCGAGGTGGGAGGAAACTGGTGGCATCCAAGACCCTTGCCAGAGCCGACAACCCTTGCCTCTCTACTCTGGGAACCGCAAGAGCAAAGTGCACCCTAGTTTACCACGTCAGGGGCGTGCCAGAATATCCCGGGTCCCCCCACCCACCGGGGTCTCCCACCCACCCTCTGGGAGAAAACTGACTCGCGGCGTCCGACCCAGCTTGGGAACGAACGGACGCCGCGGATCCGGCGGAGCCCCGTTATGCCTCGGTCCGCGACAGTCCGCAAACGCGGGCGGCTGGCGTCGGTCAACGCCACGGCGGCCGCCTAGAGGGCCCCACGGGCCCCGCGTTTCCCTGCCCTCCCGGTACTGCTCACCTTCGAGGCACCGCTGTCGCGAGGCCGAGGCTCCACGAGCCCGGGCGCGGTCGACCATCGCTGTCTAGACCTCAGCGCGGGGACCGGGACGTCCTCGTCCTCGCCGTCGCTGTCGCTGGGGTTCGACACTCGGTTGTCGGAAATGTGGATGCTCGGGGCGCAGCCCATCCTGGCGGCGGCGGCACCGCGGACACGCTGGCTGGCAGCCGCGATCCGGTCAGCAAACGGGCCCGCCTGGCGCCTCAGGGCCGCTGCGGGCGCCGTGTCATCGCGGCCTGAGCGGGCGGGCGGCGGCGGCGAGCGCGGGTCTCGCGTCGAAGCGCGGCCGCCCCTTTTATCGCGCTGCAGGCGCGGCGGCAGCGGCCGTGGGGAGGGGGCGCTGGGGCGGGAGGCGCGCCGCGGACGCCCCTCCGAACATGCCCTTCCTGAGGCGGGAGCCGCCGCCGTCTCCCTCACATCGCCGCGCGCGCCGCGGCCGCCGAGCTTCCGGGGAATGTCGGGGGAGGAGATTTGCGCTCTCGCCACCGGGAGCCGCGGGCCCGCGCCGCGTTTGCACCGCCGCCCTCGCCTCGTCTGACTCTCGAGGAAACGGGCGCTCGCTTGGCGGTGCCCGCTTCTCAGCCCAGCGGGCGGCTGGGTGAGCACCCCTAGTCGGGCTACCGTAGGGGAGCCCAGCCCTTGGCGCCGGCACTCGGAGCTACTACGGGGAGAACGCTGGGGCCGGGCGCGCTGAAGGAGAGAGCGCCTCGGCTCGGGTTCGGCCGCGCCGTCGACAAACGCCGAGGCGGCTGCGCGAGCCGGGAGTTGAGCGTCCGAGGCTCCCGCTCCGGGTTCCGGACCGCGTTTTGCGGGCAACTCGCCGCGCCCAGCCCCCAGCGGTGACCTCCAGCGGCTGCTGGCGTCAATGCAAAGCAGCTGGGGCGCCCGCCGCCCGCCGCCCGCTCCGAGTACCGCCCGTCCAAGAGCATGCGCGGCCGCGACCGCAGGGGCACCCAGCCAGCCCGTCCAGGGAAAGGAAGGGACTTGTTCAAGGATACGTAGCCATTCTGCTTCAGGGGCCACCGAGTTCGTTCACTGTCAGATCACTGTGTTTGAGATTTGGAGCTATCAGATCGCTGTGTTTGAGATTTGGAGCTATCGTCCGTTAAGAAAGCAGTTGGAAGGAACTCACTCCGAAGCGTTCAGAAGTCCATGGGGACACCACACCTCAGGTCCCAGGCGTTATTACCAGGGATAGCCTTTGCTCCAACACCTGGCAATTACGCCTCTGGTTGCACTCGGACCGGTGCGACTGCAATGCTTGAAAGCTAGTTTGTGGGAGGCCAGTCCTCTTAACCAAAGGACAATTCCAGGTTCGACAGTCCGAAGGATCAGAACCATGGGAAGGGGTGTGCGCCGGTCCAGCCGGAACCAGAACTGCAGTCCCCAAGTGCTGCCAGCTAGCTAGCTGTGACTCCAGATGAATCTCTTAACCCCTATGTGGCTGAAACTGCAGGGCGACGCCCCTGGGTGTGCATCTGATACCCAGAGCCAGCCACTTCAGGGGCCTTCCCGCCCTTCTTTGCTCTCCAGGTCCACCGGGACCCTGGCGGGACCGTAGCTTCCTTTCCTCAGTCCACACCTTTCCTACACGCACCCGGGTGCGACCCTGAGAGTCTGAGACTCCCGCTCGCGGACTGGCTACTGTGAAGACCCGGAGATGTGCTCCGGGCTGAAGTCCCTGCTGAGTCGGACTCAGGTGCTTGGTCCCTGTGGCAGCTGCAACGTCCTTGAGCATCGATCTTCGGCACCAAAGGAGGATGCAGGGCGGCTTCCGGAGCGGATAAGGCTGGAGCAACTTTCTGGTCTTCTTTTTTGGCAATTGGCACATTGTCAAGGAGCTGTCTTATAAAAGTATCACTGGCTCTTCCAAGGTGTCTTGAAAAACAGGAAAAGTTTTTGTAATGCCACCCGTTATTCCACCCAGACTGTGTTTTCGACTAGCAATCGTAGAGGGTAGTTTTTTTGTTTTTCAGCTGGCCGCTGGATCCCTGGAGAAATTGCCTTTAGCCACAGATGCGCATACAAGTCTAAGGCTCTTCTCTCCGCCCACCTAAAGTCTGGCCTTGAGGACTCCACACTGACCTTGCTGGTGAAGCTCCAGGAAGCCCCGGCCTCCTGGCCCTCCCCTCGCAGGCTGCTGGCTGGCTCTTAGCGGCCCTGCTTTGTTTTAGGGATCCTTGAGCTTGAAGTCAGTAGCAGGGTGGGGCTGAGGAAAGGAGGCTAGCTGGATACCTTCCCCAATCTCTCTGTGATCCTGAGATGGAGTCTGTCTCTGTCTCTGTCTCCCCACCACCGCCACCAACCACACACACACCTTTCTCGCTCATTTCGAAACTGATTTCTTGGCCTGCAATTTAGGAACCCACAGATTTGGAACCTGAGGCTAAGAAAGACACTCCAGCAATTGGAGCCATCTGTTTACTCCTGGATCTTGTAGAAGAAGCCCACTTTTCTTATTCTCTGGGACCTTAGCCAGGGTCACAGTGTTGGAGCTGAGGACAGTAATTCATCCCACCTATCCTCTAGCTGGAGTCTGTACCTGTAAGTCTTTAACATAGCCTATGAAACCTGCGACTATAAAAGGGGATCACACTGACAGAAGCAACCTATGAATGCCACCTAGTAAGTCCCCCAGGACTTTCCAGGCAGGAAAGAATCCCTCCATGGGCTGGAGAGATGGCTCAGTGGTTTTGAGCCAGTATAGTACTTGCAGAGAACTTAAGTTTGATTCCCAACACCCACGTCAGGTGTCTTACAACCACCTGTAACTTCAGTTCCTGTCCTGCACACGTACACACAGAGTACACACAGACCTGCATGCAAAATAAATTTAAAAGAATCCCACCAGTTCCGGGAATGGTAGCTTTTGCTCATTATCCCAGACTGAGGCATTTGGGTTGCTATGCATCTGGGGCCAGCCCAGTCTGTATAACAAGTCTCTGTCTATATCTCCAGGCAGAACATTCTTACACATTTTTAAAAAGCTAAAAAAAAAAAAAAGAAAATTCCACCAAGAGTCTCAGGTAACTCATCTGAGTCTTGTACAGAGTAGATACCCTGCCCCCAACAGTGCTGGCCAGCAGGAGCCTCACTAGCACAATAGAATCTACTGGCATCCCCACCCATTCGGTGGGTATCGAATTCTGACCAGAGTGGCTCAAACTTGTAGTTGAACATCCATTTCAGTTCTTATTCTCAGGACTCAAGCATGAGGTTCAGTGGGGTTCAGCAGAGGATAACTTCAGTAACTTCCAATCTCCTTCCTGGTGGCTGCAGTTTACAGCCATTCTCAGGAGACTCCAGTCCTAGGGGCTGGGAGAATCTTCAGTTCTTGAGAGGCAAGAGCTGCTTTGCTGTCTAAACCCAACCCTTTTTTGTTTTCCTGCTTCCCCTAAAGCTGATCCCACTAGCCAGTTCTGGAGCCTGCTTCCTTCTCCACCCAGGAACCAGCCATTTCCAAAGACTCGTGCCACAGAGGTTTCCCTACGGCTCCTCCTCCCTTTCCTCCCTCACGGAACCTGGCTGATGAGGATGGGGCATTCTGGGCCTGAGAGCTGACTCCCAGCCTTGCCCTTTCCTAGACCTTGGCTGCCAACTTTACCTCTGTGAGCTGATTTTCTCTGCTGCAAATCTAGGATTAATGATATCTACCTCTCAGAGATTAGATGGGCTGACCAATGTCAAACGCCTGTAATAACCACTGTGTCCTATAATCTCAGCCTCCACCTTCCTCTGGGTTCATTCAGCACTCCTTCCTTCATTCAGTCCTAGCTACCAACTGCTAACAGTAAGACTATAGGAAGGAATGGCTTACCCAAACAAACCTATAGCGCCTACTTTATCAAGGCCCCACACACAACTTTCAAGGTCTTGTGCAATATGATTTTAATTACACAGTTTTTGTTGTTGAGACAGTGTATCTCAAATTGTTTTCAGATTGTATATCCTATACATTTATACACAAATATAGTCTAAAACAATAGTAAAACATTTGAACTAAGGAAAGGCATATAGTGTACACAGGGGAAAGGAGGAGGAAGAGGAAGAGGAGGAGGAGGAAGAGAATAAGAAGAAGGGGGGAGGAGGAGGAAGAGGAGGAGGAGGAAGAAGTCCAGCACATGCCTTTTAATCCCTAGTACTCCATTATGCAGGCAGAAGCAGGCAGATCTCTGTGAGTTTGAAGGCAGCCTGAGCTACATAGTAAGCTGCAGACCATTCAATGCTATGTAGTGAGAATTTGTCTTACAGAAAAAAAAGGGGGGGGGGAGGCTCCGCTTTTCCCTTCTCTAAGGATAACTATTGTTAAGGGTTTTGACTGTTTCTAGATATGTTTATGTAGCACACACCTATTACAGTATTGCAAAGAAGGCTATAGTGGACATGGCCAAAAGTTCTTGTGAGATTAATTTATCTAAAAGTCTGTACCCTACTCCTCTGCTCCAATAGGGATGAAGAGAAATGGAATCAGACACACAGCCTTGGCTGCCACTGAGGGGACTAGGAACCATACCAACCACCTTCTTTGCCAGCCCCAAAAATCAAAGCCTTTCTGAGTCATCCCCTCAGATTCGTCATTGTTTCTTGGTTATCCCCTGGTCTTTTGTTCCCTGACTCTCCCAGCATTTCTCAGATAAGACCAGGTGATCTCCTTCAAACAGAAACCACAAGGAGGGAGGAGCGCCCTCTGGAGGCCAGAATAGAGGAGGACTAAGACCCCAGTAGTTCTGGTCCTCCGTATCTCTCCTATGTGCCTGAGGTTCCCTTTCTTCCCCCCCGGAGCTGGGGACTGAACCCAGGGCCTTTTCGTTTGCTAGGCAAGCGCTCTACCACTGAGCTAAATCCCCAACCCCGAGGTTCCCTTTTCAGTTTGGCTTGGTTCTTTAATTCACCAGAGACCCTGGAGACTACTGAATGTGAACTCAATTCATCAAAATGGACTTACTGGGTCTCAGAACAGAGGTAGTCTTAGAAGTCTCAGGTTCCCAGAGCTCGCCTTCAATCTTTACTCTGTGATTCCATCCACCCCTTCCTACAAGGCCAGGAACTCACCCCTTTCATCTACTGGATAAAAAGCAACATTCTTAAGACAACCAAGGGCTCACACTAAACACAGACAGAGGAGCACATTACCAAGGACCAGAAACCCCCAAAACCTGCTCACCCTCTTGACCGCACAGAAGACAGTTTTTGTTAGGCCTCAGGAATCCCCAGCCTCCATCTGTCTAGCCCTAGGACCTAAAGAATTCCACCCCAGCTCGGAAGCCCTTGACCCGAGTTCTCTTTGTTGTTGTTGTTGTTGTTGTTTTGTTTTGTTTTGTTTTGTTTTGTTGTGGTTGTGGTTGTTTGAGACAAGGTCTCTTGTAGTCCAGGCTGGCCTCAAACTAGATGTGTAATCAAGAATATTGACTTACAATTCTGATCCTCCTGCTTGTACCTCCCACATGCTGAGATTCCAAGCCTATACCACCATGCCTGTCTTCCTTGCCCCAAATTCTTAACTTGTGGTGTTATGGGGGTGTCTGTCCTATACCTAGACCAGGGTAGGGTACTTTTCAGGGTTCTATGGGTATGTTTCTAGAGTATTTTTCTGATTGCTACTTGATCAAGGAGGGCCCAAATCACTGTGGGGAATACTATCCTTAAGCAAGTGGGTCTGGGTCTGAGGGCTAGAGAGGCGCCTCAGTTAAGAGTGCTTGTTCTTACAAAGGACCCAGACTTAATTCCCAGCCCACATGTGGCAACTCACAACCATCTGTAACTCCAATTTCAGGGAATCTGATGCCCTCTTTTGACTTCTGGCACATCAGGCGTGCACATAGGACATGTAAATGCATGCACGTGAAACACTCAAACATGAAAGAAATCTTTTAAAAATAAATAACTCAAAAACAGAAGTAGCTGCATAGGAGCCTGGGAGGGAGCAACAATTCCTGCATGACATCTACTTCAGTCCCTGTCCCTGTGACCTTAAAGTTATAAGGACAAAACAAACCCTTTCCTTCCCCAACCTGCTTCTAGTCATGGTGTTCATCACAGTAATAGAGAAGCAAACTAGGGAAGCCTGATAAAATTAATGTAACAGGAGTTTCTTTGACTCATAGTTTGAGAGAGACAGGTGGAGAGGGGCTGACTTCAAGAGTGTGAGGCAGGCCACACTGTTACCTACAGTCAGGACACAAAAGAACAGAAGCTAACTTTCTCCTCTTCATTCCACCCAGAACTCCAACCCAGGGGATGAAGCTACCCCATTCATCTTTCCACCTCACTTAGCATTCTGGAAACATTTCCACAGACAGGCCCAGAAGTTGTTTCTCCTAGGTTGATTCTAACTCCTAGTTGACCAAACCAACCACCACAATTTCTACTTCAGACTTTTCTCTTTTCCCCCTCTAAAAGGCAAAACACAACGTGTGAATGCAGCTACATGTACAGATGACTGTGTATGTAGAGGTCAGAGGTCAACGTTGGGTATCTTCCTCAGTCATTCTCCATGATATTTTGTGAGCTGAGCCTGGAGGTAGCCGATTAGCTAGACTAGCTAGGCAGCAAACCCCAGGGATCTTCTGTCCCTACCTCCTCAGCACGAGAACTGCAGAGAGTGCAGGGGATGAGAACTCAGGTCTCATGATTACATGGCAAGCACTTTACCAACTGAGCCATCTCCTTGACCCTTTTCTGAGATCTGACTATGCAGCCCAATCAAGGTTGGAACTTTCCATATTCCTGCCTCAGCCTCCTGAGCCCTGAGGTTACAGGTGTGCATCCCCTTACCACCACTGAAAATTCTTAATGGTTATGGAGCAAAGGCTTCAGGATTACGTTGACCACTACCACCAACATCATTGGCATGATTGTCATGACCACCATCACCACCCCACTACTAGGAACATAACCGTCAGCACCACAGTACCATCATCATCATCACCACCACTGCTACCCAGCATCCCCACATCTCAGCAGCAGCAGTCACACATCATCACCGTGGTCACCACTGACATCATCATCACCACTCCCAGCAACAGCAGTCATCCCAATGCCACAGCTCTTGCAACAACTTCCTAGGCCCCTTCACACCAGGACAAATAAGGAGTCCACGGGTCTCTTACTAGGACCCCTTTGACTTTCTCCAAAGGTCCCACGTGAGACCAGCCATGCTTCCTGTCTTATGACTGAGAAAACATGATGTGACAAAAGCTCCCATGAACTGAAGTGCACCTTTGAATGACCTCATTCATTGTGCTTCCTACAGACTAACAGAGTCCTCAAAGCACCATCCCCCAGCCCGGGGCCACTTCCTCCACATGGGGAAAGCGTCCTTACCTGGGAGTAGATCCTCACAGCTCTGAGGCCAGAGAGCTTGCCAGGCTGACGAGGCCTCACACTGCCTGACCATATCACTGTCTGCCACTGTCAGCTCCAGGTTCACTTACTACCAGCCATCATTCCTCCTTTTCTTCCCTCCCCTCCCTCCTCCCTCCCTCCCTCTCTCCCTCCCCTCCTCCCTCCCCTCCCCTCCTCCCCTCCCGCCCCCCCTCCCTCCCTCCCTCTCTCCCTCCCTCCCCCCCTCCCTCCCTCTCTCCCTCCCCTCCTCTGGTGAGGGTTCACTATGTTTCCCAGACTGCCCTGGAATCCTTGGATCCAGTGATGCTTCTGTCTCAGCCTCTGAAGTACCTGTGACTACAGACGTGTGCCATCCCACACAGCCATGTTTCCCTTTGGTAGACACACACCCGGCACCTCCTTCACCCTTCCTCCCATTTCCCTGTCTTTATAATTTTGCTTACCTCTTCCTGGAATGGGCTGCAATGTTCTTTCATTCATATATTCTCACATATATCATTATATGACTCACTTTCTAGCACAGATATTTTGGGTTGTAGTCAATCAAAACCGGGACCCAAAGGAGGTTAGCCATCCAGAAGTGACTGGTTAGTGAAGAGCTGAAAGCCTGACTTCAGGTATGGCTTGATCAGGAGCTCAAACAGTCACATGAATACTCGTTCACTCTGGATTGGTTCACGTGCCCATCTTAACCAACCACTGTGGCCAGGGAAGTGACAAACACTAAAGATTCCACCAAAATAACTTGGGCTGATACTAGAGGTAACTGTGGCCCACCTTGGTCCCCACAATTATGTAACTAGTCCAATGTGCACCTCTCAGCATTCTCCTTGGGTGTAAAAGAGGCGGGGAGAATAGGAGTCCTCTATCCACTCAGGGAACGTTCCCAGGTCTGCTCAGCCTGCTCATATTGTGGTCAGTAATGAGAGTTCTTCCCTCACTGTCTGAACCCAGCCCCTGCCTTAGCTTAGCCCTGTGCCTCCCTCAGCTGCCCTGAGAGAGAGACTTCAGAACCATGACCTCAGGAGACTGGCACTAGAAGCACTGTGGGACACAAGGATGGCATAATCAGAGAGATAAAGGCAGAACGCCCACTCTTTCCTGGTGTCTCCACTCAACCTTCTAGCTTTCCAAATGCCCAGATTATGGCCTTCTGCCACATGTCACCTGTACCCCACCTGGGTGGGATTTCTGCTGACCAGAGATGTCTGTGAGGAGAGGAAGAGGAGGAGTGACACCTACTACCTTTCTTTTCTTAATTACATCTCTCTCTCTCTCTGTGTCTCTCTGTCTCTTTCTGTCTCTCTCTCTCTCTCTCTCTGTGTGTGTGTGTGCATGTGTGCGTGTCTGTTTCTGTGTCTGAGTGTGTGTGTGTGTGTGTGTGTGTGCGTGTGTGTCTGTGTGTGTGAGAGTGGGGGGTGGGGTGCATGGACATACCACAACACATGTGTGAAGATCAGAGGACACCTTATAGGAATTGGTTTCCTCCCTCTACCACATGGGAGCTGGGGATCAAACTCAGGCAGTCAGGCTTGACCACAAGTGCCTTTACCCACTGAGCCATCCTTCTCACCTGTCACCTGCTCTCTGATGGCACCAGCCTCCTTGCCAAGTTCATACCGTGCCCGTGTGTTAGCTCATTTTGTTCACAAAGCCACCCTGTGACATAGTTACTGTTTCCTCTCCACTCCCAGTCCCATCCTCCATTTACACAGATAAGCACACTGCAGATTTTTAGAATATACGATTCAGGTCTTTAGTAATCTGCCACAACCCACCCTTTCCAAGGGCCTCCCCTGCTTACCTTGGAGTAGAGCTTGAACCCACGGTTTTCTGCATGCTAGGCAAGCACACTAACACTGAGACATCTACCCTCTTTTCACACCCTTTTATTTTGATTTTAAAAGTCACATTAAGTTGCCAAGCCTGGACTTGAACTTGTGATGTTCTTCCCTCATCCTCCCAGGTAGCTAGGATTACAGGCCTGCCCCACCAGAGCCAGCTACATGCTTTACAATAAAAGAATGCTTCCGGAACGTAGTAAGGCTATCTAAGAGCTTCAGGGTTTTTTTTTTTTTTTTTTTTTTTTGTTTTTTTTTTATTAACTTTATTTTTTCTTATATACATTTACGAATTTTATACCCTTCCCCCCTCCCCTTCCTTATGTTTGTTCCCCTCCCCACCCTCCCCCCATTGCCGCCCTCCCCCCAACAGTCTAGTTCACTGGGGGTTCAGTCTTAGCAGGACCCAGGGCTTCCCCTTCCACTGGTGCTCTTACTAGGATATTCATTGCTACCTACGAGGTCAGAGTCCAGGGTCAGTCCATGTATAGTCTTTAGGTAGTGGCTTAGTCCCTGGAAGCTCTGGTTGCTTGGCATTGTTGTACATATGGGGTCTCAAGCCCCTTCAAGCTCTTCCAGTTCATTCTCTGATTCCTTCAACGGGGGTCCCGTTCTCAGTTCAGTGGTTTGCTGCTGGCATTCGCCTCTGTATTTGCTGTATTCTGGCTGTGTCTCTCAGGATCGATCTACATCCGGCTCCTGTCGGTCTGCACTTCTTTGCTTCATCCATCTTGTCTAATTGGGTGGCTCTATATGTATGGGCCACATGTGGGGCAGGCTCTGAATGGGTGTTCCTTCAGTCTCTGTTTTAATCTTTTGCCTCTCTCTTCCCTGCCAAGGGTATTCTTGTTCCCCTTTTAAAGAAGGAGTGAAGCCTTCACATTTTGATCATCCGTCTTGAGTTTCATTTGTTCTAGGCAACTAGGGTAATTCAAGCATTTGGGCTAATAGCCACTTATCAGTGAGTGCATACCATGTATGTCTTTCTGTGATTGGGTTAGCTCACTCAGGATGATATTTTCCAGGTCCAACCATTTGCCTCTTAATTTCATAAAAGTCGTTGTTTTTGATAGCTGAGTAATATTCCATTGTGTAGATGTACCACATTTTCTGTATCCATTCCTCTGTTGAAGGGCATCTGGGTTCTTTCCAGCTTCTGGCTATTATAAATAAGGCTGCGATGAACATAGTGGAGCACGTGTCTTTTTTGTATGTTGGGGCATCTTTTGGGTATATGCCCAAGAGAGGTATAGCTGGATCCTCAGGCAGTTCAATGTCCAATTTTCTGAGAAACCTCCAGACTGATTTCCAGAATGGTTGTACCAGTCTGCAACCCCACCAACAATGGAGGAGTGTTCCTCTTTCTCCGCATCCTCACCAGCATCTGCTGTCACCTGAGTTTTGATCTTAGCCATTCTCACTGGTGTGAGGTGAAATCTCAGGGTTGTTTTGATTTGCATTTCCTGATGACTAAAGATGTTGAACATTTCTTTAGGTGTTTCTCAGCCATTCGGCATTCCTCAGCTGTGAATTCTTTTGTTTAGCTCTGAACCCCATTTTTTTAATAGGGTTTTTGTCTCCCCTGGTCTAACTTTTTGAGTTCTTTGTATATTTTGGATATAAAGGCCTCTATCTGTTGTAGGATTGGTAAAGATCTTTTCCCAATCTGTTGGTTGCCGTTTTGTCCTGGCCACAGTATCCTTTTGCCTTACAGAAGCTTTGTAGTTTTATGAGATCCCATTTGCCGATTCTTGATCTTAGAGCATAAGCCATTGGTGTTTTGTTCAGGAAATTTTTCCAGTGCCCATGTGTTCCAGATGCTTCCCTAGTTTTTCTTCTATTAGTTTGAGTGTGTCTGGTTTGATGTGGAGGTCCTTGATCCACTTGGACTTAAGCTTTGTACAGGGTGATAAGCATGGATCGATCTGCATTCTTCTACATGTTGACCTCCAGTTGAACCAGCACCATTTGCTGAAAATGCTATCTTTTTTTCCATTGGATGGTTTGGGCTCCTTTGTCAAAAATCAAGTGACCATAGGTGTGTGGGTTCATTTCTGGGTCTTCAATTCTATTCCATTGGTCTATCTGTCTGTCTCTGTACCAATACCATGCAGTTTTTATCACTATTGCTCTGTAATACTGCTTGAGTTCAGGGATAGCGATTCCCCTGAAGTCCTTTTTATTGTTGAGGATAGTTTTAGCTATCCTGGGTTTTTTGTTATTCCAGATGAATTTGCAAATTGTTCTGTCTAACTCTTTGAAGAATTGGATTGGTATTTTGATGGGGATTGCATTGAATCTGTAGATCGCTTTTGGTAAAATGGCCATTTTTACTATATTAATCCTGCCAATCCATGAGCATGGGAGATCTTTCCATCTTCTGAGGTCTTCTTCAATTTCTTTCTTCAGAGTCTTGAAGTTCTTGTTGTACAAATCTTTTACTTGCTTGGTTAAATTCACACCGAGGTGCTTTATATTATTTGGGTCTATTATGAAGGGTGTGTTTCCCTAATTTCTTTCTCGCTTGTTTCTCTTTTGTGTAGAGGAAGGCTACTGATTTATTTGAGTTAATTTTATACCCAGCCACTTTGCTGAAGTTGTTTATCAGCTTTAGTAGTTCTCTGGTGGAACTTTTGGGATCACTTAAATATACTATCATATCATCTGCAAATAGTGATATTTTGACTTCTTCTTTTCCGATCTGTATCCCCTTGACCTCCTTTTTGTTGTCTGATTGCTCTGGCTAGAACTTCAAGAACTATATTGAATAAGTAGGGAGAGAGTGGGCAGCCTTGTCTAGTCCCTGATTTTAGTGGGATTGCTTCAAGTTTCTCTCCATTTAGTTTAATGTTAGTAAACTGGTTTGCTGTATATGGCTTTTACTATGTTTAGGTATGGGCCTTGGATTCCTATTCTTTCCAGGACTTTTATCATGAAGGGGTGTTGAATTTTGTCAAATGCTTTCTCAGCATCTAATGAAATGATCATGTGGTTTTGTTCTTTCAGTTTGTTTATATAATGGATCACGTTGATGGTTTTCCGTATATTAAACCATCCCTGCATGCCTGGGATGAAGCCTACTTGATCATGGTGGATGATTGTTTTGATGTGCTCTTGGATTCGGTTTGCCAGAATTTTGTTGAGTATTTTTGCCGATGTTCATAAGGAAATTGGTCTGAAGTTCTCTTTCTTTGTTGGGTCTTTGTGTGGTTTAGGTATAAGAGTAATTGTGGCTTCATAGAAGGAGTTGGTAGTGCTCCATCTGTTTCAATTTTGTGGAATAGTTTGAATAATATTGGTATGAGGTCTTCTATGAAGGTCTGATAGAATTCTGCACTAAACCTGTCTGGACCTGGGCTCTTTTTGGTTGGGAGACCTTTAATGACTGCTTCTATTTCCTTAGGAGTTATGGGGTTGTTTAACTGGTTTATCTGTTCCTGATTTAACTTCGGTACCTGGTATCTGTCTAGGAAATTGTCCATTTCCTGCAGATTTTCAAGTTTTGTTGAGTATAGGCTTTTATAGTAAGATCTGATGATTTTTTGAATTTCCTCTGAATCTGTAGTTATGTCTCCCTTTTCATTTCTGATTTTGTTAATTTGGACACGCTCTCTGTGTCCTCTCGTTAGTCTGGCTAAGGGTTTATCTATCTTGTTGATTTTCTCAAAGAACCAACTTTTGGTTCTGTTGATTCTTTCTATGGTCCTTTTTTGTTTCTACTTGGTTGATTTCAGCTCTGAGTTTGATTATTTCCTGCCTTCTACTCCTCCTGGGTGTATTTGCTTCTTTTGTTCTAGAGCTTTTAGGTGTGCTGTCAAGCTGCTGACATATGCTCTTTCCTGTTTCTTTCTGCAGGCACTCAGCGCTATGAGTTTTCCTCTTAGCACAGCTTTCATCGTGTCCTATAAGTTTGGGTATGTTGTACCTTCATTTTCATTAAAAATTCTAAAAAGTTTTTAATTTCTTTCTTTATTTCTTCCTTGACCAGGTTATCATTGAGTAGAGCATTGTTCAATTTCCCGTATATGTGGGCATTCTTCCCTTATTGTTATTGAAGACCAGCTTTAGGCGTGGTGGTCCGATATACGCATGGGATTATTTCTATCTTTCTGTACCTGTTGAGGCCCGTTTTTTGACCAATTATATGGTCAATTTTGGAGAAAGTACCATGAGGAGCTGAGAAGAAGGTATATCCTTTTGCATTAGGGTAGAACGTTCTATAAATATCCGTTAAGTCCATTTGGCTCATGACTTCTCTTAGTCTGTCTACGTCTCTGTTTAATTTCTGTTTCCATGATCTGTCCATTGATGAGAGTGGGGTGTTGAAGTCTCCTACTATTATTGTGTGAGGTGCAATATGTGTTTTGAGCTTTAGTAAGGTTTCTTTTACGTATGTAGGTGCTCTTGTATTTGGGGCATAGATATTTAGGATTGAGAGTTCATCTTGGTGGATTTTTCCTTTGATGAATATGAAGTGTCCTTCCTTATCTTTTTTGATGACTTTTAGTTGAAAATTGACTTTATTTGATATTAGAATGGCTACTCCAGCTTGCTTCTTCCGACCATTTGCCTGGAAAGTTGTTTTCCAGCCTTTCACTCTGAGGTAGTGTCTGTCTTTGTCTCTGAGGTGTGTTTCCTGTAGGCAGCAGAATGCAGGGTCCTCGTTGCGTATCCAGTTTGTTAATCTATGTCTTTTTATTGGGGAGTTAAGGCCATTGATGTTGAGAGATATTAAGGAATAGTGATTATTGCTTCCTGTTATATTCATACTTGGATGTGTTATGTTTGTGTGCTTTTCTTCTCTTTGTTTTGTTGCCAAGACGATTAGTTTCTTGCCTCTTCTTGGGTATTGCTTGCCTCCTTATGTTGGGCTTTACCATTTATTATCCTTTTTAGTGCTGGATTTGTAGAGAGATATTGTGTAAATTTGGTTTTGTCATGGAATATCTTGGTTTCTCCATCTATGTTAATTGAGAGTTTTGCAGGATACAGTAGCCTGGGCTGGCATTTGTGTTCTCTTAGGGTCTGAATGACATCAGTCCAGGATCTTCTGGCCTTCATAGTTTCTGGCGAAAAGTCTGGTGTGATTCTGATAGGTCTGCCTTTATATGTTACTTGACCTTTTTCCCTTACTGCTTTTAATATTCTTTCTTTATTTTGTGCGTTTGGTGTTTTGACTATTATGTGACGGGAGGTGTTTCTTTTCTGGTCCAATCTATTTGGAGTTCTGTAGGCTTCTTGTATGCATATGGGTATCTCTTTTTTTAGGTTAGGGAAGTTTTCTTCTATGATTTTGTTGAAGATATGTACTGGTCCTTTGAGCTGGGAGTCTTCACTCTCTTCTATACCTATTATCCTTAGGTTTGATCTTCTCATTGAGTCCTGGATTTCCTGTATGTTTTGGACCAGTAGCTTTTTCCGCTTTACATTATCTTTGACAGTTGAGTCAATGATTTCTATGGAATCTTCTGCTCCTGAGATTCTCTCTTCCATCTCTTGTATTCTGTTGGTAAAGCTTGTATCTACAGCTCCTTGTCTCTTCTTTTGGTTTTCTATATCCAGGGTTGTTTCCCTGTGTTCTTTCTTGATTGCTTCTATTTCCATTTTTAATTCCTTCCACTGTTTGATTGTGTTTTCCTGGAATTCTTTCAGGGATTTTTTTGTCTCCTCTCTATGGGCTTCTACTTGTTTATTTATGTTTTCCTGGAATTCTTTCAGGCATTTTGGCGTTTCCTCTTTTTAGGCTTCTACTTGTTCTCTAAGTTGGTTCTTCATGTTCTTTTTGGAAGTTCTCCAGATTCAGGTCCATATATGATTTTGAATCTAGATCTTGCTTTTCTGGTGTGTTTGGATATTCCATGTTTGTTTTGATGGGAGAATTGGGCTCGATGGTGCCATGTAGTCTTGGTTTCTGTTGCTTGGGTTCCTCGCTTGCCTCTCGCCATCAAATTATCTCTAGTGTTACTTTGTTCTGCTATTTCTGACAGTGGCTAAACTGTCCTATAGGCCTGTGTGTCAGGAGTGCTGTAGACCTGTTTTTTCCTCTCTTTCAGTCAGTTATGGGGACAGAGTGTTCTGCTTTCGGGCCTGTAGTTTTTCCTTTCTACAGGTTTTCAGCTGTTCTTGTGGACCTGTGCCTTGAGTTCACCAGGCAGGTCACTTGCAGCAGATAAGTTAGTCTTACCTGTGGTCCCGAGGCTCAAGTTCGCTGGGTGGGTTCTGCCCACGTGCTCTCCGAGGTGGCAGCAACCAGGAAGATCTGCGCCGCCTCTTCCGGGGGCCTCCGTGCACCAGGGTTCCAGATGGCCTCCGGTGTTTTCCTCTGGAATCAGCAATGTGTGCAGAGAGCAGTCTCTTCTGGTTTCGCAGGCGTGTCTGCCTCTCTGAAGGTTTAGCTCTCCCTCCCACGGGATTTGGGTGCAGAGAACTGTTTATCCGGTCTGTTTCCTCGAGCTTCAGGGTTTTTAATACAGAAGTATAAACACAGTCCCCAGGGCCGAGGCTCACCAGGTGTACTTCTGAAGGGTGGCAACACCAAAACCTCTCAGAGCAGAAATAACACGACAGGCATCCCTGTCACCATCCCACGCTGTCTTCATGTTCTGAGAAATGCAGGGAGACATGGCTGGGCCACTAGGGTGTATTTGTGGAGAACTTATCATCCTAGCAGATGACACAGCCTTATATCCAAGATTCCAAAATAGTCAACTCAGATGTTACTAAAAAGAAACATTTCTCCAGATTCAAAGTGAAATTATGTTGCTGTGTATCAGAAAAGCAATTTTAAAATGCAGTGACGGGGCTGGAGAGATGGCTCAGGGGTTAAGAGCACCGACTGCTCTTCCAGAGGTCCTGAGTTCAATTCCCAGCAACCACATGGTGGCTCACAACCATCTGTAAAGAGATCCGATGCCCTCTTCTGGTGTATCTGAAGACAGCTACAGTGTACTTACATATAATAAATGAATAAATCTTTAAAAAAAAATAAAATAAAATGCAATGACGAACATCACTGTAAGCGTGGGGCCTGGTGATACATCTGTGTGACCCCAGCACTGGAAGCTAAGGCAGGACCAACCTGGGCTGTCGATCAAGAGCCTGTTAAAGAAAGAAAGAAAGAAAGAAAGAAAGAGAAAGAAAGAAAGAAAGAGTGAGAGAAAGAAAGAATGAGAGAAAGAAAGAAAGAAAGAGTGAGAGAAAGAAAGAGTGAGAGAAAGAATGAGAGAAAGAATGAAAGAAAGAACAAAAAAGCAGCAAGTTCCAGGTACTGTGTGCATCCTGATGAGGCAGCACCCCTTTTTCCTGGCTCTTTCCCTGCTCATTGACCAGGCCTCTGTCCTCTGCAAAGCTACTTACTTCGGGGCATGTGAGAGATGGTGATACCATCCACAGCCCCCTCAGCTCCTGGTGGCCTACACCAGGCTGTTGGTGTGTAACAGGCTGGTGGGGAGGCCCCAAGCAGTGACTCCCAATACCAGGTAAGTTGCCATCCTGAAGGTTGGTACTGAAGCTCCTCAGGGTTCCAGACACAAGCAGGGGAGAAGCACAGTCACAACCAACACTCAGGTTTTAACCCTGGAAGTCTTATATGTGTCAGGAATGTCCCATAGTCTCAAACAACGCAAGCCGGTTGGCCACCTGGTACCTACTTCACAGTCACTCCTCCCACACACACACACACACACACACACACACACACACACACACACACACACACACACACACACATGCACACACACACTGCACATACATTGTTACCTTGGACAGGAAGCCTTGTGTTTTACATCTGGGCAGCCAACCCTCCCTGCTCTGTCCACCCACCTTCTCCTAAGGACCCAGACCCATGCCCACGGCATGGGGAGAGGGATATCCATAACTGCATCACAGTTAGAGCCGAAATGTAGAGCCTGGTAAGTCTCTTCTAGTGCTTGCTCCTTGAGATGACAAGCTATGCTTTCCCTCATTGAACAGGAAACAGGGCCTCAGAGAACTTAAGTAACCTATCCTTAGTCACACAGCAGATGGCAAAAGCAAGCTACCAACTCTAACCTTTCTGACGCCAAAGCCTAATGTATCTACCAATGTAAAAGAACTTCTGTAAAAAAAGAAAAAAAAAACAAACAAACAAACCCTAGAATAATAAGCTGAATATGGGCAGCCGAGGAGGCAAACATCACTGAGGCTTGAGAAGCAAAGAGTGCAATATGATATACCTCAGAGCGGCTGTGGGCTGCTCTGCTCCCCGGATAAATGCAAGGCTGTGTGCTGGTTACCAAAAGTATGTGGTGCTTTTGAAATGTCAGCCACAACGATCATGAATCACTCTTTCTAAAGCCCTTACTCTAAAGCAGCCTCCTTTCCCTAACTATTCTGTTCTCCCCTCTCCAGGTCCGGGACCCAGGCCTGCCAGGTCTCATGGGAATTCTGTCACATCTTTGGGAGCATGTGCCTGTATATGATCTCCGAGCTGCTTTATAAGGCACAGAAAGTTGATCTTTGAGTGACAGTACAGCTATAAAGTCAGACCCGGAAGGGCCTCGTTAGGACGATTCTAGATTCTTCCCCTCACACACACCTCACAGAGAAACCGTTACATGCTGTCCCCAGACTCTACATGAGGAACACAGGACAACTAAAGAGCCCCTTCCTCCTGGGACTGCAGAATGTAGTGTGGGAGGCAGGTATGCTAACATCAAGAGAGCAATCAATGCCATGGCGTGGGACAAGCTCTACTTGTGTGTCCCAAGAGGAAAGGGCTTCATGTTGGACCAGGAAAAACTTAACATCCACAAGGCCTGCCCTGACCTGCATTTTTTTTTTTTTTTTTGGTTCTTTTTTTCGGAGCTGGGGACCGAACCCAGGGCCTTGCGCTTCCTAGGTAAGCGCTCTACCACTGAGCTAAATCCCCAGCCCCCCGACCTGCATTTTTATTCACACCCCCTCGCCCTCTTAAGACTGTATCTGGTTTTCCTCTGAGAAGCCTCGGTTACCTCTAGTATCAGCCCGAGTTATTTTGGTAGAATCTTTAGTGTTTGTCGCTTCCTTGGCCACAGCGGTTGCTTAAGATGGGCACGTGAACCAATCCAGAGTGAACGAGTATTCATGTGACTATTTGAGCTCCTGATCAAGCCATACCTGAAGTCAGGCTTTTCAGCTCTTCACTAACCAGTCACTTCTGGATGGCTAACACTCCTTTGGGTCCCGGTTTTGATTGACTACAACCCAAAATATCTGTGCTAGAAGAGTGAGTCATATAATGATATATGTGAGAATATAGGAGGGAGGGAGGGAGGGAGAGAGGGGGAGAGGGAGGGAGGGAGGGGAGAGAAAGGGAGGAATGATGGCTGGTAGTAAGTGAGAACCTGGAGCTGACAGTGGCAGACAGTGATATGGTCAGGCAGTGTGAGGCCTCGTCAGCCTGGCAAGCTCTCTGGCCTCAGAGCTGTGAGGATCTACTCCCAGGTAAGGACGCTTTCCCCATGTGGAGGAAGTGGCCCCGGGCTGGGGGATGGTGCTTTGAGGACTCTGTTAGTCTGTAGGAAGCACAATGAATGAGGTCATTCAAAGGTGCACTTCAGTTCATGGGAGCTTTTGTCACATCATGTTTTCTCAGTCATAAGACAGGAAGCATGGCTGGTCTCATGTGAGACCTTTGGAGAAAGTCAAAGGGGTCCTAGTAAGAGTCCCATGGACTCCTTATTTGTCCTGGTGTGAAGGGGCCTAGGAAGTTGTTGCAAGAGCTGTGGCATTGGGATGACTGCTGTTGCTGGGAGTGGTGATGATGATGTCAGTGGTGACCATGGTGATGCACCCCTCCTATACCAAGAGAATATGCTAACATCCTTCATGGTGACAGTCTTCTTGAGCCTTCATAACGCTCCTGTGAGATACACGGTAGGAGAGCAAGGGAAGTGTGCGGCGAGACTTCTGGTGATGCGCACACTGCTAACCCCTTAGCACTGAGGCGTGTAGTCTCCTGGGACATAGGCTTCCCAATCTTGGGCAGCGTCCTTTTCTTGCCTTCTCCTCCTGACCCTCCCAGACTTTTGTGAGCAGTCTCTCTCTTTCAATGGCTCTGTTTGAAAGGTCTCCTGTGCGTTCTATTTTCCCGGCTGTCCAGTAATGAGAGAGATTCATCACCAGCCAAGGGCATCCCTACCATCGTCTGCCACTGTGAGTTCTGAGAGTGAAGGAGACCACAGGGGTACCGGAAACCACTGCGTGCTGGAAGAGCTGCCACAGAGCCGCTGGGCCCCTCACTCATGATCCAAGCTGGGACGTACAAACTTCACAGGCTAGCTATCGGTGACTTAGGGCGATTATGGAAGGGCGACTATTTTCATAGAAAATCAAACATTCAGTTCCAGGCTGGAGATCATCAAAACTAAAAGAAACAAGTTGCAGTGAAACTGCTTGTCTGAAAGGCAGGACTGTGTTCACAGGTGCCACCTAATCTTGTGGGACTTGGCTCCAAGAAAGGCCTCTCAACCCCAGTCCAGTGTATAAGAGGAAGCGAGCTGTGGCATTGGCTTCCACCCCTCACTGTCTTCCCATGTTCCTCCTGGGCTTTGTGGACTCTTCCCACACCCAAGGTATGAGGGTTGCTTGCTTTCAGCTAAATAACATCACTCTTGTCCCCATGTCAGGGGTTGGTTTAATCATATGCATGCGACTCTGGTCAAGGAGATGTGTGGGTTTGCCTAGGAGTGATATAAAGAGGGTTTTGTTCTTTTTTAGAACATCCTCCTCCTCTTCCTCCTCCTCCTCTTCCTCCTCCTCTTCCCCCTCCTCTTCTTCTTCCTCCTCCTCCTCTTCCTCCTCCTCCTCCTTCATTTGGTTGTTTGGTTTGGTTTAGTTTGGTTTTGGGTTTTTTTTTTTTCAGGATAGGGTTTGCTCTGAATTTGCTCTGTAGACCAGGTTTGCCTCACACTTGGAAATTTACCTGCCTCTTCCTCCAAGTACTAGGATAAAGGTGTGTACCACCACAACCTATAATATTTTTCTAATATGAAGGAAGGAAGGAAAGAAAGAAGGAAGGAAGGAAGGAAGGAAGGGAGGGAGGGAGGAAGGAAAGAAGCCATTTTCTCAACAACCTGGAGCTATTTCAAAAATCTGACCTCCATGATAGGGGTCTGTCAGCGCTGGAGGAAAGCTAGTGGAAAGCTGGGATGAGCCTATGTCATCCCGCCCCAAATGTAACCACAGCTGTGAAATCAACAAACTGTGAAGCCACCCAGCCTCTGAGCTCCTTGTTGTGGGGTAAAGCACACGTTTGTGGTTCAGACTAATTGTAGCTGGAGCTGTTACCTGTTCCGGGAAGTGTTCTCCTTTACTCATAAGGCCACAGATCCTTGTGTCCTTCTCACACGTGCCACCTTGTGATTCAATTTGTTCTCTTTTCCAAGAAGGAGAACAAGGTTCAGCAGGGAGAGAAGATGGCAGGGCCAGAACCTCCATTCTGCTGCGGCTCCTGCCCCAGCCCTCTGCTCAAGTCCCTTTATATGGAGAGAACTGCTACACCTTATTTCTAAGAAATGTTCATTTCCCCATCCACTATTCCTTCCCAGAGCCGCAGGCTAGGATGAGATGGAGCGACCGAGACCCTCCATCATTTTCATACTGTAGCCTGCCCTGCCCATGTGTGCCCTCAGGACCCAGCCTGGAAAGGGGGCAGGGCACTGCCTTCCCAGCACATAATTACCGTGCTTGCCAGCCGCAGTGCTGCCAGCTGTTCTTGGCCACCCAGCAACTGTGCTCCCAGCTGCAGCTGATGTGGAAGACCAGAAAGGGATGAGTTCAAAAGGCGCCTCTCCCTTTGGAAATGTGGACCGTCGCCAGTACCCACATGCAGGCAACAGAGGCTCTGTGAATTCTGATTTCCTGGCCTACTTTTGGTAGGAGACCAAACCTGTGTACATTCAATTTTCTTCTGGCTCATGCTCTCAACCTTGCAGAGTTTCCTTGTGGCCAGCCATCCAAGCAACAGCAGGGTCAGGGGGACTCTGCTGAGATTTTCCCAATTAAGTGGGGGTGGGAGGTGCCTAGGAAGGGAGAGGCAGGGTAAGAAAAGATCCTGTGCCCCGCTGAGCCTCAGCCACAGAGCCAGCCTGAGTTGCAGGCAGGGTCAGTTAGATCATGAGTTAGGCGCCCTTCTAACTATGACTGTTTACATATGTAAGCACACGTATAATCATGGCCCTTTTCCTCACCGTGTTCACACGCTTGAACATAGAAGGCAGGGTCATATGTGTGAGGTTCAGGCCAGGAGGTCCCTTTCCTTAGTCTGTTAAGGCAGACAGTCTGGGATTCCTCACTGATCTCAGGGGCTTTGATTCTGTGTCAAACCCACCCCACATCTGGCTACTTTAGCAAGAAAAGGAACTTTCCAGAATGAACAGCAGGACTACATGTGATACTGCACAAGCACTTCAGAGGACACTTGAGAGTCAAGTGAGGACTTCTGCCCCACATGCTCAGCAGCAGCCATGGCCATGATTGAGGCAGATTGAGGCCCTAGAAGACCTGTGGCTTTCACCCGTCCTCTCCCTCTCCCACACTCTGGAGGAAGCAGCCGCCCCATCATGAAGACACAAAGATATGGATGCAGAAACGGAAGCTTCCTCTCGAGATCTGCAAGGGAAGCAGGATTTGCCGCTGAAGTCCCTAAGGCTTACACAGGTCTGCTGAGGGCTTCTCTGCAGCTCTGTGAGAGACTCCTGGCTGCACCTAGCTGAGGAGTGAACCGAGGTTTTGCACGCTGCCCTTAAAACACCCATTGAGGGGGCTTTATTAGTTATTAGTGGTTACTCTGTGCTGCAGAAGAGGAAACTGAGGCATAAAAAGTGCAGGGATGGATGACAGCAAAGCCCTCTCTTCAAAGATTGGGGTGGGGTCGGGGACAGCTAAGCTGTGCATGTCTCCATGCGCTTCAGAAATCCCCTTATTAAGCTGGACTGTAACTCGGATCCCCGGGACCAGACAGCAACGTGTAATCCCAGCCCTTAGAAGGTGGAATCAGGAGAATCATGAGTTCACATTTGAGGCTAGCCTGGGATACACGAGGCCATATCCAGAGGTAGAGGGAGGTGAGAAAGAGGAAGAGAGGGAGGTGGGGTAGAGAGAGGGAGGGAGGGAGAAAGAGGGCACACTTCTCCCTGGTCTATGCTAGTTGCTCTGGGTGCCTCTACTCTGATACGTTCCTCAAGTTCAGAGCTCTTCAGAACCATGTGACAGCAGGGCCAATAGGAAGTGCTCCCTAAATCTCAATCTCCGTTCAGCACACACCCCTGACTCGAGTACTCATTCCCAGGGTCAGCAGCCTTCTCTCCCCCTCCCCCTAGATACATACACACTCATCCACAAACCCAAGAACTCGTGAGTTTCCCAGGTGCACCTGCGGCCAGTATTTCCAGGAACAGCGATGCTTTGTTAGAAAGAACAGTCCTTTGGGGCATGATGTAACACCCCTGGGTCTCGTAGGTTCCCTCCTGAAGTGGCCCCGAGAGAGATGTCCCTAGAGCAGCAGGTCCTATACGCAACTGCTGCCAGCTACACTGGCTGAATACTAGGTCTCCTAGGGGGTTAGGCTTACGCAATGTTTCCTAGGACTTAACTTCCTCTTTCTCTTTGGACATTACGTTCATCATTTTGTCTTTGAGTGAACTGTGTGTGCTTCATAGATAAACAGGCAAGAAGTAGCTGAATTGTCAGGAAGGAAAAGTCAAAGTCCCTGCTAGCTCCTTAAGAACCAGTAGCTTTGAAATTATATTACAGGAAAGATTCTGTCCAGCGTTCAACCACGTCAGGGCAGAAACTGAACCATAATTTTAGCTTCTGGATCACCTGGGCTGCAGTCCCCAGAGGTAAGTAACACTGTGAAAAATGTTATAATTTCAAGAGTAACAACTTCTCCCCAAACATCCTCACAACTGGCAACAGAAAAAGCAAATCCCAGCACCCAGCACCTGCCCAGGCTTAGTGCTGCTTCTGGGTGAACGAGCCAGGGACCATGTGCAGCAGCTCGTGACAGACACTTTATATGGCAGACCGTTCCAGTCTTACTGTTATTTAGACAAACAACATAATTGGAGGTCTGTAGAAATAATCAGAATGAAGTCTATCCGATGCGCCAAAGCCCCAGAGAGTGTAACTTGCAGCTTTCACTTCACGGAGCCAAGACTGTGGCCGGCGCATGCTCAGTTTAGCCAGAAGGGATGACTGTGACCAAATCACATTTGCCCAGGAATAAGCAACTCCCCAGGCTTCGGGTCTTTCAATGTTAAAACCAACAAAGCCCCAGGCAAAGTGGAACAAGTTGGTCAGCCTAGAGAAGGGCATGGCTCCGCTGATCTGGAGCCTCCTGGGGATGTGGGGATTGCAAGGGGATACAGGCTCCTTGCTAATGCCCAGCCTTCCCGCGTGTACCGCGCAGACCTCATCTTTCCTTCCAACACTGCAGGACCCAGAACCTTCTCTCTGTGTTTCCACCTGCAGTTACTACACTCTACTCTCCCCTCTCATGTGGCAAAGCCTCCCGTTCTGTTTTCTTGCTGCTCTCGCAGTCTACCCTTCCATGTTTCTCCCTCCAGGACATCCCACAGAATGGAGAATCAAGATTATTACTAAAGTCAGTCACCAATTGTGGTTTCTGGGTTCTGGCCACAGAAAATAAGCAAGGCAAGGAATACCTAGGACTGCTGGCAGAGTCAGGGGAAGAGGAGTTAGGAAGCCAATGAAAGCCAGCGCCTCCATCAGTCACCCTGCATCTGCTGTGGGATGAAGGGCGTGTCTCAGACTGTCACAGGTTCTGTTCACACTTCCTGGTCCTCTGGCAACATTACCCGTTGGCCTTGAGTTTTCCTCACCCAGAATCTTCCTGGAGTAGTATAGACTGCTGTTACATCTGTCAACTATTTTTTAGTGTTTTGGCTAAGCTCCGCCCCACAGTTACCTGGCAACAGCCAGGTGTGCCTGCCTCACTATAAAGGGGGCTGTGCGCCCCTTCCTCACTCTCTTGCTCGTCTCTCTTGTCATGCAATCTCACTAACAACCATCAAGATTCACTTCTCATGGCCTGAGTCAGTCGAGGTGGCTGTGGCTATGTTGGACACATGACCTTTGGCCTGAGATGCGGGGGGGGGGGGGATAGCCACTTTCTGTGTCATGCTGGTCTCTAAGCAGATTAGTTTGATAATTCAGAGCAGTGCTGTAGTGGTTTGAATTGCTTGGCCTGGACGACGAAGTAGTACTCTTAGGAGGCGTGACCCTGTTGGAGGAAGTACGCCATTGTGGGGGTGGGCTTTGGACAGCTCCTATGCTCAGACTCTACCCATTGTGGAAGAGAGCTTCCTCCTAGCTGCCCGAGGATGACAGTCATCTCCTGGATGCCTTTGGATCAAAATGTAGAACTCAGCTTCTTCTCTACCACCATGTCTGCCTTCATGCTGCCATTGATATCTTTATAAAAAGATAAAGAGATGGGGGATGTGTTCTATGGAGGTGTGGTGAGGTATGGGGGCAGGGAGTGTCTCCAGAGGCCCATGTGAGGCATCTCTTCCTCCTGAGGGACCAGCCACACGATGGTATAGTATAGAATAGTCTGTTTAGGGCATGGAGAGGGGAGTCAGGAGAGTAGTAGAGGCAGAGAAGGAGGGGGGAGACAGAGAGAGACAGAGAAGAAGAGAAGAGAAGAGAAGAGAAGAGAAGAGAAGAGAAGAGAAGAGAAGAGAAGAGAAGAGAAGAGAAGAGAAAGAAGAGAACTAGAGGCTGGCCATAAGCATGTGGAAAGAGAGGAGGAAAGTGAAGAGAGAGAGAGAGAGAAAGAGAGAGAGAGAGAGAGCGCAGGAAGGCAAGAGAGTGAGGAGGGGTAGAGCAGTCCCTTTTACAGTGAGTCAGGCATACCTGGCTGTTGCCAGGTAACTGTGGGGCGGAGCTTAGACAAAATACTAACAGCCATGCTTCCTGCTGTGATGATAATGGATTAAACCTCTGAAACTGTAAGCTAGCAGCCCCAAATAAATGTTTTCTTTTACAAGAGTTGCCTTGGTCATGGTGTGTCTTCACAGCAATAAAACCCAAACTAAGACAGTGGCCTCGCATGGATCAACCTGAGCAAATCCTTCTGCTTTATCAGAGTCCATGTTTACAATACTCCTTCGAGGTAACAGGTAATATTATTCTCACTTTAGAGTTGAGACATTGGAGGTTCGGAGTTCGTTTTCTTATCCAAAGATACAAAGGAATATGAGGGGAAACTGAAAGTCACCTGTGTCAGGTCCAAAGGAACTCTTTCCCCAGATTCCAAAAGGCAGAAGGGACGAGTGTCTGTGGTGCCTATTAGCACACCAGAGTGCATGCTGGCTCCAAGCTTCGTCAGTACCCGGCACACACACATCTCAAACCACATGCTAGCACCCTGGCTCTTCCGACCTCTTCCCCTACCCTGAAGTCTGCTCGTCTCACTGTCTTCCCTTCCCCAGCTGCTTATAACCCTGCTACTTTGTTTCTCTCTCCCTACTCCTCCTTTTCTCCTCCTTTCCTTGCTCTCTTCTCTGTCTCTCTTGTGTGTGTCTCTCTCTGACTCTGTCTCTTCCTCTGCCTCTTCTTTCTCTCCTCCTCTTTCCTTGCTTTCTTTTATGTTTCTGTGTGTCTGTCTCTCTCTGTCTGTTTCTCTCTGTGTGTTTCTCTCTCCATCTGCTCTGCCTCTGCTTCTATTATGGCCATGTCTAGCTTACTTTTTTCTCCCTCTGCTCTAGACTCTTTCAGATGTTTCTGGCCATTCTATCTGCAATAAAAAACCTTCCCTTAACCATACCATGAAGTGGCCATGCCATTAGTTTACAAATCCTGTAGCTCTGCCTGGCTCTGAAACACTTCCACCCCACCCCCACCCCCACGTTCCTGCAAAGGAGACTCTGGACCCACCAGTTAGATGCAGTTCAATGAATGTATACGTTTAACCTTACTCTCTCTCTAAAAACCTGCTTTGAAAAGATTAAAGGCGTAAAAGGTTCGTAAACCACTGAAGCAGAGGAGTGGTGAGGTGGAGTTGAGTGTTAACAATGGAAGAGGAGCCGGGGAGGGGAGAGGAGACAGAGCCGAGAGACACCAGAAGTTCTGGGCTGTGCCTCTCTCAGGGAAGCGAAGATACACGAAGACTAGCTGTACCAGCAAGCCAAGCTCAGCCTCTCTTCACTGTCCGTCATGTTTTATTTACATGCTCTAAATATTACCTGTCTTGCCTCAACTACGCAGTGTAAGGCAGACCAATACATGCATGTTGTTGACAAAGAATCCTTCATCGTGTGTCCTTTCAAGTGCTTGCTTTAGCAGAACATCCCCTCTCCTGTGTCTGCTTCAGCAAAACATTTCTTCACGAGTCTGCCTTAGCCTTTCATACCTTGTCCACATTAGTAAAACATTCCTTCCCATGTTTGCCCCAGCAAAACACCATCAACACAACTGACTTTCCAAGGGACCCTTAAATTTTCCTCTTCAACAAACAACAAACGCAATGGAGGGAACTGTTACTGCACAAGGAATGCTGGGAGTGGAGCTCGGTTGAGGGCGCCCCCAGAGTCAGGGGGTGTGACTGACAATCTCAGACCAGGAGACTGGAGTTTCATTCCTGTAGAGGTGAAAACAAGTGTAGGGTGTGGAGGGGAAGACGGCCTGTGAGGGAGGAATCCAGGGGAGCTGAGGAACTCTGATGCATTTCAGAGTCAGGGTGACAGCTAGGCAGCACACCTAGGAGAATCAGCCACAGGAAGGGGTTTATGGAGGATTACTTCCGTTTTGAATGCCTCTTGGGGCTAGCGAGATGACTCAACAGGTGAGGATGCTTGCTGCCACGTCTGACGACTTAAGTTCAGTTTCCAGGATCCACATGGTAGAAAGAATAGAGCAAGCAATTCCCCAGAGCTGATCTCTGTCATCCGCATATGTGCTGGTGCCAACATGCCCGTGGGCACACACAAATAAATGTAATACATTTTTTAAAAAGAGTCAGAAATCTCTGCCCCCCAAACATGCCCCTCCAATGAGAGCAGTCCATGGAAGAAACAAACAAACACTCTACAAGAGATACTTATAGGTATCAGCACTGGGGCATCCGGGGAATCCCTCCTCTGGGAGGGAGTGGGGAGGTGAGGGGTGGGAAGGTGGATGATCCCAGCCCAATTACCAGACATTGGTACCACTAGGATCCTCATACTCCACCCCCAGTACCCCAACAACCCACCCAGGGACCCATTATTGTGTATACAAAGCCAAAATGTCATTCTGCACTTAAAGAAGGTACCCAGACCAAAGGACCAAGGAAAAGAAACCAATTAAATAAAAGGGGGTGGAACGGAAGCCTACAAGGTGGCAAAGCCTGTAATCTCGGCACTAGGAAGACAGAGGCAGGAGAGTTGCTTTTTATAAGCAAACATTTTTGTTTGTCTTTCGGTGCTGGGCTAGAATCTAAGCCCTCATGCATTTGATATGGTATGTGTGGCCTTAATTTAACTTGGCCATTCTTATTTGTATAAATAAGTTGCCTTTGTGACTATGCTCACCAAATGATAGCCGTTTACTTAACAAAACCCACAAGCCCTCAGCAGGGAACAAGTTTGCTTTGTAAACTAGAATGACACAGGGCAAGGTGTGGCTTGAAGGCTACTGTTCTACACAAGGGAGTGACTGAGAGCAGGTCACAGCCTGACAAACAATGGCTGTGGTCGTCCTTGTAACTGGAGAAACCCAGTACACAAACGTCTGCAAACTCATTTCAGCTTTAGCTGAACCGCAAACTGTTCACTACCCTTTTCCACACCAGCCATCACAAATCCTCACCTCTGGCTTTTGTTCCTGCCCTAGGGCTACACTCTGACTCCCAGTCAGCAGCTGACACTAAAGTAAAGGCAAGCTCTAGGCACAAACAAAGCAGATTAGAGCTCTCTGCCCTCCGGGCACTGCCCAAGAACAGTTTTCCCTTGAAAGTAGCAAGCTTTGATATAGTTTGTTTCTTCTCTAATTGAAAAAAAAAAAAAAAAAAAAAAAAAAAAAAAAAATGCTGAGAATATAAACAAGTGTTTCCTCTAAAAGTATAAATGAATCTTAGTGAGAAAGATATTTCAGGGGGAAAAACCCAAATTACAGCACCAGTGAGGATGTTAACAACCCCAGGAATCAGGTTCCTTCCGCCACCAGGTGAGTCCTGGGCATCAAACTCCAGATTCAGGCCTGGAGGTGAGAGTCGTTCCCTGCCACACAATCTCTGCTCTCTGCCCCTGGTTTAGATGGTATCACACAGCACAGCCCACACAATAGGTGGTCTAGGCTGCCCTTGGAACTCCTGAGTGCTGGGATTACAGACATGAGCTACCACACCAGGCACGGGCTTCCCATTTCTTAAAGACGTCCGTCTTTCCTGGAAAGAGAAAGAAGCTATGCCAGGGGAAATTATGTCTCCGTGTCAGCTGGAGATGAGTGGCCGAGGCAGTCTGAGGGAAGCTCTGTGACCTGGAGACCTCCGCCACATTCAGCCATTCGACAGGCAGAGTCATCACTAACAAAGTATTTCCTGGCCGTTAGGAGTCTGCAGCTTTGCATGTAGCAGTGAGCAGCCCCAGTCCGTGGGACGTCACCTGTCTTACACACAGAGATGAAGAGTCCCACCTGGCGACAACAGGAAAGGTGTTCGTGTAGAGTCAGAGGACAATACGGCTGTGTGGGGATTTGAACGATGTTCCAAACCGTTCTTAGTAAACCATCTTTCTCTCTTGTGGCTTTGAACACAGGTTGCAAGGGTTGACAGGTAGGAGGGCTTCTTGGGGGAACTGAGAATGTTTCTTTTGGTGACATCTTGTTGATCTCTACCGGATGACAGATATTTGATTGGTTAGACTGGTAGACCAGTGCCTAGTTATCGTCTCCGTTCCTCTGATAAACCCTTCTAACCAAAAGCAACTTGGAGAGAAAGAAATTTACTCCATCTTACATTACTAACTCACAGTCCACCTCTGAAGGAAGTCAGGCCAGGAACCTGGGGGCAGAAACCTGAAGGCAGAAACCTAGAGGCAGGAAATGAAGCAGGAACCATGGAGGAATGCTGTTTACTGGCTTGCTCAGGGGTCCCAATCATGCTTGGAAAACCTGGAGGCTTTTGAAGAGCCACCGGTCCTCCACCAGCATTAGAAGCCTGGAAACACAGTTCTAAGACCAGGGAAAGCAGCAGCAGCAGCAGCAGCAGCAGCAGCAGCAGCAGCAGCAGCAGCAGCAGCAGCAGCAGCAGCAGCAATGAGATAAACCAGCTTAGTAACAAGAGAGAAGGCCAACCATATGAAAGGTCAACATTCTTCCTTCTGCCCTGCTCCGATTTATCAAGGTTGCTACCAGAAGGTGCCACCCACCTTGGGGGTGGGTATTAGGTATTACCACATCGGTTAAGCCAGTCAGGACAATTTCTCGGGTGAGGCTTCCTACTCAGGTGATTCTAATTTGTGGCCAGTTGCTAGTAACCCTAACACAACCAGGTCACTGCACGCCAAAAGGTTCTCCACAGTAGATCTGCCTTTTCACAGCTCTTTTTCCAGTAACTCTGAGGCTTGAAGCTGCTGCAATGCTCCATCTGGCTCTCTCCCCACATCCCCTCCCTCATGGATCAGGATTCAGTCTTCCATGGCCCACTAGAGTGGTCCCATGTAGGACCTCCATTAACCCATCAGCCCCATGTTAACATAAAACTATCAGTGCATGGGAGATGGGTACGGAGCTAGTGTTCTCTTCCCCTTCGTCCATTGCATGTATCGTCATCCCCTGTTTTGTTTGTCCTTCTTGTCCACTGGCAGGGTACATGTAGCAGACATTCCAAAAAACAAGTCAGGCATGTATGTATTCCTCTCAAACGAAGCCTAGATAGTCTGTTAGTCCAGAGCAGTGGTTCTCAGCCTTCCTAATGCTATAGCCCTTTAATTCAGTTCCTCATGTTGTGGTGACCCCAACCCTAAAACTGTCTTCGTTGCAACTTTATAACTGCAATCCTGCTACTGTCATGAATTGTGATGTAAATATCTGATATACAGGATATCCTGTGACCCCTGTAAGAGGGTCATGACCCACAAGTTAAGAACCATGGTCTAGGCTGTCTCTTAGGCTAAATAAACAGGGTTTGGATGAGACGTATCCAAAGGTCCCTGTGCTGGAGGGCCGGTCCCCAGTACACAGAGGCAACCATGGAGATATAATTAGATCCAGAGCCTCTCACCTCATCAATGGATCGGTGCATTGACGGATTTCAATTCCATGCTATTATTGGGAGGTGGTGAACACTAGGAGGTAGAGTCTGATTGGAGCGAGTGGGTCCTTTGAGAAGCAATGGGCGAGCCTTTGAAGGGAACACCCTGTCCCCGATGGCTTCCTTCCTGTGTTTTCTTTGCCCACCATGCTTTCTTTGGCACATGCTCTGCCTCAACCCAAGCACGTGACAACCACACCAAGCAACCTCAGACAGAAGCCTCTGAAGTCATGTCCCAAACCGTGCCTTTCTTTCCCCTCGAAGGCTGCGTGTCCCAGGTACTGTGCGGAGTAATGAGGAAGAGCAGGAGCACAGTCTTGTGACCGCAGCCTCGCTTCAGGGACTCACCTCCTCCTCACGTGAGTCTGCCCCATCCCTAGCATGCTGTCCTTATCCTGCTCTCCAAGATGGCTCTCCTTCCTTTCTGCGTTCTAACCTTTGTGAGACACAAATGCAGGATGGAGCGGCAGCACGATAGTGGCCCCTCTTCTATGGCAGGGTCAACCAAGTAGGGCCTGCTTTTGTGTTGTGTGAGGAGGGGTGGGTATGGATACAAATGTGTGCATACACATGTGAAGGCCAGGGGTCAGCATCGAGAGTCTTTCTCAGTTTCACTTCCGTCTTGTTCTTTTGAGACAGCATCTCTCACTAGACCTGAAACCATCTAATTTGTCTTGGACGGCAGGTCAGCCAGACATCTTCTGTCTCCACGCTTCCCCTCAATAGGTGCCTGCCATCACGCCCAGCTTTTTACATGGGTTCCAGGGATTTGAACTCATGTCTTTTTGCTTGTACCACAAGCACTTTACCAACAGAACCTTCGTTATCTGACCACCTAGCTACAAAGAGGTTGGGAATTGTCATTGCATCCTAAGCAATCGTTTTAGTCAGAGATTCTATTGCTGTGATTTAAAACAAAGCAAACTAGAGGCAGAGACTGAAGCAGGGGCTATGGAGGGGTGCTGCTTACCAGCTTGCTCCCCATGGTTTGCTCAGCCTGCCTCCTTATACAAGCCAGAACCACCAGCCCAGAGACAGCATGGCCCCCAGTGGGTTCTGTCCTTCCACATCAATCATTAATTAAGAAATCACCTCAAAGACCTGCCTCCAGGTTAGTCTGTTGGATAGAGACATTTTCTCAGCAGAGGATACTCTTCCCAGACAAAGCTAGCTTGTATCAATTTGACACAAACAAAAAACCAACCAGGACAATGACCATGAACCCTTCTGGACTACAGATATTACCAAAAAGGGGAAAGGGACAGTGACCATTGGATATCCAACTTCCAGAGTTGGTCGTTGTTCTTTAGACAGTGATATCTAAAGCTTTAAAAATTCTTATCTGTCAGTGAGGTGCATGGAGGAGGGGAAGGGGAGGGGGCTGGGGTATGTTTGCTGCCAAATACAAGGACATGAGCTCTATCCCTGGGACCACATAGTGAAAGGAAAATACTGACTCTTGAAAACTGTTCTCTGAACTCCATACTTACAACATGGTACACACACACACACACACACACACACACACACACACACACTATAATTCTTAGCTAATGAGTAAGGCTCTTGGTTTTCATTCAGTAAGGCAGTCGTGTTGGGTTCTCTAGTCACTGCTGTCTTTCCTTCCTCACTGGGATGTGTGGCCCAGGACTCTGTGCTGCATCTGGCTTCCCTTCTGGTGTCCTTCCTGAACGCTTGTATCTGAAAGTATGGAATAAGTACCTACCCATGTTGGCCTCCCCTTCTCTTCCCATAATAAAGTCTCCCTTGGGGGATGAGAGATGGCTCAGCAGTTAAGAGCGCTCATTGCTCTTGCAGAGGACTTGAGTTCAATTCCCAGAAGTCACCAATTTCCAGAAGGTGGTTCCAACGCCTATGACTCCAGCACAAGGAGATTCAGAGCCCTCTTCTGGCCTTTGAAGGCAATTGCACTCATGTTCACATACACACACACACATACACACACACACACACACACACACACACACACTTAAAAATCAAGTCCCTATTAGCCCAGTCCCCAACCTCTCCACTTCACTATTCCATGTTGTCAGAACTTATCTAAAGTGGCAATAATCCTCCATCTTTGGGAATGTAAAGTGACTACCAGGTAAATTAGGAATTGGTTATGACCTTGAGTGATAACCAAGCAGGGCATCCTAATATCTAAAGTTCTATCCACTCCATTCCTACACCATTATATCTCCAGGTCCTGGTGTAATCTAAACCAGAACTTTATCCCACAATGACAACCCCTCCCAACCCATCCTGAGTTCACTGTCAACATGCAAGCCCCAAGGGTTGAGAACTTCAGCAGCAATCAGTGGCCTCTCAGCAGTCTTCTTCCTAAGAAGTCTGCTCTTCTCAGAACCCTGCTAAGGCCATATCCAGTTTTTAGCCCCATTACATCATCTTGGTTACACCCATGAGGTCATCTTCACCACACTATGCCCTGGCTTCATCGCAGACTTGCTTGTGACTCATAAGTTGCCTGTGTTGGGTGCAGAACAGCTAAAATCATGTTTGGGGGACTTTTGAAACTTTGCTATGAGTCACTTGAGGAACAATTGAAAGAACTAAAGGTCCCTGCCTCCAAGAGGGGGAACCTAGATGGCCACCATCTTTAAATGGCTTAAGAGAACTCATTGACGTGATGGCTAAGCATTACTTACCGCCAAACCTGAAGACTTGAAGAAGAGAACCATCTCCTGCAAGTTGCCCTCTGACCTCCACATGCACCCCTACACACACCCTCAGACACAAACAGATAAAAGTAATTTCTTATAATATAAGTTAAACTTTAAAAATTGTACAAAAGAGCTATCATGAGGGGAAAAGACTGGAATATTCTTATGGTGTATCTAGAAGAGTCAGGTAGAGGTCTGTAATCCAAGTACCCAGCAGGCTGAGACATGAGGAGATCCCTGACGTTGAGGACAGCTTGTTCTACCTAGTAGGCACCAGGCCAGAATGAGACCAACATCAAACCAGAAAGATGATAATAATAATAATAATAATAATAATAATAATAATAATAATAATAATAATAATATAAAATCAGGGGTATCTATATCATTTTACTTTTTAAAATTAATGAACAAGGGGCTAGAGAGATGGCTCAGTGGTTAAGAGCATTGGCTGCTCTTCTAGAGGTCCTGAGTTCAATTCCCAGCAACCACATGGTGGCTCACAACCGTCTCTAATGGGATCCCATGCCCTCTTCTGGTGTGTCTGAAGATAGCTACAGTGTACTCATATACATAAAATGAATAAACCTCTAAAAAAATAAATAAAATTAATGAGCAAAATATTTCTTTGGTAACTAGAGAAAAAGAACAGCAAAGTTACAGCCAGGAGGGGAACTTGAACAAAGCAGAATAGCGAGACAGAGCAAAACAGAACTCTTTGTGATGTGAAACCAAGCCCAAGAAGGTCTAAGATGCAGACGTCTCCAGTGTGAAGTGGCTGCACTGAGAGGACCTTGTCTTGGATGGGATTTAAGCAAAGAATAAATAGCCACGTGATCCCAAGCAGCGCCAGAGAAGGCTACCCGAGTGAGCACTTTAACAATACCCTTTCCACTGCAAAGAGAATCTTCTTCCATTTGCAGGGGTCAAAGGACATTTCCACAAAGAATTCAGCCTTCCAGACTGTATGTAGCGGGAGAACCTGTCTCAAAACCAAAGCTTAAGCGACAGTTCAGCTCTCATCAGCCTCAAAGCAAAACTGAATAAGCGAGCTGCAGGAAGGACAGGGGTGAGCTCAGCTCACAGACAGCCCCGTGGTGGTGACTCAGCTCCCAGCTCTCAGTCTCTGGGTTTTATAATTCATATTCTTCTTCACGAATCTGAAAGGCCATTGGCAAGAATATGGACTTGGCTCTTCCTGGGTCAGGCACTGGTCCTGTTTGATCTGTGAATCACTCTTAGCAGTGCAATCTTAAAATTAAAACTCAAAACAAAACCCCAAACAGAGCGTGGTGACAGACACCCTCCGTGTCACAGATGTAAAGTTCTCAGAAGTACTGGGAGTTGGGGGTGTGGTCACCCTCAAGATGATGTTTAAGGTCCTGTCTAAAAACTTGGGGCTCACTAGTTGTGAGTCATAATAACCCCGTGCGGATGATGTTTACCACATGGTTGGAAAGAGGTCAGTTCTCATTCATATTCAGCTGAAGGCATGAGCTTGAGTTAGTGAGGGGAAGCAGAGGCGAGAATGGGGGCCATAGGAGGAAGGACAGAAAGGCACCGGTGTGGACCTTCACTCGCCTGACCTGGCACGTGCGTGTATCCACACAACAAAATGTAAAAAACAGATTCAATAAAGTAAGCTTTTAAATTTTAGAAGTCTAGATTTACAAAAAGGGGTTGACCAAATAATCCAGAGTTCCCATATGCTCCAGCCCCCTGCATCGCTAATGCCAGGCTTCACTGTGTGCTAGACGGAATTCATGACTCCGGGCGGGCGAGTAGGGCTGTAGGTTGATGTCATTATGCAGGTACAGGACAGAACGAGGCCTGTCATTGGATGAGAAGGAAGCATGGGTGGGAGAAGAGTTTGAGAGAGGAGAGGAGGCCGGAGCGAGGAAGAGGGAGCTGAGAGGGGGTTGGGGATTTAGCTCAGTGGTAGAGCGCTTGCCTAGCAAGCGCAAGGCCCTGGGTTCGGTCCCCAGCTCGGAAAAAAGAAAAGAAAAGAAAAGAAAAAGATTTCTCTCTGCACATATTACAGGTTGTTATGACTATTCTCAAGGGATGGGTATGTTCAGGATTTTGCGTTGTCTAGATGGGCAAATTATACTTTATCAATTGGATCAGAGGATGTTGTGTGATGTGTTGGCCTGGTGTGGTGGCTCACAGACAGTGGGTCAGAAGGTAGACGGGGGCAGTGTGGAGCCACGGAGATAAATTAGAGCTAGTTCCAATGGCCCACCGGAGCCAGAACTAGCGAGAGAGCAGAGCGAGACCGCCAGGGTACTCACGGAAACCAGTTCCGCCACTTTTTTATTTTTACTGGAACATAGAGCCTCTGGGCAGTGGTTATATAATGGAAGTAGACCCTCATTAATGGGCTTGGTACTCTGATAAGAGGCCTGGGTTAGTTAGATTACTGGCTTTTTCCACCGTTGGAGAACACAGCAGATGGCTATGTTTGAAAAACTGACCATCACCAGATGCGAGATCTGATCTTGGATTTTAAAGGCTCCAAAATGGTGAGAGGAAACCTTCTGTGCTCTGTAAGCCATGCAGTTTGTGTTCGTTTTGTTATAGCTTCCCAGTGAGACACGATGGCTTGTCACAGCCAACGAAGCATTAGCAATGCGTTGTGAGAGCTGAGAACCATATTTGACTTGGATTTCATTAATCTTTTCTGATGTGTGTGAGGCACAGAGGTTCTCGTTCTCACAGATAAGCACTAGATCAAGTGGGTTGAGACCCCGTTAGAGGTTAAATGGCCTTTTCACAGGGGTTACCTAAGATCATTGGAAAACACAGATATTTATATTGTAATTCATACCAGTAGCAAAACTAGTTATAAAGTAGCGGTGAAATAAGGCTATGACCGAGGGTCACCACAGCATGAGGAACGGCAGGAAGGCTGAGAACCACTGAACTAGGGTAACTAGGAATTTTTTTTTTTTTTTTTTTTTTTTTTTTTTGGAGCTGGGGACCAAACCCAGGGCCTTGCGCTTACTAGGCAAGCGCCTACCACTGAGCTAAATCCCCAACCCCGAGGTAGTCACATCCTAAGCTTTGTCGTGCACATGGGCATGAGTTAATTAACACCAGGAACTCTTTCACCAAACTGTTCTGGGCTTGAATGTGCCTGAAGTAAACTACTCCAGGTCAGACTCCAGAAGCTTGAGGCAACACTGGCTACTTAGTTGTGTTGAACTGAACTGACTTCTTGCCTCCTGCTGTTCATTACTTTGCTGGTCATGGTGGTCAGAGAGACCCCCACACTAATGTGTTTGTTTGTTTGTTTGTTTGTTTTTCTGTCCCAGGGATCACAAGCAGGATGCCTGCATGTGTCTCCAGGGCTGCCTTGACCAAGTGCCGTAACATTGTCGGCTCACAACGACAGCGATGTCTCTTCAGGGTTCTGGAGGGCCAAGCTGGCAATCGACTAAGCACCACAGAGAGCAGAGGCTTCCTCTCTGCCCCTCAGCTCCTGCTGGCTCCAGCCCTTCCCCAGCTTGTGGGACCAGGGCTCTAATCTCCCTCTAGATACACATGACTTTCTTCTGTATGCATTTCTGAGTCGGAGAGTCTCAGAGCTCCCTGTCCCTTCGACTTCATACCTGTCATTCCTAAATCAGGGATGATTGCATCCTAGATCCTTAACTTACATCTGCAGGACCTATGTGTTAGTCACGTCTGTCACTATGACAAAAATGTCCGGGATCACCCACTCGCCAGGAGGAAGGCTTATTTGGATCACAGTTTCAGAAGTTTTGGTGTGTGATCATTTGACTCTGTTGTTTAGGGTCACTACAAGGTGATCAGAAAGCAAAGAAAGAGAAATAGGAAGTAGGGTCCTGATATCTTTATCCACTGAAGTAGCTCCCCAGTAAACCGATTTCTTCCCACTGGGCCCCATTTCCACCATCTCACAGGCTAGGGACCAAGCCTTCCACATTTTACCTTCAGGAACATACTCTAGGTCCAAACTTACAGCATTCTATTTCCAAATAAGGCTGAACTCCCAGATGCTGGGGATCTGTACTCCAGCTCTGGGGGGAGGGGCAACGACACGATTTAACCACTACAATATCACACTGAGTCACGATGTCTCCCTAAGTTCCACTGGGCAGGTTTTCCTTGTGGGCGACGGCTCTGACAGTTCTGTGGCATCGTGGTTGGATATTTTGTAGATTATGTCATGGTTTGAGTTTGTTCGATGTTTTCCTCCTGTTTAGGCCGAGGTTCTAGGTTGAGGGAGGGAGACCTCGGAGGGGAAGGGCAGTTCTCAGCACTGCCTCGGGAGCACAGCACGGGAGAGCATGTGGTACCTCATCTCCTCCCACCCCCTCACCGGGGTTAACCATACCCAGGAGGCCTCTCTCCCACAAACTTCCCTTCTTACCTCGTCTACTTCCATGCTGGGTTCCCTGGAACCACATCTCTAAGTGTCACCCACACTTAGACATGGGAGTCGTGCTACTGCTCCCACAAGGTGTATATGTATAGATTAATCAGAGCTCTTCCGTTGTCTTCGAGTTTTTGTACACATTTTCGCACCAGAGAGCGACTGCTGCTCAGTGAGCAGGAGTTCTTGCCCTGAAGCCACACAGCCCCTGATCCTCAGAACCACATAAACTAGGTCTGGTGGTGCACACTTCCAATCTCACTACTCAAGAGGCAGAGGAAGGAGGATCAAAAATTCAACTCCATCCTTGGCTATATAGTAAGGTCAGCACAGTATATGTGAAACCCAGTGTCAAAAATAAAAAATTTCACACACACACACAACCTGCCTTGCCCCAGCTCTCTGGAGAGAATTTCAAATACAGGCCCAGCCCTGAGCACATAGGTCTCTGAACAGTTTTAACTAACTAAAAACACTCTAAGGACCAAGCTGTGCAAAATGTAAGTTGAGGGGCTGGCTCTATGGGTGAGGGTGCTTGCCACCAAGCCTGACAACCTGAGTTTGCTCTCTTGAACCCATGCAGTAGAAGAAGATAGCCCACTCCCACAGGTTGTCCTCAGACGTCTAGAATGCATGCTGGAGTGCGAGCATACTCCCACATAAATACATAGTTTTAAAACTGAAATGTAGGCTATGGGTTAGTAGTTTCACATCTGTAATGATGTAGGTACAGAAATTGGGAGTAACATGCAGACAATTTCATGACAATTTAAAGAGTAAGTCCGTTAACTCCAACAATTAAGAGTTGAGGCTTTAAAAAAATATGAGGCCTGGGTTATGGAGATAGCTCAATGATTGAACTGCTTGTGGTACAAATATGAGGCCCTAAATTCAAACCCCAGAGCCTCACTAAAGGTCAACTCAATAGCTCACACATCTATAACCACAGCACTTGTAATGGAAGACCCCAAACAGAGACAGGAGGGTCCCTTCAAACTCCAGCCCAGCCCATCTGTGTTCCGCATTAAAGTACAATGCAGAGACACCATCTCAAATAAGCTGGAAAGCAAGTACACCCGAGGTTGTCCTCTGACTCTACCAGCTCTGGCATGCATGAGTGTGTAGGTGCGGGCATGCCTGTGTGCACGTGTATACACACACACACACACACACACACACTCAAACACACACACATACCTACACACATACACACACACACTCAAACACACACACATACATACACACACATACACTCAAACACACACACATACACACACATACACGCATACATACACACATACACACAAACACACACACATACACACACATACACCCACACACACATACACACACATACACACACTCACACATACACTCAAACACACACACATACACACATACATACACACATACACACACATACACATACACATACTCAAACACACACATACATACACACATACACTCAAACACACACACACACACACACACACATTCACACACTCAAACACACACACACACACACATACACACACTTACACACACACACACACACACACACACATACACTCAAACACACACACACACACACACATACACACACACACACACACACACACACACACACACACACACACACACACACACACACACACACACACACACACACACACACACACAGGACACAGGAAAAAGAAAAATAACCGAGCCATATACAGTTCACCCTCTGGATCCGTGGTTTCTTTTTCTTTTCTTTTTTTTATTAATTTTTTTTTATTAACGAGTATTTCTTATTTACATTTCGAGTGTTATTCCCTTTCCCGGTTTCCGGGCCAACATCCCCCTAACCCCTCCCCCTCTCCTTCTTTATGGGTGTTCCCCTCCCCATCCTCCCCCCATTGCTGCCCTCCCCCCAACAATCACATTCACTGGGGGTTCAGTCTTAGCAGGACCCAGGGCTTCCCCTTCCACTGGTGATCTTACCAGGATATTCATTGCTACCTATGAGGTCAGAGTCCAGGGTCAGTCCATGTATAGTCTTTAGGTGGATCCGTGGTTTCTATCCTGTGGATTCAAACAACTGTAGATTGAAAATATTCTAAAAATGCAAAACTACAAGGGATGGGGGTATTGCATGTGTACTGAGCACGTATCTCTTGCTCTTGTCACGAGTCCCCAAATAACACAGTATCACACCCATTTACACACACCTGTATTGTGCTACATAGTATAACTGAACTAGCGCAGGAAATATCAGGCTGTATGCAAATGCACAGCATTTTATTTTATTTAGTGTATTTTGTTTTTGAGATGGTGTCTCATGTCACCCAGGCTGGCCTCAAACCTGCTGGGTGTTGGGATTACAGGCATGCTCCCACGTAGCCAGCAACATTTTATACAAAGGGTGTGAGCATCTATAATTTGGGCATTTGCACGGGATCCCGGGACCAATCCCTGACAAGCATCCTCACCTGTCTTTGTTCAAATCGTGTGGTCATTTATTCTTTTGTCTTTCTAGGAGCTCACTCTGGCACCAAGGCGGGAGAGGCTCCTTGCAGGAAGCTATGTGCCCTGGACCAGGTGTGCCTCATACAGATTTGGGTGTTCCCCAAACTTGGGTGTCACCTCACCAACATGTCCCCTTGTTCTCTAGATGTGACAGAGAGGCAGCGATGGGCCCCAGCTTTTTGTTTGTTTGTTTGTTTTTTTCCGGGGCTGGGGACCGAACCCAGGACCTTGCGCTTCCTAGGCGAGCGCTCTACCACTGAGCCAAATCCCCAACCCCTTTTTTTTTTCTTTTCTCCCCCCCGGAGCTGGGGACTGAACCCAGGGCCTTGTGCTTGCTAGGCAAGCGCTCTACCACTGAGCTAAATCGCTAAATCCCCAACCCGGGCCCCAGCTTTACCACTAAGTTCTTACCTGTGACTTAGCAGGACAGCCCCTCTCTGGCCACTCCAGCCTGCTTCAATCAGCTCAATATAGGGCCACTGACAGGCCTGTCTGGGAGGGCTCTTGACCATGCTAAACTTAAGGTGGCCGAGGCATTGCTCGTGCACTCAGGGAATGGCAAAAGGGGACTGGGCTGCTGATGTTGGTTTTTGCTAAGATTTCCAAAGCAAGGCATTTATATGGTCATGGGGCTAAGAGGAGTTAATTACCAAACCACTAGGAGTTAATTTAAAATAATAAATATATTGATTATTACAATACCAACCTCAGAAAAACAGAGTCTACATGCTTATGGGAAATACGCAATCACAGTCCCACATTTGGTATGAATAAGAAACTGTTTTAAATTATTAAATTGGGCTTTAGATAAAAAGTTATTAATAAATGAATACTGTTATCTTGTAGACAATCCAAATATTGTTGCACATTGTGTGATTAAATAGATAGCCCTTGATCTAAATGAATTTTTAATAAGTCATCTGCTATTGATTTAACTTTGTAATATAGAAACAGTCTCAGAAAGCATGCCAGGGGCTGGAGAGATAGCTTAGTGGTTAAGAGCACTGGCTGCTCTTCTAGAGGACCAGGTATGACAGGCATACACATAAAATTAAGTAAAAATAAATAAACAAACAAAGTGTATATATTTAGATACAATACACATAAAATTAAGAATAAATAAATAAATAAACAAGGCATGGCACTGGCTCAAGACGTAGTGGGACACATGGCATACAACTGTAATCCCAGCACTCGGGAGGGAGTGGAGGCAAGAGGGTCAGCTCCTCCCCACTCCCTCTGCTGTAAGGAAAAATCCAGTCCTTTGGCCTTCTATAGGGTCTGGGTCACTGCTGTCCCCAAGCTGCACTCAGAGTCTGGCTCATAGTAGGCACTATGAACCAGGTTCTGTCCCCTTAGTCCCTGTGAGGAAATCCTGGTTCCCAGTGCGAAATATTTGTAGGTGGGGCTTGTGGGTGGTCATAAGGTTCAGATGAGGTCATGAGGGTGGGGCTCTGTCTTACATCAGTCTCGGTTACAAAATACTGTAAACAGAATGGCTTATAACAACAAGAATTTATTTCTCACGGGTTTGGGGTCAGAAGTTCAATATCAAGGTGCCACATGGCTGAACTCTCTCATGAGGACCCCATTCTAGCTCACTGTGTAGTGTCTTCTGACCCTAAACTCACAGCAAAGACTCTCTAGAGTCTCTTTTATAAGAACTCCGCCCTGGTGACCTCATCGCCTCCCAAGGCCATATATCACCCCAGAGGCTACAATGTCAACATATAAATCTATAGACCCCATCTTTTGCAGGAAACCCTCTCTGCTTTATACTGCTCTTAATTTCTAGAGTCTTTGCCAAAATCCCACATCCTGGGTGACAAGTGTTAGCTTATTTTCTTTGAACTGAGGTAAAATTTTTTTTCTCCTGAAAAGAAACCTTGAACTACTCTGTGGTGGGCTCGTGTGAGCCTTCTAGATACGGTAAGAGGAATGCTGGGATTAACTAGCAATGCCTGTCTTGACCATTGAACAGGTGAAGGCACCGGTGCCAACCTACTTTAAAAGCTGTTCTGTTTTCCTCCTTTCTTTTCTGTTGTTGTGTTTTTCAGTTCTGTGGGGGTTTGTTTGTTTCTTGAGATAGGAACTTGTGCAGCACAGGCTGGCCTTTAGCTTGTTATATGCCTGAATTCCTGAATATTCTTGAGTCCCTGATCTCCCTGCTTCCAACTCACACAGGTTGGTTTTATAGGCATGGACCATCATACTCAGGGCAGAAGCTTTCGCCTAGGATGTTGTTAAGCATGGACATCGGGCATCGGCAACTATAACCCCTCTAAGCAATATGTACTGGCGGCCTCATCCTCATGGGGCACCCGGCTTCTGTGGGTGCAGATAAAGAGCATGGTGGGAGTAAGAGACACTAAAGCCCACTGCTGTGCCGCTAAGGAGTCCTGAACCCTGTGTGCAGTCCCCGAGCAGCAGTACCATCTCCACATAGGAGAAGTACCAATTCTCAGAGGTGTTGTGACCCATTCCCACAAACTTACGTCCAGCACCATGCTAGGTACTTTGGAAGAAAAACAAAAGCACTGTAATGCCCATGCCCAAGAGGTTGCCGTTTTACCAGGAACACCCCTGGCCATGTAGTGAGTATGCATGGAAGCCAGAGCATCAGGACAGGGACAGCTAGGTCCAACAGAGGAGAGGAGGAGGTGGGGGTTTGATCTTGTGTAGGTTGGTGTCTTTATGCAGGAAGGCAGGTACAGGATAGAACGAGGCCAGTCATTGGATGAGAATGAAGGATGGGCAGGAGAAAAGTTTTAGAAGGAGGAGAAGGAGCCAGAGCAAGGAGAAGGAACCAGAGCGAGAAGTTGGAAGAACATGGCGGCGAAGAACATGGCAGCAGATGTTAAGATTCTTCTCTGCGCATAGATACAGGTTGCTATGAATATTTTTAAGAGATAGGTGTATACAGGATTTTGTGCTATCTAGATGAACAAATTATATCTTATTAATTGGATCAGAGGTTATTGTGTTGTGTGTTCTTTCTTGTAGTGATTTGAGTTCAAGAGAAGGTGCGGTGGCGGGATGCACTAAGCTTGCCACGGAATTGGGATGTGTATGCCTTGCGTGGTAACAACCGGCCAAGGGAACTGTGAGTGAAAGCAAAGCAGTGTGGCAAGGTACCACACTGGAATGCTTCGCAGACCGCCCGGGTAGCAGAGAGCCGCGGGGAGAGATACTAATTAGAGATAAATTATGGTTAGTTCCAGGTGCCGGAACTAACACTAGAGACCAGAGTGGCAAGGTGCCATGCTGGGACGGCCCGCGGACCGCCTGGGTCAGAGAGTACTTGGGGGTAGTGTGGAGCCGCTGAGATAAATTAGCGCTGGTTCCTATGGCCCCACGTAGCTGGAACTAGCAAGAGAGCGTCTGCCCGAGTACGCGGGAATTGGTCGAGCCGGTTTTTTTATTTTTTACCATAACAATATTAGAAAAACAGCTGTGCATACAAATTCAGCAGCGTGTCCTGCTCCAGAGCAGTGAGAAGGGGTTTTGGAGTTTAAACGGAGAGAGCTGCGGGAGAAATGGCCAGGACCATAGCCACTGGGTACAGGAGTCAAGCCAAGCCTTCGTGCTGCAGAGCTAAGGGCCCAGAGGACTGGGACTCAGGTCAGCTATGGCGCCCACAGGGCTAGGAAGGTGCTCTTGGAACAAAAATCCATAGCAGAGCCAAACAGGGCCCGGCATATATGGTACTGGTTCTCTCCAAGCTCCCTCTGCCTCAGGCAAGTCCAGTCCTAGCTGGGAGGGAAGGAGGAGGTGGCAGGTAGGGGTGAAGAAATGGGTGCAGGAAGGCCCCTGAAGCCATTTGCTGGGGTAAATGAGCATTGAGGGGCAGCAGTCTGAGCAGGAGGGTCAGGGTTGGGTACGTTAGAGACAAACTCCAGAAGTGAGGATGAGTTTCCTCCCTTGCTTTTGCTGCCCTGATAAGAGGCTGGCCAAAACCAACTTGGGGAAGAAATGGTTTGTTTGGTTTACAAGCTCTGATCATAATCCATCATTGATGGACTCAAGGCAGGAACTAAAGCAGAGGCCATGGAGGAATGCTGCTCATTGGCTTGCTCAGCTTGTGTTTTATACAACCCAGGATCACCTGCCTAGGGTTGGCACTGCCCACAGTGGGCTGGGCCCTTCCATATTAATGAACAATCAAGAACATTTTCTGAAGACATTCCCACGGGCCAATCTGATAGTGACAGTTCTTCAGTTAAGGGTATGGTCCTTCTTTCAGGTGACTCTAATTAGTTGACAAACACTAATGAGCACAAATGACCCCTTGTCAACTCGACGCATAAACACATCACTATTAAAACATAATCTTTAAGGCTTTTCTGTCTCCAAGATCTCATGTTAATATTAAGATCGAAATATAAATATGGTTCAACTCTTGAAAGCCCCACAGTCTTTAAAAATTCTGTCATTTAAAAGTTCAATATCTCTTTAAAATACTTCAAGTTGGGGCTGGAGAGATGGGTCACAGGTTAAAGTACTCTGTGCTCTTGCATAGGACCCAAGTTTCCAGCATTGACAGCTGTCTCTAACGCCAGTTCCCGAGGATCCAACGCCTTCTTCTGAGCTCTGAGGGCATTGGACATATTTATAGTACATATAAATACAGGCAAATGCTTGCACACAAAATAAAAATAAATTAATTTTTAAATATCCTAAGTCAGAGCCAGTAAAATGGCTCAGGGAGTACAGAGCGTGGCTCACAAGTCTGATGGCCTGGGTTCAATCCCTTGAGCCCATGCAAAGGTGAAAGGAGAAAATGGACAGTACAAGGTTGTCTGCTGACTGACTCACACACACATACACACACATACACACACACACACACACACACACACACACACACAGAGTATATATGTGCCCAAAACACAAATCTTACACACATAGGTAATAAATAAATTTAAATATTCAGAGTCTCTCATCTGTGGACTCTGATAAAATCCAAAATAAATCACATATGTTCGTATTCCAAAAGGGAAGAAACAGGGCATGGTTGCAATCAGATCAAAGTAAACCCCAAATCTAACAGTGTACAAAGCTCAATGTCTGACATTTGGGACTCACTCATGATCTTCTGGGGTCCAAAGGGCTTGGGCAGTGCCATTGTCCCAGCTCTGCCATTTCCAACATGCACAGTTCATCTCAAAGGCTTAGGCCAGTTCACTCCACTCCTATGGCTGTCCTTGGTGCCCACCCCACAGTCCTGGCATCTCCCGTATGCTGGGGTCTCCACTGCAGCTGAGGCTGCACCTTCACCAATGTCCTCTCCTGGCCTTTTCAGGGACTCTTGCGTATGGCACTGTACCTCAGCTGCTCTCCATGAACCTTTCAGTCCTAGGACTGCCACTATAACTGAGGCAGCACCTTTGCCAATGGTGCCTTTGAGTCCCACATAGCCCCTAGCCTCATGTACTCCTTGTTGCTCTCCATGACCCCTTCGTGCCTTCAGTGTGATGTCTAAGACTCTTTCACATTGCCACTTTCTGCTGCCAGCTTGATGTACAGTCTGACATTCCAGTAGGCCACAGTGTCACAGCCTCATTGGTGCTGGTTTCATTTTAGTCACAGCTGAATTTTCATACCATCTTACCGGCATTGACTGTCCCAGTTACCAAAGGTTTCACTTCTATTGACTCTTAATTCAAAATATCACATGAATAGCCCTGATAGTCTTTGAGGGACTTGGAAGCTTCACAAGCCAGGTCTCCGTCACCTGCATTTCTCTCAACATTCTTGTCTTCCAAGTTCCCACAGAATAGCCCATTAAGTTCTAAGCTTTCCCAGTCAAAGTTCCAAAAAGTTCCACAGTCCTTTCCAAAACTCACAAAATCCCACTCTCTGATACCAATTTCTTTAGTTTCTTTTTGTTGTTGTGATAAATGTGACCAAAACCAGCTTGGGAAGAGTTTATTTAGTTTACATATATCAATCATAGGCCTTTACCCCCAGGGAGGCCGAGGCAGGCACTGAAGCAAGCACCACTTGTTCTCCACACCTTGCTCAATCTGCTTTCCTACACAACCCAGGACCTGCCTAGGGATGGAACCGCCCATAGTGGGCTGGGCCCCTCCATATCAATAAACAATCAAAAGAATGCTCCACAGACTTGCCCAAGGGCCAGTGGATGCAATTCCTCTGTTGAGGTTCCCTCTCGCCATGTGACTCCGGTTTATGTCAAGTTGACAAAAACTAACCAGCACAGGCTGGAAACGAGAATCAAACCCTGACCTTCTGGAGAAGAGGCAGGAAGGAGGAACAACCGTCTGCTCACACAGCAGAGTTCCTCCAACACCAGTAGCCTAGTGGGTAAGTTACACGCCACTGATTACAGAATTTGATGCCCTGGACTTAAATCTGCATTTTCTGTCTTAAATCTGCTCTGTTTCTTTGGGCAGGTTACTTAACCTCTCTGGGCCTCTGATTTTTCAACTATGGATAACAGCAGTGTCCACCTCACAGAGTGTTGTAAGGACTGAATGAAAACCGTTAAAGCACCAGAGTCATGCCTGACCCCAGTGTGCGCAAACACTGGCTTACATCACGATCGGGGAATATAAAGCAGCGTGACTCAGATATTTGCCCAGGTGCATTCCATGAAACCTTCAAAGAGATGCTTCTGCTGAGAAAAGTTCTCAGCTGGGAGATGGTATGTACTATAAAATATTTTATGTGCCTGGCCTTTTAAATGACCCTATGCTCTTCAGTGACAGTTGGCTCTTGGACTTCTGGGAAAAGGAGAGGATGTAAAAGCCATCAGAGGCTGGGGACGAGATTGTTAGGAGTAGGTGAAGAAGGGAGCAGTAGGATTGGGGAGCAGGCAGAAGTGGGGTCCAGGGGACAGAGGAGTGGGGTCCGAGTAGAAGAAAGAAGATTGGGTCGGGGAAGAGAAAGGGGGGGAGGGAGGGGAGGGAGAGGAGAGGAGAGGAGAGGAGGAGAGGAGAGGAGAGGAGAGGAGAGGAGGAGGAGAGGAGAGGGAGGAGAGAAGAGAAGAGAAGAGAAGAGAAGAGAAGAAGAGAAGAGAAGAGAAGAGAAGAGAAGAGAAGATTTTGAACAGTGAAAAGAGACAGATAAAAGCGATTTGGCTGACTCTGAAGAGACGACCACTGGTGACAGCTGAGCCAGGAGAGTCTGAGCCGAGCCAGAGAAGATATTGTTAGGAGACAGATAAAAGAAAAACCAGGGAAAACCCACAAAGTAGACATAAGAATATAAAGAGGAAGAATTATAAACAAAAAGCAACATTTTTACAAAAAGCTACAATGGTGCACGCCCTTAATCCCTGCACTCAGGAGACAGAAGCAGGAGGAACTTTGTGAGTTCAAGATTAGCCTGGTCTACATAGTAAGACCTTGTCACAAACAAACAAGCAAATAGCAACAGAGAAAGCTCTTGGGCAAGCAGCTGGCTCAGCAGGTAAAGAACTTCCCCAGAACTCACATAAAGTAGAAGAGAACCGGCTCTCAAAAGTTGTTCTCTGATCTCCGCACCTCTATGGTGGCACTCACGTACACATCACACGCACAAATAGTAAAGACTTTTCGTTACATTTTATTTATTTTTCAGTTGGGAGGGGCAGAGCATGTGCCAGGCACGCATGTAGAGGTCAGATGGCAACGTGCAGAGACTGCTCTCCTCTTTACCTTGGGGGCCCCAGGCATCAGAGTCAGTTCATCAAGTTTAGCAACGGATACCTTTACCCACTGAGATCTCTCGACAGCCCAAATGAGAAGTCCTTATGGTCCGGGTGTGGTGGTGCACGCCTGGACTCCCAGTGCTCAGGGCTCGGCAGGAGGAGTGAGGAACAGGGTCGCCTCAGCTACAGAATGAGCTCAAGGCCAGAATGACCTACATGGGACCCATCTGAAAACCAAACAAACCTCTGTCTAGCTTTACTGAGTGCTGTGTTCCAAACCTAGTGGATCCTGGGCCACTCTTGACCTCACACCTTATGAGATGATGTCCTGCAGGACACCAGTTTGGAAAGCACTCTTTGGGACTGGGCAAAGGAAGGTGTCTCTAGAGACAGCTTTTGGGGGGATACCCAGCAAGTAGGGTGCTTGGGAGGGAGCAGGGAGGAGGCTTTTGGCAGGTGCACATGAGGTTCCCAAGGAAAGAGGACTCGAGAGGACCAGAATGTTGGCTCCCAAAGGGCAGGGGAACAGACCAGACTCTGGGAACTCGCACTTGGAGAGGCAGACATGGGAGCAGCGATGGGACCAGGGAGGAGGCATCTTTCATTCACTGCTGCATCCTTCCCAATTGTGGAATGGAAGTAGTGGTGAGTCCCACGGCCTCTCTGGGCTGGATGAGCCCTGAGGTTAGGAAGATGCTCAGTCCCAGCTACGTGCAGACTGTGTGGTTGTAAAATCGACAGCAGTTGTCCAATGCCACTTGGCTGAACTCGGAGCTGGTGCTGAAAAGAAAGCAAAAGGCACAGTAGGATGTCCAGGCCACTTTGGTACCTGTTAATAGTCTGTGCAGCCCTGGGGAAGTCACTCCACATCTCTAGTCCACCTTTCCTCCTCAGCCTTTGTCCTTAAGCCTTCATTTCTTCCTCCCTTGGTCATGGCTGCCACAGCCATAACATTCCTACCCTGGTACCCGGACCCCAAGTGCCAAGAGCACGAGGGTACTTGGGGTTTCTGCCCTACACTCTCACCTACGGCCCAGGTAGGCGCTCACCTCTGGAAGACTTGGCGGCAGCACAGGTAAACCTCAAAGCTGCTGCTGCTGACAGTTTGGTTCAAAAGGGACATGCAGTCCACCTCGACCCCCCTGGGTACATAGAGGATCCCTGTGGAAGGAAGTAGCTTGGAGGCTTGGCCCAGGGGCCAGCCCTGCCTGAGAGGGGCTAGAAAACAAGCGGTCAGCATTCCGAGGCTGCTGGACCATCACTCACCTGCCACACAGGCGTTTAGCAGGGACACGAAGGCCCCTGTGATCAGTGCCCGGAGCACAATCTGGGAGAAGTCACTCCTCCGCTGGGGGACCAGGGAGGCTGCAGGGGAAGCAAGAGAGCTTAGGGCCAAGAAGCCACCCACCCCTCTGCCCATCTCCTGAAGCTCTGACCCTCAGGGGGGCAGATGAGACTCTTCATTGCTCTCTGGCCCAGTTCACAGCATCCAGTGATGTCCCCTTCACCACACCCACTGTAACAGGAGGAGGGATAGAAGCTGATATCTCTCTCTCTCTCTCTCTCTCTCTCTCTCTCTCTCTCTCTCTCTCTCTCTCTCCCCCTGATCTTCCTATCTTCCTACTGCTACCAACCAAATGTTGAGATTTCAGGCTACTGTGCCGAGTTTATGTGGTACAGGTTGAACCCCCTCCCGGTCCTCACTTCGCTTCTCTCTAAACTGGGCCGACAGCACTAGGAAAGACGGCTGTGCCATTTATGCTGTGCCACATTCATGAGGAGCCTTCCTCTCCCTGGCTGGCTGTGAGGGCACAGTGAGGAGCAGAGGTAAGCCAGGAGACTCACATTTGGGGAGAAGAACGCGGGGGGGGGGGCCCGGGGGCAGTAAGGGGCTGGGGTGAGGCTGTCTGTCCTCACTTACCTGTGACCTCCCACCCTTTACTCTGCTCATCGTCCCCACCACCCCTCCCCACCACCCCTCCCACTTTCCTGGGTGCCGCCCGGCCGGCTGAGGGACTCACTCAGGCCTCCCAACATGATGCCGATGGAGCTGAAGTTGGCAAATCCACAGAGGGCATATGTCGTCAGGATTTCTGCTCTGACCTGAAAATGCAGATTACAAGGAGGCCTCGTCCCAGGACATGAAGCTTCCCCAGCCTTACCTCACTCAATCCCTTTACTGCTTTGGCCTTTGGAGCCCCTCAAGGTACAGCTTTGCCAGCCGTGCACTACCACTTTAAGTTGCCTCTGTCTCTCAGCCTGCATCCTTAAGACCCACCTTCTGTCCTGTGTTGTGGAGACAGAACCTCAATTCGTCCTAAGCTGTCCTCAAGCTCATCATATCAAGGATGGTCTCGAACTCATGATCTTCCTGCTCCCACTTCTGAAGTTACAGGCAGTAACCTACAGCACCGTGCCCAATTTGTGCAGCGCTGGAAATGGAGCCCAGGGCTTTGTGTATGCTAGGCCAGTGCTCTATTAGCTAAGCTACGTCCCCTACCCAATTACCCGCTTTTCAGGGTCGGGCTGGTTCAGTGTGCCAAAGGCCACCCTTTCTTCTATCTCTGCAGTCTCTTGCTTCTTTCCGGTCACTGCCTGTAAGCCCAGACCTCCATTCGACAGTCGGGCTGGAGTGGGACCCAGCGCTGCACAGTCAGGCTGGGAGTCCAACCTGCCCGACTTCGCAGCTTTTCCCACTGTAACCAGCTTCAGCAGGTCAACAGCCTCTTTAGGTTTCAATTTCTATATCTGGGATGTGGGAATAACAGTGCTCGCCTCTGAGGCAGTCACAAGGCCCATGTGGTGTACAGGAAACACCAGGTATACAGTAGGTGATTTAAGCGTTCTGATCAGTTGTTTGAGTTTTCCAGAGAAAAATGCCAAGGAGCCAAAATGGAACCCTTTAAGGGCTGGAGAGGTGGCTCAGTGGTTAGTTTCACTGGCTGCTCTTCCAGAGGTCCTGAGTTCAGCAACCACTGGTGGCTCACAACCATCTGTAGTGGGATCTGATGCCCTCTTCTGGCTTGCAGATAGAGCATTGATAAAATAAATAAATCTAAAAAAAATTACAAAAACTGAAAACAAAAAAAAAAAAACAAAAAAAAACAAAAAAAACTTTTCTTATTAGGAATTTAAAAATAAAACAAACAAACAAGCAAACAAACAAATATGGAACACTTTGAACAAAATAATTGCTTGCCACCCATGTCTCACACCATAGATAAAGTAAATTTTAGAACACTGAAGAAAACAAGTATTTTAAACATAAGATCATAGGATACATAGGACAATAATGACCATAGCTTCAAGGTAGCAGTGTCCTACTCATTTTGGGGTTGAGCTTGCACCGAGGCTCACACAGACAAGGCAGCTGTGCCAGAGACGGAATCCAGTCCCGTCCGACTCCGCTCATGGTCTTAAATTAACACTTCGTCTCTTTATTTCCAGAATTTGATACTTACACAACTGCTTTATAAGATTAGAAAAAAGGGGGTGAAAAAAGGAAAAATCTTTCAGAGAGAAACATTTGGTATAAAAATTGATGTTTGAAAAATGAAATTCTTTCAAACGAAATGAAGAAGAGGAAGTAACAGAGAAAAAAGTTACAGAAAGCCGTAACAGAAAGAACCAGGGCCTGGTGGCTCGGCCCTGCACCCCTCGTTAGGTGGAGGCAGGAAGATGGTGAATTAAAGGCTTCCCTGGGTAACTTGATGAGGCGTTGCCTCAAAACAAAACTGGAAACATTTCTAAAGGTAAGAAAAATTTTTGGAATTCTCTTCTTCGAATGCCTTTTTTAAAAATGTGCTTTGATGTTATGCCTGCACGTATGTCTATATAAGGTCTTCAGAGCTCCTGGGACTGGAGTTATAGATTAGTTCTGAGCTGTATGTTTGTGCTGGAAACGGAACCTAGGTCCTTTGGAAGAGCAACCAGTGCTCTTAACCGCTGAGCCATCTCTCCAACCCTCTTTACTTTCTAAGTAGCCAAGTGTAGCCCTGAACTTCTGATCCTCGTGCCTCTAACCGGGGATTGGGATGAACTGTTTACACAGTGCTCGGGATCCAACCCAGGGCTTTGCTCATGCTACTCAAGCACGCTGCCAACTGAGCTACGTCTTCAGCCCCCAAACACGCCTTTAAACACACACTTCCAGGGCAGCTTTATTTCTGGTGATGTAGTAAGGCAGTGAAGCGGCACGTAACTGCTACCACAGCAGTGGGAAAAGTGCTCCAGGAGGGCTCGGCCTGGGGTTCTGCTTAACCACATCTCAGGAAGGTCCTGAAGAAATGACCCAGGAAGCAGGGAAAGTTCTACACTGAGATATTCAACATCATCATCATCACACACACACACACACACACACACACACACACACACACACACACACACACGGCTGAATGATCCAACAGCACCAGTCTGGTAAATATGGTACGACACTCAAATTTGGGCCTGTGAGATGGCTCAGCAAGTAAAATGCTGTCACCACGCATGACATTCTAAGTGCAATCAACTACAAATCATCCTCTGGCTTCCATACGTGACATCTGACATCTCACACACACACACACACACACACACACACACACACACACACACGCACACACACGCACACACATGCGCACACTGAAATAACTATTATCATTTATTTTAAAAATACATGAATTTTGGAGCCAGGCATGGTGGCAAACAGACCTTTAAGCCCAGCATTCAGGAGACAAAAGTTAGCCTGGTCTACAGAGGGAGTTCCAGGCCAGCCAAGGCCACACAGAAAAAACCCTGTCTCTATAAACCAAAACTAAAACCAAAATAAACAACCAAACATAAAGACAAGTAGATTTCCAATGGTGTGTAGCTCAGTGTTTAGCGTGCATGAGGGCCTCGTATAATCTCAAGCACTGAAATTAAAAGCCCACACAGCTAATGATGCTGGGAAGCTGGTATAATGTAGTGTGGAGAGCAACTGTGTAAACTCTGTCTTAGAAAGAACAAAAGAAGCTGGTCAGCAAGGCTCACACCCGTAATCCCAGCACTTAGAAGGCAGAAGCAGCAGGAGTTCAAGGCCATCCTTCCATATGCCTTTGGCCAGCCTGGGCTACATGAATCCATATCCCCAAAACAACACACGCAAAAGAAGAAAATGAAAAAAAGGCAATAGCTGTTGTCTTAGGATACCGAGATTATTATAGACTTTTTAAAAAAAAAATTCCCAGCATTAGGTTATGGCTCTGTATTCTTTCAGAGAGGCTAATTTCATAATTACATAGCTTATGTAGTTTTGCTCATGGTAGTGGTTTTAGAATATATGTTAATAACCCCTGTTTTCCAAACTAGAGGAAAGGCACAGTAGCTCACCCGAGGCCAAAGCTAGCAGTGGTCCACTGGTTTTAGACAAAGCTCTTTCTGGAGCCCATAGTGCAGCTCTGAAGCTAGAGAGAGGGCAGCCAAGCCTGTCTGGACTCCCAGGAGAGCAGGATATGGGTGGCTAAGTGCCACCTCAGTGTGTCTCAGGCAGGCCCAGGGAAACACAAAACAGTTGTCAGGGGCCCTGGGGAGCGCTGTGCCATCCCCGTGCTGCAAGGAACGGATCAGGACACTCACAGAGATCCACTGTTTCTTGTCACCAAGCCACTCCTCGGCCCCTGCCAGGCGTCGTTGCTTGTACTGGGAAAGCTCTTGATAGGCCACAAACTCATTCAGAAAGAACTTGATGCCCAGCAGCTCAGCCACTACCGGACAGTCCTCCCAGGCCACACCCATCAAGAAGGCCACAGGCCGCAGGACGTAGGAGCAGATGAGCTGAGGGTAAAAGGGTGGGAGAATTGGGTAGGTCTCTCCTGGGTGTCCATCTATCATTCCCTGTCCTGGGACTATCCCCCTCCACCACAGTCACACCTGGAAGCTGAGTCCCTGGATGTCCACCATGTCCCCTAGCCAGGAGAGGGCAGCATTGACGAAGGCCAGTACAGCCAGGAAGGCAATCAGATTGGCAGCAATATTGGCAACGACCTTCACTGAGATGGCAGCCCCAGCACTGGCTGCTTCCAAGAGGTTCTGAGCGTCTCTATGGGTGGGATCAATGGGTGCCGTTACTAGCATGTCCCTATGAGCAGTAAATGTCCCCACCTTATAGGCTCAAAGGGGAACCTTGGACAGAAGGCTTCAAAACCAAAGAGGCTTTTTTTCTTTCTGAAACAAGGAGATAAACGGCTTAAGATAAAACTATATACACATATATACATGAGGTTTACAAGAAAATACAAAATAAGGGTTAGGGATATAATTCGATCCATAGAGCACTTGCCTAGCATATGCAAAGTTCTAGGTTTGATTCCCCAGAATGCCATAAATTAGGGGTCATACTATACACCTATAATCCCAGCATTCAGGTAATAGAGGCAGGAGGATCACAAGTTCAAAGTCATTCTCAGATATACAGCCGGTTTACAGTTTGATACCAGATGAGATACTCAACACTTCATATCAAAAAAGAAACAAAAAGAAACAAAGAAAGAAAGAGAAAGAAAGGCAGTGGGCAAGGGAAAGAAGAGGTGGGGGATGATGGAGGTGGTTTACAATCTATTTCCACAGGGCAGAGCAGCCCCAGAGCCTCAGGAGGTGTGATGGCCTCCAGTTCCTAACCTTCCTGCCTCTATCTCCAGGTGCTGACACATGACACCACACCCATCTTCTTCTCAACATATTTAAAGGTTTGTTAGTAGTAGTGGGCTGGGGAGATGGCTCAGTGGTTAAGGGCACTGACTGCTCTTCGAGAGGTCCTGAGTTCAATTCCCAACAACCACATGGTGGCTCACAACCATCTGTAGTGGGATCAGATGCCCTCTTCTGGTGTGTCTGAAGACAGCTACAGTGTACTTATATACATAAAATAGATAAATCTAGAGAGAGAGAGAGAAATAGAGAGGGGAGGGGGGGAAGAGAGAGAGAGACAGAGACAGAGACAGAGAGACAGAGAGAGACTGTGACAAAGGCAGATTAGGAACCTGGCATTCCACTTGCCAGTGTGAGGCTGCCATCTGGTGGTCAGAAATGCAGAGACGGTGGCCGGGAGCAACACCAGGCCACACCAAGAGCTGAGCCACCCTGAACCTGGACCAGCCCCAGTCCCTTTTCTCTTGCTGGTCAGAAACGGATTATGAAAAGTGGAATCCATGTTTTGCTGCTGCTGCTGTTTTTCTTTGTTTTGTTCTGTTGATACGAGTCGCCCTATGCAGCCCAAGTTGACCTTGACCCTGCTATGTAGCCAGGCTGGCACTGAGCTCTCTATTTTCCTACATCAGGGCTCACAGATTAAAAGTACCTAAGCCAGGCGGTGTCTTTAATTTCAGTACTCAGGAGGCAGAGAAAGGTGGATCTCTGTGAGTTCGAGGCCAGCCTGATCTACATAGCAAGTTTCAGGACAGCCAGGGGTACACAGAGAAACCCTGTCTTGAAAAACAAAAAACAAACAAACAAAAAGAGTAACTGGATGCACTTCTCTGGACCCAAGTTCAATTCCCAGCACCCACACGGAGACTCCAGCCATCCAGAGAACTCTGACTTTCTCTTCCGGCCTTCTCAAGCACATGGTGTGGATACACACACACAGGCAAACACTCATACACATTAAATAAATCAGTCCTTTACAAAAGGAGTGTGTTTGGACTCAGCAGTTAGGAGTACTTGAATTCTCTTCCAGAGGTCCTGAGTTCAATTCCCAGCAACCACAAGGTGGCTCACAACCATCTGTAATGGGATCTGATGCCCCCGTTCTGACATGCATGGAGACAGAGCACTCATGTACATAAAATACATTAATAAATACATCTTTTTTAAAAAAGTGTTTGCATGTGAAGCCACACCAAGGCAGCGATGGAAGAGAATGGGCCTAGGCTCCATGGAAGGCAGAAACAAGTCAAGGACAGCGCTGTTCTTTGATACCTCTGCCCTCACACATGGCACTAATGACCCCCAGAAAGCACGCACATGTCATCTTCCCCCAGAAATCCCCCTGCAGCACTCACCCATAGGTCAACTTCACGCCATCCTTACTCCGGAACTTGGACTCCTCTACCTCTGGGTAGACCAGCTTGGAGAGAGCCAACGCACAAGGGGCGGCCATGACAGAGGCTGCGATTAAGGAAGCAGCATCGATCTGCAAGAAGAGCAGAAATGGTGGGCTGGGGCTGGTATGGATGTAGAGCTCGCTTAGCATGCGTGAAGCCCTGGAACCACACGACCAGGCACGGAGATGCAAGCTTGTAATCCCCACACACAGGAAGTGGGAACAGAGGACCAGGAAGTCAAGGTCCTCCTCAGTTACATAGCGAGGTCACAGTCAGCCTGGGACCTGTCTCAAAATATAAACAAATAAATAAATAACAGGGAGGTTATGGGGGACAGGTAGAAGAAAAGTGGTGGCAGAGGGATGTGTATTTATGTGTATGATACGTTTTAAGTATGACTTCACTGTATTACAGCTAGCATGGTCATTAATAATCCCTTTTATGTTCAGTTGATCTCCCAGTACTTCTGCAAGGGCCTATGAGATGGCTGAGCTGATAAAGGGGCTTGCTGCTAAGCCTGACAATCTGAGTTCAGTCCCCGGAACTGACATGGTAGAAGGGGAGAACTGACTCCTGTGAGTTGTTCTCTTCCACAAACGTACACATATACACACACATAAACATATATACATATACATGCATGCACACACAAACATATACACATATATACACATATATACATATATACATACTTATATACACACATACACACATATATACACATACATATATACACATATATAAAATTATATAAAATACACATAAAATATAACAACAAAGAGCAGTGACTGTTTCCTTAAAAACCAGTACTTCTCCAGGGTAGGCCAAGCAAATGACACTACTTCATCTAGTGACAATGAAAAGTGCAGCCCCAGAGGAATAACTATGGCTTGCTCAAAATAAAGGAAGAAGAATTAAAATCCAATATGGCCTTTGGCTCCAATTTCACAGATTCTCCTCACCCAGGCTGTCTCTCTTTGACCACTAATCCCCTTCTGGCTGTGGAGTTTGTGACAGATTCAGACAATACTCCAGAACTTTTAAATGTTGTTTTTAGTTCCTCAGAAGATGGGATGAGATGCGAATACACAGCTTGGGGCCAGCCTAGAGGGTTTCCTTCTCTGTTCTAACTAGCCCTAGGCTTAGGCCTGGGAGCTTCTAGCCTCCATACAATCTAATCTTCCAAGCTGACTGTTTTAATGCAGCTTCTCTCAGCTTCTGACTGAATTGCTCTGCTTGGCCTCAAACTGACTCTGGCAATCTGTTCTAATCTTCTGGCTCCTTCTCATTCTCTGGTTCATCCTGTCTTCACCTGCAACCTATGTCTGTAAAACTGTCCCAGTAAAACTACCTCCCGGCTCTCTCCCTGCGCTGCTCTTAGGTAGCCTCTTCCTCAGCTGTTCCTCTGCGGATCTTCTCTCTGCCACACTCTGTCAAACCTCTCTCTGGTTCATCACTTTGCCCCTCAATAAGATGTCACTTTCAAACATGGCTGCTTCCTTTGACAAGCTAACTTTACTTTTATTGTTTGGGATTAAAGGGGTGCACTAAGGGGTATCTGTATTCCAGTCAGAAGGATTAAAGGTGAATCATTCCAGCCAGATCACACAGACCTAGAAGGTCTTTGGATATGATCCCTTGTCAGAGCAGCCATGTTGCTGGAGAATTGGGGTAGATGAATCGGGTAACCGGTCCCCGTCTCCACATAGCTTCTGTGTGGTAAAGGAGTGTAACCCTATGTTCTGTTTTTGAATACCTACTGGGACAGGGAACTCACCACTTCAAGGCAGCCTGCCTCACTCACTCCCGTATTAGGGAGTCAGCCTCCTTCAACAGCCTGGAGGCACTGGGTCTGTCTCTGTAAGTCACACTGGATAGGAACTCCAGCAAGATCATAAAACACCACCAACTCTGAGGGGGTGGGACACTTCCAAAACATACAACCGCACTGCTCCAAAGACAGATGAACAGCTATCCCTCCACTGTGCTACTTACCAAACTGAAATCAGAACCAACCATCTAACTGACAATGGGCAAATAGCCTTTTCTTTCAAAGTTCTGTTTATTTTGTGAATGGATGAGGGGCAGCCTAGATGGGTGCCCTCTCAGAACTTTCATGGCTTCGGTTGTCTCCTCGATGGCTGCTAAGCCCCAGTGTGGACACTGCCAACCTGGAATCTGGGGCTCTCTGTCTACCAGTCTAGACCCCAACCTCTTTCTTCAGCTTGAAGAGTGCATTTTGTAAGCTTGGATTTTAGAGGGGAAACACATATTCCAGAGCCATTACAGCCACAGCCTCAAATCCCATAGCAGCCATTCCTGCTCTTGATGGAGAGGTGGAGTCCTGTATGCAGGCAGTGAGGCCAGCACTGGTTCATCCCACACCAGCCTTCTGCACCTCCCCAGCTCTGCGTCAAGGAGCACAGTCAAGAATGCTTTCCATCCAGCTACCCAGGACTCCTCTACCCTCTGGACATAGGCAAGAAAGGTGTTTAGTGAGAAAGAAAATAAGGAGAGATTTCTGGTCTGGCTTGTTGTTATTTTGTTTGTTTTGTGTTTTCTTTGTTTGTTTGGTTGGTTCTTCAAGACAGAGTTGGCTTTGGCTGTCCTTGAACTCACTCTGTAGACCAGGCCAGCCTCAGATTCAGAGATCCACCTGCCCCTGTCTCCTGAGTGCTGAGATTAAAGGTGCTCACCATTGCCCACCTTCTGATCTTAATGCGGTCACTTCTGAGCACCATGCTAAGTGTTTCCTGACCATCTTCAGTCTATCTACTGCAACCACGTAACCAGTACATCTGCCCATTTTACAGATGTGAAAACTAAACAACAGAGTCACTTTGCCCACTCAGGATCTTGCAGACCCTGTTTTCCTTGGGGACAATTCAATAAGAAACATGAGTGGCCAACTCTTGAATGTTACCATGACCAGCCTTGGTTCAGAGACCCCTACACCAAGAGACCACTTGGTTTTTATTTGCAGTGAAAGTTGGTGTCTATCCTAGAGCCTTTGGGACAACAGCAGAGTTGGAAATGTATGTGGAGGTCACAATGAAATGATTCAGTCAAATGACATTTGGGGGCTGTGTGACAAAAGAGAAGACCTAGGCTGGCGCTGTCCAATACAAACACGACAGATACTGTATGTATAATTTCATTCCTGCTACATTCTTTAGATACAGTCTTGTGTAGCCCAGGCTGGCCTCAAAGTTGCTATGCAGTTGATGGTAACCTCAGATTTGTGATCCTTGTCCTCTACCTCCCAGGAGATGGGCCCATTAGGCATGCAACACCACCCAGAAAAGCACCAACACGTTTAGGTGGTCAGCAGCCACATTTAAAAGTGCAAAGAAGGGCTGGAGAGATGGCTCAGCGGTTAAGAGCACTGACTGCTCTTCCAGAGGTCCTGAGTTCAATTCCCAGCAACCACATGGTGGCTCACAACCATCTGTAAAGGGATCCGACCTCTTCTGGTGTCTGAAGACAGCTACAGTGTACTTATATATAATAAATGAATAAATCTTTTAAAAAAAACGTGCAAAGAAAGCCAGGCTTGGGGGTTCAAGTCTGTGTGTAACCCTAAGTATTTAGGAGGCTGAAGTAGGAGGTCACCAGTACAAGGGCAGTCTATGTAACTTAGACATTTCTTTAAAAAATGGTGAGTCAGCTCAGTGGTACAGCACTTGCCTGGCATTTGGGAGTGAGGCCCTGGGTTTGCTCTTTAGCCCTGAAGGAAGAAAACTAGACACCGTGTTTTGAACTGTCCATGTTTCGAATAGTCAGTGGCTCATGGCCACTGCGTTGGACAGGTCCTACTCCTATCCAAATACCTGCAGTAGGAAGGGTGTGGCAAAGGGTCAGAAGCTGAGCCACTGTGGACAAAAGGACCAGCAAGATGGCTCAGTAGGTAAAAGCACTTATCATAACGAGCCTTGGTTCAATCCCCAGAACTCATGGTGGAAGGAGAGAACCGACTCCCTCCTACCCACACAGGCATGCTCCTGTGCTCATACACGGACAGTAATAGTAAAAAACGTTTTGAAAATAAAGAATCTATGAACTGGGAGTGTGGCTCAATGACTTGGCCAGCATGTATGGGGTCCTGAGTTTAAAAGCCAACTGTTCAAAACAAAGGAGAAGAATCTGGGAGTGGCACGGGAAGGGAGCAGAGGGAACTGGACGGGAGGCCAGGCAGTGATGGTTAAGAGCCGGTAGGGGGCAGAAAAGAGCTTCTCCGCAGCCAGGAACAGGAGTAGAGCGAGAAGGGAAGTAAGGTCCGACTGTTAGGAGCTTTCCCAGACCCTGCTGGGGCTGCGGCCTGGGGCTTTCCCTCTACAACCCTGGGAGTTGTAGAGGGAACTCCCAGCCCAGACCTGGACTCAAGACTGAAGAGAAGAAAGGAGCTGAGTATAACCAGATGCTATACCACAGGCAGAGGTCTCCCAGCATAGAGGGTCTCTGACTTAATGCCTCAAACAAATAATTTCTGCATCAAGGTGGTAATAAAGGGATAAGCATTCTGCAGAAACTGCACTTGGCATTTTGAATTGGGATCTTTCCCAGGCTGTGAAATGCAGTGGGATGTTTTTTTGCAATGCTGGTGGCAGCAGCCAGTCAAGCCCTAGGCCCAGGTCTGCCCACAGGGCCAGGGGAAGCTTGGTGCTGTGATGGACTGGTGTTTTCAACTTAAGATACGTTTATTGGTGTGCTTACTGGGCAGAGCCCCGCTGTGCATATGTGAGTTTTTGGTTTTGTCTTTTAATTTTTGTTTCAAATGGGGTTTCACTATGTGGCTATGGTTGGCCTTGAACATTTGATCCTCCTGCTTCAGCTTCTAGAATACCAAGACCACAGGTGGTGATAAGTGTATATTTAATTAATTAATTTTTGAGACAGGATTTCTCTGTATATCTCTGGCTGTCCTGGAACTCACTCTGTAGATCAGGCTGGCCTCAAACTCAGATCTGCCTGCCTCTGCCTCAGAAGAGCTGGAGTCAAAGGTTTGCACCACCACCTCCTTTGCCTTTTCTTTTCTTTTATTTCTTTTAGTGTAGTAAGATACATCCCTTGCCTTTTAAGTCCTAGTTAATGACTAGAGGTGTCTGCAAATCTCATGTGTCTAGAAAAACACAGGACGATTCTTAAAACTGATCACGAGGGGTTGGGGATTTAGCTCAGTGGTAGAGCGCTTTGCCTAGGAAGCCAAGGCCCTGGGTTCGCCCCCAGCTCCGGAAAAAAAAGAACCTAAAAAAAAAAAAAAAAAACTGATCATGAGGCCCAGGGCAAATTAAGATGTTTAAAGACCTTAAGATATGCAAGTAGTATATCTAATATGTCACTATTGAGAAACAGTTTTACCAACAAAGTTTGGGGTTTCGAATTTTGTCTTTAGCCTTTTCTTTGCCTTTTGAGGCAGGTGAATTAAGGGTCCAATTCGCAATACTGGATCGACTCATGAGAGGATTATGATACACATCATTTAGGAGGGCAGATCCCCAGAGAAAGCCTACATGTGGGTCTATGGAAAAGTGGTATGCATTTTGGAGTCAGATCTGGGTTCAGATCCTCAGATCCTGGCTTTAACTATTAATTTACTCTCTAAGCCTCAATTTGCTAATCTATAAAATGGGGATATTAAAGTACCCAGCATAGCGCCTAATACATAATAAGAGCTTAATAAAGGGAATTCTGGGAATCTGTCCCAGCGGCCTTTTAAAGTCTAACCAAGTAGTTTAGCCCAGCAAGCCCACCTTGCTCAGGCAGAGCTGGGCTTTGAGACAGAGAGGGGACACCCCGTGGCTGCTGTGACTAGGAGCATGTGGGGCTTCCAGAAAGGCAATTTCAGGGCTCTGGCACAGCCAATCAAAGAAAGGTTCTACCTACCCCAAAGGAGATGTAGGCACCCAGGAGGCTGCCAGCAATGGTAGCATAACCTCCAGTCATGACAACGTGAACTTCAGAGAGTGTCATGTCTGCCAGATAGGGCCGGATCAGCAGAGGAGCTTCAGTCTACAAACAAGTCAGAAGGCAAACGGTGAGCTGCAACAGCTGGGCACTGTTCTCACGGCCCTTGCTGTGGGAGTGATGGTCACAGTTCTTGATGAAGAATCTCAGAGGAGACAGAGGGTGGGGTCCCATTCCACTGAGCCTCTCTGGACCTCATTGTCCTCCCACCTCTGTGACAGGACCCGAGTATCACCACCCCACCCCACCCTGTGCGTTGGCACTCATCACGTGCCTCACACCCAGGCACCTCCCGCTCGGTGCTCATAACCTGAGACAGAGAGGAACCTCATTTTCCACGGAAGCAAACAGAAGCCAGGGAGGAGAAGAAAGCAGGATCTCCTAATGAGCCCAGGGGGTATCACCAAGACACCTAATCAAGCCTAATCAAGGGAAAAACGAAGAAAGAAACGAAAGAAAGAAAGAAAGAAACAAACAAACGAAAGAAAGAAAGAGAGAAAGAAAGAAAGGCAGAGAGAGAGAGAGAAAGAAAGAAGGAAAGAAAGAAAGAAAGAAAGAAAGAAAGAAGGAAAGAAAGGAAGGAAGGAAGGAAGAAAGACAACCTACTAAATGTGCCTTTACTTAATCTCTGCAGGACCTTGGCAAACCATCACAGCTCCCTAGCCTCAGTTTCCCACTTAGCCTGTAAGCGTTTAAGCCTCGTTGGAAGCGATGGAGGTGCCAGAGAGACCACATCTGGGTTTGGGTGACAGAGGCAAGACAGGAAGCACCCCTGGGCAGTAGCTTTCCTTCTGTGAGCCTGGGGACAGGTTAAATGGCTTCTCTCTTGAATGAAATCGGACCCCTGCCTGCTTCCAGTCTTTTGGGTGGCTGCAGTACCTACCTGGCTCACAAAGATGTTTCCCGCCACACTCAGTGTCTCGGTGGCTGAGGTGCCCATGGTGACCTGCATCAACCAGGCAATCTGGAAAAAACCAGAGTACTCATGAGTGGACATTAGCAAGAGTCAGAAAGAGCTGGGGGTGAAGGTACCTCAGAAGTCTTCCAGCCCCAGGACTCTGCAGTGGGTTGAATGGCTTCTTCAAAACTCATGTGAAATGTAATTACCATTGGAGCAGTACTGAGGTGATCAGGGGGGCTGGGGGGGTGGCTCAGCATTGAGGTTTGGTCTGTTGCTACGTATTGCTAAATTCCGCAAGAGAATTCTTACCTTTAAAAGCTTTTATTGTGCCAACCTTGTTCCTTGATTTAAAACTATTGGTTAAATAAAATCGCTACAGCCAATTACTGGAGGAATTAGAGGTAGGTAGGTTTGAGTTACCTGGTTGGGGGTGGAGGAGAACTGAGGAGGAGAAGGAGGAAGAATTCGAGGAGAGAAGAAAGCCTCCATGAGGGGAGATGGACCAAGAGAACAGCAAGTATCTGGGGTACACTGGTAGGGTGGTAGCCAGGCCAGCAGTTAGAAGAGTAAATTAGGGGGTAACCCCCGTGATCGTCAAAGCCAAATAAAAGAACCATAGTCAGAGTCTCGTTTATTTGTAAGCTAGTCAGGGATAAGTGTAAATTGGTTGTACTATAGCTCAGCCACTCAGGTAGAGTCCCAGGACCCATGTTAAAGCATCCACATGTAATCCCAGAGCTGGGGAGGTAGAGACAGGAAGGCTCCCTGGGGCTTGCTAGCTAGCCAACCTACCCGAACCAGTGAGCTCCAGGTTCAGAGAGAGAGCCTATCTCAGAACATGAGGTGGAGGGTCAGCAAACTAGGTAGGACATTTGTTGCCAAGCCTGATGACTTAGTTTGATCCCCAGGACCCACACAGTGGGAAGAGAACTGACTCCTGCAAGCTGTCCTCTGACTACTACACAGTCTGTGGCATGCGTGCATATATGCATAATCGTATGGAATTGTTTGTTTTATATGTATGTGTGTGCAGGAGCCTGGGCCTTAGAGAAAAAGGGAACAGATCCCCTGGAGCTGGAGTTTCAGGGAGTTACAAGCTGCTGAGGTGAATAATGGGAACCCAACTAGGTCTTCTGCAAGGGTGGGACATATTCTTAACTGCTGCTGAGTCAACAACAACAACCCTGTTAGCTGGGCACAGTGGCACACATTTTTAATTCCAGCATTCAGGAGGCAAAAGCAAGCAGAGTCTGTGAGTTCAAAGTCAGCCTGGTCTACATAGTGAGTTCCAGGACAACCAGGACTACAAAATAAGACCTTGTCTCCAAAAAAGAAAAAGAAAAAAAAAAAAAAGTCATTCACCATAATGCAGCCTACAGAATGGGGAAAGATCTTAACCAACCCTATTTCAGACAGAGGACTGGTATCTAAAATATATAAGAACTCAAGAAACTAGACACCGACAAACAAATAACCCACCTTAAAACGAGGCCCAGTGCTAGAGAATTCTCAACATAGGCATCTCTAATGGCTGAGAGGCACTTAATGAAATGTTCAACATCCTTAGCTATCAGGGAAGTGCAAATTAAAGCGACTCTGAGATTCTACCTTACACCTCGCAGAATGGCTACCAGGGGGTTGGAAGAGAGAAGGGAGCTTGATGGGGGCATCTCTGGGACGAGCCAGAGACCTGGTAGGAGGGGGAGGTCCTGGGAGTCTATGGGGGTGACGCCAGCTGAGACTCCTAGCTGCTGGAGATAGAGAGGCTGATGTGGCCACCTCCTGTAACTAGGTAGGACATCCAGTGGAGAGGGGGACATCAATCCACCCACAAAACCTTCAACCCAAAATTTGTCCTCCTACTAGATGATGTGCAGGGACAAAGATGGAGCAGAAACTGAGGGAATGGCCAACCAATGACTGCCCCAACTCGAGACCCATCCCATGGGAGAGAACCAACCCCTGTTATGCTTGCAGACAAGAGTTTGCACAACTATCTTCTGAGAGGCTTCATCTGGCAACTGATGGAAGCAGATGCAGACACTCACAGCCAATTATTAGGCAGAGCTCAGGGAGTCTTGTGGAAGAGTGGGGGATTGGATTGAGGGAGCCAGAGAGGCCAAGAATACCACAAGACCTACAGAGTCAGTAACCTGGGCTCATGGGGGATCACAGAGAGTGAACGACCAATCAAAGAGCATGCAGGGGCTGGATCTGGGCTCCTACACATTTGTAGCAGATGTGCAGCTGGGTCCTCATGTGGGTGCCCTAACAATTGGAACAGGGGCTGTTTCTGACTCTGTTGCCCACCATTGGATCCCTTTCCCCTAAGTGTACTGTCTGTTTGGGCCTCAGTGGGAGAGGATGTGCCTAGTCCTGTTGGGACTGGATATCTCAGGGTGGAGTGGTACCCAAGAGGGACTTCTCCTCCTCTGAGGTGAAAGGTAGAGTATAGTTGGGGGAGGGACTTGGAAGGGTGGGTCTTGGAGGAGAGGAGGGAGGGGGGCTTTGATAAAATGAATAAATATGTAAATTAATGAAAAAATTAATTCACCATAATGTCTAGCCTAGTTTTCCTCAGTTACTTAACTAGAGACTTCTTTTCCAAGTAACATTTGGTAGCACGCCAGGGTCTAGAGTTCAGTGGAAAAGGCTTTGGGACATACTGTACTAGAGAGTTCTTCTCTGGAATGTTTCTGTGCTGCTGCCTCCTCTCAGCCTTCCTCGGCTAGCCTTCCTTCACAAGCATTGGGAATTGGCCTTCCCTCCTACCTTCCTCTGGTCCATCCTTCTCTATCCTCCAGCCTGGCTGTGGAGGATGCATATTCATTCCTTCCTGCTTATAGCACCATTTATCCAAGCCCGTGGTTGAACACATGCTCCAAATCCACGGGCAGTCACCTCCTTTGGATTCTGCAAGTTAACATAACTGAAGGTCACTTTTTATTCTTGCTGCTGTCCAAAGGTGCTGACTTACTCTGAGCGCTGTTGGCTAAAACCTCAGAATCTTTTGCCAGGTCTGATGCTTTCAAATGCTGTCCGATGCCAACTCCTACATCCTAGTCAGATGCAGATTTTATAAGCCTAAGCACTGTTGGGCTGACAGATGACTCAGCAGTAAAGGTGTTCAGTGCCAAGCCTGACAACCTGAGTTTAGTCCCCAGGTCATGCATGGCAGAAGAAGGAAACCAGCTCCTGCAAGATATCTTCTAACCTCCACATGTGCATCCTGGCATACATGCATGCACACACGTGCATGTGCACACACAATAAACAAACCAACAAGTGAACAAACAAACAAAAGAACCAATTGACTAGTCCTTTTAAAGTGAGCATATTTATACCAGCTAAGTCTGGCCTATCTGGTCTGGTTTATAATCTCTCTGGATCATTTTTGTATAATTTTCCCCCTAAATCTTGTGTTCCTCCCATAGAAGGAACCCCCAACTCTCCCTCCCATAGAAGCAGCATTAGATTTTATGCCTTTTTCCCATAGTGTTAGGACAAGAGAACTTCTGAAGGGATGTTTGATTAGCAATAGATTTGGAGAGAATGTTAAGTGTGGGAAGAGAGCATTCTGGGAAGGCGTGGACTTCAGGAGCAAAAGACTCTAGGAGGGTATGCGCCCTGGGAGCAGAGGATTCTGGGAAGGCAAGGATCCAGAAAGCAAGAAATTCTAGGGTAGGGAGGTAGACCTTGAGTCATGGGACTCTGGGAGAGCATGGACACTGGAAAGCTGTACCTGGGAGCTGGTGACTCGAAGGAAGCACACCCAGGCCTGAGAACTCACCTTCAGGATCACCCACTGCATGAGGCCCAGATAGTACAGAACTGACATGACGCAGCTGAAGAAGATGATAATGGGCAAAACCTGCCGGGAAACAGGGTTTTGGGTTAGAGGTGCGGCAGGGCCAGGAGACAGCCCACTCCTCCAAAGCCTTCTCTCGGAGGTCGGCCTGGTGCAGGGAGAAGCTCTGAGGTCTGTGTAAGAATCCCAGGTGATCCCCAACACAAGTCCGTGCTGGGCTGTGAGAGGGCCTGCCTTTCACCTCCATCACGAGGAGAAATCCTTAGGTTTTCATGAAGGCTAAAGGAGCCGGCTCAGGTCCAGCACACTCCCGGACTCTCCTACTTCCACATAACCTCAGTTCTGATCTATGACTCTGGCCTGGTTGGGCTCCATGGGCCCGAATGAGGGGATCTTCCTTCATGTGGCTTTCTGCTTCTGTTCAGGGCCCTCAGGCTTGGAGCAGACATATCCTGGCCCTGCAATTAGCAGCTTATCTTTTTTTTTTTTTTTTTTTTTTTTTTTTTTTTTTCCGGAGCTGGGGACCAACCAGGGCCTTGCGCTTCCTAGGCAAGCGCCTACCACTGAGCTAAATCCCCAGCCCCTTAGCAGCTTATCTTATCACCCCGTTTCCTTTTCAATCATGCTAGGACCTTCATATCAATTTCTTCTCTTCCACATCCACAGCCCGCCCCAGGGCTTTCTTGTTTTAATTCTATGTATATGGAGGGAGGGTCATGGTGCGAGTGTACGAGTACAGGTGCTGGCAGAAGCCTAAAGAGGGCATCGCATGCTCTGGAGCTGGAATTACTGGTGGTCGAGATGAACCACCTGACACAGGTCCTGGGAACCAAACTGGGGTCCTCTGCAAGCACAGTGTCTGCTCTTCGATGCTGAGCCATCTCTCCCGCCCCAACTGCAGCTCATTTGTGGTAGCAGAACTTTTATGTCTTTTGACAGAGGGCTGGTTGAGTAGCCCACGGCATGGCCACCCATGGTGAGCTAAATGTCAGGAAAGGAGAACAAGAAAGCTCTTGGAGTCTCTTGAGAAGCTTGCACCCACATCTTGAGTGTATGGTGCTTTCCTGAGCCCTTCTCGCTCCTCCCTGCTCATGCTGAAAATAAAAATAGGAAATAGAAAAGGAGGAAGGTGCTCCCTGTGGGGACATGAGAAACAGGCTGTCAGGTGAGAAGGGAGAGCCTGGTCAAGGGCATGGTCTGTGTTATTATGTGAGGGAAAGGCGGGAAGTTTGTGTGGACATCATTCGAAGGGCTTTCGAGTGACCAGTGACAGCAGGCATCTGAAGTGAGTGACTGAGGGCCAGCGCTTGGGGGATTCGTGCCTCTTAGGTTCTTCTTCCCATTGGAGTGTTTGTCCTGCCTGTGTAGTTCTTTTGGAATAGTTCAAAAGTCTGGAAGGATTGCTAAGACTATGGGAATTCTCTTTCATTAAAAAGTGGGAAGGATGGGCTGGAAGGATGGCTCAGTGGCTAAGAGCACCAACTGCTCTTCCAGAGGTCCTGAGTTCAGCTCCCAGCAACCACATGGTGGCTCACAACCATCTGTAATGGGATCCGATGCCCTCTTCTGGTGTGTCTGAAGACAGCTACAGTGGACTCACGTTAAACAAAAATAAATTAAATAAATAAATAAAATCTTTTTTTTTTTTAAGTGTGAAAGTTGGGCCAGGTGGTGGTGGTGCACACCTTTAATCCTAGCACTCAGGAGGCAGAGGTAGGCAGATCTCTGTGAGTTTGAGGCCAGTCTGGTCTGAATATTGAGTTCCAGGTCAGAGAAACCCTGTCTGGAAAAACAAAACCAACCAACCAACCAACCAAACAATCAAACCAAAAATCCTGGAAAGATGGGATATTAAAACACCAGGAAAGGGAGCTAGCTTGATGGCTCGGCCAATAGGAGTGCTTGCCACCAACCCGGCCACCTGAGTTTCAGCCCTGGGACCCACAAGGTAGAAGAGGGAATGAACTCGTTGTTTTCTGACTTTAACACTGGTGCTATCATGTTGTGCCTGCACTCTCACACTTTCACAAGCACACAGACACTGAATTCATCTTTGTAAAACGGAACAGAAGGCATTACTCCCAAACACTTATACCCTGTGTGTCAGAGCTGTGGGGAATCTGGTTTTCTTTCTCTCTTCCTTCCTTCCTTCGTTTTCTTAATTTCCGACTTTCCCATCAGTTCCTCTATTTTTTCTTCCTTTTTGTGTGTGCTGAGGATCCACCCCAGGTCTTTATGCATGCTCTGCACACACCCACCACACACTCAGTTGGTGTCCCCTGTTCCCGTAACATTTCTCAAGGAGGGAGCAAAGCAGGGGCGAGCCTCGGAATCATGTATTTAGTTTTGAACTTGGTGGATATGGGAGGCCCACGGAATCTCCAAGTGGAATGCCCCACTGGATAAGAGGGTCCAGGGCTCAGAGGGAACTCTGGATGGTCACTGGATTTGGAACTTGGTCCGTAAGAAATGCAGTTGAGGCCTTTGAGATAGCTCAGCAGGTAAAGGCTTGCTACCAAGCCTGATGACCCGAGATCGACCCTTGAGAGACCCACAGAGTAGGACAGAAGCAGCTCTCACAAGTTGTCCTCTTACTTCGACATATACACTGTGTGACACACATCGTACCCCCCAACACATACCCAGTAAATAAACTAATTAAAAGAAAAAAAAAAGATGATGAGGTCCAGCTGAAGCAATGGAGCAAACACTACTCAGAGAGACAGGAGAATAAAGTCTAGGAGACTCAGCTCACCAGTCAGAACGGCCAAAAGGAGAGGGACAGAGACCTGTCAAGCACAGCAGGTCATCTATCCATGAGGGAGCCTAAGCATTTTGGCAAGACAAGTCTTGAGACAGACTATGGCCCTCAGAAAGAAGCCTAGCTAGATAAGATCAGTGTCAGAGGAGGGACGTGGCTGCCGACCAGAAGCCAAGTAACATTGAGAGGGAGCAAGAGACCCAGAGATGGCACAGAGAGGCAGCACTTCCGGGAGGCCAAGCGGCACTTCCGGGAGGCCGAGCTGGCAGAGAGAGCCAAAGAGCAGGAGCTGGTTATTTGTGTTTTGAAAAGGGAGTCTCGCACAATCTCTCAGAACAAAATCTGCTCCCATGGCCCACCTGCGGGGATCAGAAAGAGAAGGGTGTGGCTGGGTTCCCCTTCCCAACCAACACACAGGCCTTCTCTAGACTTGTTCCACCTCACACCTTTTGCTGTGGCTTGCCTGCTGCTGGGGACATTCATGACGGGAAACACAGGTACCGGATCCAGAAACTCCATTCCTGCCTTATAACTCCTTGCTAATGTTTGTAGCTGGAACTACTCCCAGCCACAGGTGGTGACATCATTCTGCTCTCCCAGAGGCCAGATGTGAGTCCCGTCAGCTGGTGCGGTTGACTATATGAGGGACTCCGGGGCACGGACTGGCTACCGCCCCAGGCTGAGGCTAGGAGGACATGTCCAGGATGCCAGAGTGGGCATCAGAAGACTGTTCTAACTATAGGCGGAGGCTGTTGGTGAGAGGGAAGCTGCATTTGGTGTGAGGTAGTGAGTGGTGACAGGGGAAGGGGAAACAGAAGAGAAGGGAGGGGGTCTCTTGATGGCTCAGTGGTAAAGCATTTGCCTAGCACGTGGGGCCCAGAGTCACAGCACCCTACAGAAGAGAAGAAAAGCACAAAGGAAAATAAGAAAAAGAGAGAGGACGGGGTGGGGGGGTGGGGGGGTGGGGGGGGAGGCAGGCAGGCTCCAGTTTTCTAAGGTAGGGTGAGTAATAACGTCCCTGTCTGATCTCGCAGCCCAGGAACTACCTTAGGACCTCCAGTGCCTTGGATGGTGGACAAGCAGCATGTGGAACTCAGGGCCATGCTACTGAGGAAGGACTGTAACTCCTATTAGGTGCCTGGAAGGAAGTCCTACTGTGTGCCAGATACTCATTGATATGTGGTGGCTCATTGATCCTCAAGGCAACTGAGGTGGCTGTAACTATCTCCCCTTAACTAATGGGTACACTGAGGCTCTGAGGTGTGGGCCACCCAGCCGAAGCCACATAGCTGAGAATGAGCAGAGGCTCTTCAGATGCCAGGAGGGTTGCCAACGTTCTGTATGGCTGAGGCGTGTGCCCTGGAGAAAGCTTGAGTCTCTGCATTCAGGGCAGCACGTGGGTGTCCCTGCTATGGGCTGGATCTTCCAGATTCTCACGCTAAAACCAAAGCCCGATGGCAGACTAAGGAGGTGAAGCTCTCATGAATGGGGTCAGTTCCCCTTATACAAGAGGCCCGGAGAGCTCCCTCTGTCCTCAAGCAGGTGATGATGGGAGAGGGGTCAGTTGTGACCAGGAAGCGGGATTCCTCATCAGAACATGACCCTGGGGCACTCTAGTTTCCCTCCCAGCTTCTAGAACATTAAGGAGTGGGTTCCTGATGTATGTGAGCCAGCATGCCTATAGTTTTTAATCATAGCATCCCAGACTCTGAGGGCCATGGCCCCAGAGTCTTCACTGCACCACACCCTTGGAACAACTTCATCCTGCCTGGAAGTCAAACCTATCCAAACTGGCTCTCTCTCCTCAGCCACCCCAGTCCTTCCTTCCGGCCTTCCCTCTCAGTCTCTGCTCTTTCTCACCCCACCTCTGAAAAGAGAACTGTTTACCTGAGGGGATTAAGGTCTGCCTGAGGCAGGTATCCCCAAACTCTCTGGAGATAAAAGGTTTTTTTTTTTTTCACCTTTGGGGCTCCTCATGGGGAGCAGTTGAGCACTGCTTAGCCGAGTAGGTGGGGCCTGTGCCAGAGGCTGGAGTCATTCGCTGTGAGAGGCGGAGGGAGTGTGATCTAGGGTCAGCCAGCCCCAGCAAGAAAGCAGGAGCTAGGGGTATGAGGATGGGGGTACAGGGGGGTCGGGTGGAAAGTTACTAGAAGTGAGATGGAGCCAAAGCAGGGGTGGGGATGGGTGGGAGAGTGACTAAGCAACCAGTTACAGCCAGGAGGAGGCGGACACCACATGGACTGTGCAGAGCTCTGGGCCAAGGAGAAGCAGAGGACTAAAAACGTCCCAGGGTGATTCTACTTCCTGGAGAAAAGATCATTTGGACTGGGTCCCAGCAGGAGACAGCCTAGGTTCTAAAAATCTGCAGGAGCTCAGGGAAAACTTCCTAGCATGGACACTGGCCAGAGACTAGTGCTAGAGTCTGAGAGGCACCGGAAGAGCCTTGAGTTCAACTCAGTACCCAACGGAGCCACCCTACTTTGAGGGCAAGTCTCAGTATTGAAAGAGAGGCGTGTGTGTGTGTGTGTGTGTGTGTGTGTGTGTGTGTGTGTGTGTAGTGTGTAGTGTGTGTAGTGTGTATATGCAGTGTGTGTATGTGGTGTGTGTGTACTGTGTGAGTGTGTGTGTATGTGATATGTGTGTGTGTGTATATATATGGTGTGTGTATAGTGTGCATATGCAATGTGTATGTGGTGTGTGTGTAATGTGTGGTGTGTGTGAGTGTGTGTGTGTATATGTGGTGTGTGTGTGTGAGTGTGTGTAAATGTGGTGTGTGCGGTATGTGTATATGTAGTGTGTATGTAGTGTGTGGTGTGTGTGTGGTGTGTGCAGTGTGTGATGTATATGATGTGTGTGTGTGTGAGTGTATGTATGAGTGTGTGAGTGTGTGTGTGTGGTGTGTGCAGTGCATGTGTATGTAGTGTGTGTGCAGTGTGTGATGTGTATGGTATGTGTGTGTGTGTGTATGTGTGTGTGAGTATGTGTATATGTGCCTTGCTAAGGCTGCCATTGGCTTACACTCTGAGATCTTCCTGCTTCTGCTTCCCTATCGATCTCTGGGATCAGAGATTTGCATCACCACCGCTGTCCAGCTAATGGATATATTTCTAAGGGTTGCTTCCATTCAATCAATAATTCATCCCTATGGCCCCAACTTTCACATCAGACAAGAACTCGGTTGCTCCCGTTGCTGGATGCAGGGTGACTGGCTCAAGCATGGTCATATTATCTAATGCAGCCCAATCAGAACTCTGCCAGGACTTGTCTGACTACAAAAGAGAGTTGTCCCATGCTAGCCGACACTGTAAGCATGAACATCTGGTGTTGATGGGGTAAACATGGTGTGAGGGAGAAAGCTGACCCTGAAGGCTAAGCAAGGGGATATGAGGCTGCAGCTGGTCTGGGGCCTGGTTCTGGCCTTTGCGGGCTCCACCTGACCTCTAGTGTGTGAGCCAAGAAGTCCCCTCCTCCCTGGAGCTAGGTGCAAGTGGGTTTCTGCCATTCTCAACTGTCCCAAAGAATATAACCTCTTATAAGCCAGAAGGAAAACAAATGATCTGAGACCCAGAGCCTCTTGCTGCCTAAGAAAAGGGCTCTAATGTAGGGGCACAGAAACTAAAAACAAAAACTCTTTGGACAGGCCAGATCTTCAAGGGGTCGCTGCCACAATTGGCACTGAGCTCTAAGAAAAACTGGTAAGAGGTCAGAGTTCATGCCAGAAGCATGGGCTGGACTTCACTTGACTCTACGGGAGCCCAGAAGTCTATGGCAGAAGCTGGAAGCCCCCTGGGTCCATTATCCCCAGCTGAGTTGAAAGGCTCTGGGGACAGTGACCAGAGTAAGAATTAAAGAAACTCAGGGTTGGGGATTTAGCTCAGTGGTAGGGCGCTTGCCTAGCAAGCGCAAGGCCCTGGGTTCAGTCCTCAGCTCCAAAAAAAAAAAAAAAAAAAAAGAATTAAAGAAACTCCAGAACCTACCAACATCGCCTGTGCAGCACCCCCAGGCTTTAGTGGTCTAGACCGGCAACCATGATTCATCTCCTTGTTACTTTGGCACCAGAGGCAAAACAATGAAGTCAGGCTGCCACTCTCTCTGCCTAGCTTTCAGAAATGCAGTTAGGTCTGGAGTGCGCTTCCAGGTCTCTAAACAGGCCACAAAGCTGGCTATACTAAAGGGGGAACTAAAGGACTAAAGTCCTTACCTACCACGGTATTTCAGAGGCTTGACCAGGTTACTGGAGGGAGAAGAAAAATAATCATAGCTCCATCCAGAACAGCCAAAGAGGCAGGGGGCGGTGGGACACATCAGCAGCGTCTCCAGACAAACGGCTCTGTTTTAAACTCTGGCTGGGCTCTACGGAGTCTTTCAAACAGAAGGGTGGCTTTACCCTTAATGTCTCCTATAATATTTACATGACTGTTGATGTAGTGTTGAGCAAGCAGAGGGAGAGAGGGAGAAGAAAGAGAAGAGAGGAAAGAGGAAAGATGCACCAGAGTTAGAGTCTGTGGAGGTTGACTGTGTAAAGAGGGAGCTTGATAGGAAATGGTATTTATGGATCCAGTGTCTCTGCCGCAGTTAGGAGCTAAGGCCTCCTCAGGGGCTGTCTCTCAGCACCCCTTACTCCCATCACTTCTTGCTCTCAGTCTTCTAGCAGCTGTGTCACATGGTGACTCGTGCATAAGAAAAATAATTCAGAAACAGCGAATTTCCCCACGTTTTACCAAACACCATCCAACAGGCTGCTGGGTCTTTCCTGGCCCCAAGCTGTGACTTCATTAGCATCCTAGGGAGGAGTCAGTGCCCACAGGCGCCCTCACACCTGAGCTCACCTCCTCCCCGCTCAGCCGGCTCCCACAGCTGGGACCTGAGCAGCAAGTGCCAAGCCTTGCTGGAGCAACTGACCTGAAAGGCAAAGACATCCTTCACCAGAGCCTCTCCGAAGACGAAGCTGGAGCCGGCCTCGGTGTAACTCAGGAAGACCTGGAGGGAACACAGATACAGGGGCTAGGGAAGAGGATGGGAGCCATGGCCAGAAACCCAGGCTGGGGTGAGTAAGAGCTTCAGCCCAGCACCGGCAGGAGAAGGATGCCAAGGCTGCAGGTCTTCCTGTCTCAAGAGGTACCTCAGAAACATGGTCCCTGTGTGCACCCTCCAACCTGTGTGCATGAAGTTAACGAGACAAAAAGTCAAAATGGTATCTTTATCATAGTGAGTTTGGGCTAACCTGAACTACACCAGATACTATCAAAAAACAAAAAAATAAAACAACAACAACAACAACAAAACAAGCAAACAAAAACCAGATGTATAACTTAAAGAGCTAGGAGTAGCAGCTCATGCCTGTAATCTCAGTTGGGAGACTGAGGCAGGGGGATTGCCAGGTGTTCAAGGCAAAATCTATAGCTTTTAAAAAAAAAAAAAGCCTGGTGTGGTGGCAGGTGCTTATAACCCCAGTGCTGGGGAGGTGACACAGGTGGATCCCCCAGGATCTCTGGTCAGCCATCCAACTCGGCAAGCTCCAGGCCAGTGAGAGACACTGCCTCAAAAGAAAGTGGACGATGCCTGATGAAGAATGCCTAAGATTGTCTTCTGACCTTTATGTACATGTATACGTGAGATACATACACGCCATGAAAACATATATGCACATGTGCACCCAATCTAAGCCAGGCCAACTCCCAGAATTTTTGAGTGGAATGACTCAGAATGATAAAAACAAGATGATGTAAACCAGGCATGACAGCACGTGCTTTTAATCCCAGCGCTTGGAAGGCAGAGGCAGGCAGATCTTTGTGAATTTGAGGCCAACCTGGTCTACATAATGAGATCCAGACCAGCAATGGCTACATAATGAGAGCCTTGGGACCGTGAAAGGCAGCCTGGTTCCTGTTTGAGCTAAGACTAGACAGCCCGGTGACCCTGAAGGGACAGTAGGTGTTCCGCATGACTCTCGGGGAACCAGGCCTGTCACTAACTGCAGCCCTCCATAGATTTGTGGTCATCAGTCACATAAGGGCAATGCCCTAGGCCCCTCCACAGGTTAGAGGAAGTGACCACAGGCTCAAGACAGATCTCCATTATAATAAAGTGCCTAAAGGCCTGGAGGCTTAGCCAATGAACATTCCTTCCCAGACACTCCTCCCTACAAAAGGTATTTAATCTCAGGCCCACCCTGAGAAGTGGAGTATGGTTTTACACATCCACTTTCTGCCATGAAAATAAATGCCTTAAAACCATGGACTGCCTCTTTTCATCAGGATCTGCCATGGGGAGCCATGAAGAAGGCCTTTGCCTAGAGAGCCGCCCTAATCTCCTGTAGAAGGCCTCCCTGAGCTCCCAGCCACAGCAGCCAAGCCAAACCAAGGTCAGCCTGCCACGGTCAAGCCAAGGACTATCCCCGCAGGACCAGCTGGAGCCCCACTCTTTTCCCCTTTGGGCTAGATCCAGCCCAAGGGGCCCCACTCCATTCTCAGCCCTTCCGTGGTTCCCAGTGGTACCTGGATGCCTCCTTGCAGGCCCTGGGCACCCTGGAGCCAGTTCCAGCTGTGTCCTCAGGACCTCAGACTGCACTTCCCCATCCCTGGAGCCATATCCCGTGACTTCCCTACAGCTCAACACCTTTGCAGAGTAAGCATGGTCAAATTTCCCTGGTCCTGGCTCCCCAAGGGGCCGAGCCCTGTGGCGGAGTGGACAGGGGACCTCACAACCCCACAAAGAGCCTGTCTGAAAAATAAGCAGCTGAAAAACAGAAGGAAGAAAAAGACTCAAGTATGACTTCAATAAACGTTTCTAAATTCACATGCCAAGTGGATAATTTTTGGAGGTTTCTGTTGTTAGCAATTTAAACTCATTTACATCCCAAGCCACTGGAAAGCACAGCAGGTCACATGACCTGGCATCTGCATACCTAAGAACCTCACCATCTAGGAACCCACTCCATCACCAGACCCAGCCTCTGAAAGGACAAGAGTGACGGGGTGGGGGTGTTCCATGGGCTTGTGGCCCCAGCAAGCCTCTGTCCAGGCCCCTATTCTCACCCCAGATATGGGGCCCTAGTCTCTCTGGCCCCAAACCATCTCTGTGACCTCCACGTCTACCTTCCCTGAATCAAGTGGCCTCTCCCCAACTCCCCAGAAGCAGGGCCCAACATACACACCTGGATCTGATCCCCTAGCCACTGGAATGCAATGAACCCTGGTTCTGTTCTGATGACGAAGAGCCCAAGCACAAACTGCAGCCCAAGGCCCCAGGACACAGCTCGCCATGACACCTGCCAGCCAACAGAAAGGTCCTAGTGAGTTCAGCAGCTTTGGGGGATCCACAGGTCCACTGCAAGGTATGGAATGGGGGAGTGGGGCGCAGGAAGGACACAATGAGCTTTGTCCTGCCTGTAGCAGTCTCGGTCTAGCCTAGCACTAGGCCTGTTGCCGACAGTTACATGGAATTCAGACTAGGCCAGGCTCTTGGCAGGTGAAGCAGTGAACAGTACAGTATTCTGCGGGCTGGCGTGCAGCCTGCCTGGTCTCCAGCATGACATGGCATTTGGTTCTCAGACCATGGCCTTAGGATATAAGCAGAGGTTGCCCAGTCCAGCTCCTCTCTAGCTCAGTATACAATATCTCTCTGTCTGGACCCTTACTGTCTGTCTGTCTTCTCTGAGTCTCAGCAACCCAGATCTCAGGTTTCTTGATGACCGGTGTGACAGAGAAGAGCCCAGGCCCTAAGGCTGCATTTCTCAAGCAGCACAGAATGAATCCTTGACCTCCTCTCCCTCACAGGACAGCATCTCAAGTGTGTACGCATGCAACCATGCTCAGAAGCACACCAGGGTCCTGATCCTGGGGCATGGTTGCTCTATGGTTGTCATGGAGACAATGAGATGAGCCCATCCATCCAATACAGCAAAGCCTTCCCTTGTGGGCAGGACATTGTATATATCAGTTACCTGGAAGCTTGCTGGGCCAGCCTCGGTCCAGAATTTCTAACTCCATATGTGAGGAGTCACGCCCAAGAGTTAGTGTTTCTAGTATGTTCCAAGGAGATATTGTGAGCCCTGGTTAGAGAAGCTGACCTTAAGAACCACTATTTTAAGCTAATGATTTCAGGATACCCTTGGCTCCCCTAATGGAACCAGAATCTCCGGTTCTCTGTTTTCTGGGGTAAGGTGGTTCCTGAGCCCAGGGACCTAAGGAACATATCACCAAGGACATAAATAACCCCAGCAGCCTGTGAGTTTGGAGAGATATCAGCCGTCCTCCCGAGAAAGCCCCCTGTCCTCTGGAGAATTCAAAGGCTTCTTCTTAGACAGATAACTTCCCACCTAGGTCTCCAGTCTTGAAATGTCCCTCAACAGCTGCACAGGGAACTCAGCCCAGTGCGTGTTGCTCTTCTCCAGCTGAACATACATCTCCCAGCAGGAGCGTACATCTTACTCCCGCCCTAGCCCACAGGGAGCATCCACGGCTTCCAGCCCGGGTAGCCAGCTGAACACTCACCGCACGGTGATGCTTTGAGCCAGCAAAGAGAAGGACAAGGAACACACAGATCCCTGCAAAGGACACCAGCTGTTCAGGCCGCTGGGCGGTGTCCAGAGATAGCCACAAGATCAGGCCCACACCAGCAGCCAGGGCTAGACCTCTACAGGAGAGAAAGAAGAGAGATGCAAAGTCATAAACCTTAGCATCTCTGTCTCTGTCTCTGTCTGTCTGTCTCTCACACACACACACACACACACATATACACATGCACATAGACACACACATGCATACAGACACACACACATGCATACACACACACACACACACACACACACACACACACACACACACACACACACACACTTAGTAGTCCAGGGATTCTACCCAATGCCCTGTGGGTTATAGGTTCTTTACTCTGAGTGTTGGATGCACCAAGCCCAATTCCCTCCCATCCTTTTGGGTGGTTCTTTGGTATAGTTTTCTCAGAAGTATTTACCCAACCAGAGCTCAGCTGTGTGTGCCAGAGAAACCCTTAGCTCTCTGGAATTTCTCTCTTAGCCTCATTTCTAGTTCAATATGCCACCGCTGTAGAAGGCACAGGTAATAACCCTGGGCTGAATCCCTGCTATCTCCCTGGGGCTGCTTCTGCAGAGACACAGGATGCAAGAACTGTGGGGCTGGCTTCCTCCAAGAGACTGCAAAGGATGTTGGGAACAGCCTTGGGAATGTGGGCGTAGACGTATATAGCAGAACTAAGACTACCCTGGAGACCCCATAACGGTAGATCTATGGGGATCGGCCAACATTGGCCTAGGAAAGCCACAGGCATCAGTGTACAATTCCAACCCATGGGAACATGTCTGTAGACTGAGCCCAGCAAAGCCACAAGGCTGAGTTGTCTAGGGTGCCCAAGACATAGCACCTGGAGTGGAAAATGATTCTGGAGTCTGAAGATTCAGGGTCTTGAGCTGGCAAGATGGCTCAGCAGGTAACTGACGATCTGAATTCAACCCCCTATGGTGAAAAGACAGAACAGACTCCCCAAAGTCGTCTTCTGACATTCACACCCACTCCAGATACCATATACACGCGCACACACACACACACACACACACACACACACACAAATAAAAAAAAAATAATAATAATAACAATAGTATTTTTTTTTAAATTAATAGTCTTGTGTTCTTGAACTTGGCACCTGCTTGGGTCCATCTTCTTATCTCTCTCACCCTTTTGGACTGTGTCCTACCCATCTGCTTTGTTTTAGAAGTGAGCACTTGTTTTCGTGTATAGACTCATGGCTAAGAGGAGTTTGCCCTGGCCATCAGGTGAGACTTTGGACTCTGAACTCTCCTGTTGATGTCTGGCCAGGTAGAGACTCTGAACAATTCGTATGGGAAGCCATGTTGTGTATGTGAGAATCAGGGAGTTGGGTCAAGGGTGGTGTGCTATGGCTTAGGTGTGGTTTTTTTTCCCACGTTGTTGTTTTGAGACAGAGTTTCATGTTGCCCGAGCTGGCTTCAAACTCCTGTTTCTATCTCCAAAGCACTGGGACTATAGGTGCTCACCACCATGTCAGGTTTTTCATGGTGAAATTTAACTGTCACTTTAAGAGGACTTTAAGGAGAGGCCTTTAAGAGATAATTAGATCCTCCCTTGAAGAAACAGGTTAATCATAGGGGACCCGAGGGAATGGAATGCTCGCTCCACGCGAGTCTGGATTAGTTACTGTGGATAGCAGGCGGGTAGTATAAATCAAGTGGCCTCTTCTATTTTATTCCTTCCACGGGTCCTTGCTTGCCCTTCTGCTACCATGAGCTGAAGCGTAAGGCCAAACAGATGCCAACCAGAGCTCTTGGACTTCTCTGACTCCAGAACCACAGGCCAAAGTAAACCTCTGTTCTTTATAAGTTGTTCTGTCTGCAGTGCTCAGTTATAGCAACAGAAAAGAGTGGCAGGGGTCTGACACTCTAGCCTTCCTTTCCTCTCTATGGTATCTCTGTGGTTTATGGCTTCCAGAGCCATTTTTTTTTAAGATTTATTATATTTTTAGTTATGTATGTATGTGGGAGAGTGGGTATGTAAGTGCAGGTGCCCACTGAGGCCTGAGAATTTTCTGCAATTATAGGCAGCTGTAACCCGTCCATTGTGGGAGCTTGTGGGAGCTTGGAACTAAACAAGAGTCCTCTGCAAGAGTGGTAGTTTTGTTAACCACCAAGCCATTTCTTATACTCTAGGACTATTAAAAGAATGGTTTACTAAAAAATTTTTTATTACTGGTTGTGGTATGTGTGTGTGTGTGTGTGTACACATGTGTGTGGAGGTCAAAGAAAAACTTCTGGGAGTCTGTTCTCGCCTTCCACCATGGCCTCTAGGGATCAAACACAAAACTATTTTTCAGAACCATCAGAACCATGGCTAATTACATCAGAATGCCCTGGGGGCTGATTTAAAGTGTTGGCACTTGGCCCAACCTAGCCTGTTGAACTGGGCTCCAGGGGTGTCCCTAGGTATCCGTGGTCTCTGTAGCTGGGATTTAAGCTGGCCCCAGGGGGTCTGCCTAATAAGACATCTAGGAAAGGCCTGTGTGCTTGGTGGCCAGACTCTCTGAATATAGGAAACTCTCACAAGTCTGGCTTTAGCCCTCAGTTACCCATTGCAACAATCAAAACAAAGAAACTAACAAAACAAACAAACAGACAAAAAAACTGATGAAACAGAGCTGGCCAGTGCTTTTGAAGCCACCCAGCACCTCTGCCCTGGGCCCCAGAGGACAAGCAGGGCAGAGCCCATTCTGAGGCTGAGGGTGTACTCACCTTTTCAGCCAGAGGGTCAGGCGAGAATGGCCTTGAAACTTCACACACCTCCTCAGCTTGGACCCCAGAAGCCTCTTTAGCAGATCATAGGCCAGAAAGACGAGAACCACACAGGTGATGATCAACAGTGCTAGGGCCCTCTGGAGGTCCAGGAGGCAGGCGACCATCAAGAAGCCAAGACATGCTGCAGGAGGAGTGGTCAGTAGGTTCGGCAGGAGAACACATTGCTCTTGAACCCTGCAGCCCAGTCCCCTGGCTCCACCTCGTCCACCCAGAGTGTTAAGGGCAGGAAACTCAGTTCCTCGCAGCCTCGCTTTCCTAATTTCCTAACCTAGAAGTGTGCACCTGTCCCTACTGGGTCAGAAGGGTATAAGGGGGCTGAGGATGCCGCTCAGTGCTTGAGGCTTGCCCAGCCCGCCTGAGTTCCTGACAAAGGGGTAAAAAAGACCTCTGCACATTATAAAGCGGTGGCAGAGACTGAGAGACGAAATAATGTAACAGCATTCACTGAGCACCTGGCAGAGCCATGCTGAATCTACAGAGGACCGGGCTGGGTAAGTCAGTGACTCTGTATGACTCCAGGTTGTACCTCCATCCTATCTGTCAGTCAATGATGCCCCAGTGTGTGTGTGTGTGTGTGTGTGTGTGTGTGTGTGTGTGTGTGTGTGTGTATGTGTGTGTGTGGGTGTGAGTGTGTTTGTGTGAGTGTGTTGTTGTATGTTTATGTATCTGTGGGCACATGCGTGTGCACAGCATTACTAGGTTTGGGTCAGGCCACACTACGACAGCCTCTTTCTCCCTCTACCCTCACTGCTGCTATAAAAGAGATGGCAGGCGCCCTACTATGTCTGTGGGTCTGTAATCCTCACCTCTAGGAGTTCAGCAAGCTCAGGTTACTGGACTCAGGGAACTTGATAAGACCCACTGCTGTGACCCCACAGTCACTGAGGAGGACTGCTGCCCAGGCAACCTGACTACAAGCACATGCTGTGAACTACTCATTAACTATATGGCACATGACTGTCCTCCTCTGTCTCTGAAACATCTAAGGAGGGGAACTTGACTCTCTCTCCTGGATGGGAACTCATACAGTCCCTACCATGCTGCCTGCCCATGGAGTTGAGAACTCTACTGCAACTGGGCTCCAGACCTGAGCAGGCCCCTAGGCTTTAACCTGACTCCATGATGGAAGCACCATCCAGGCTGTAAACTCCACGCAGACAGCACCGCTTGCCAAAATGAAAACAGGCCTAACCCATCAAAGTCTGCAGTTCTGGGGAAGCCTCTAAGTGGACTAGCCTTGCCTTTTAGCTTCTGTAGCTCTGCTGTTGGCTAACTGTTCTTGTTAACTGAAGTATGTCAGTTCAGGACATAATTTTTGTGCTGAACCACTCACCCCGAGAAAAGCCCAGGGCTATACTGGGATCCCGAAACGCTCGGCGTAGTCCCCAGCTAGCTAGCAAAAACTTTTGTATTGGCTTGAACCCGGGTCGGAGTAGTCTTCTCTGATGGATACCTCACAACACTGTTAATACAGCCCTACCCAAAATGACAATCAGACTCATGACGGAGTTCTTACATGGGTATTGGAGACCTGTGCTTGTGTGTTAAGCCCTTCACTGATGGAGCCATCTCCCAGCCTCAACAATGACAGTTTTTCTTCCTAGTGTTCCCTGAGCCAGTATGAGCTTTTGCCTCACAAAAGGAGCATGGCGGCAGTGAAGGAAGATGCTTCTCCCTGGCTTTTGAGTTTCAGAATCCAGGGCCTTGGAGAGTGGAAAGGGCTTAGCCAACCAAAGGAACAATGGGGAAGCATCTTCAGCCTCTGTCACACTGTGACCCCTAGGAGTCCCTTCTTGTTCTCATAAAAAAACAAATGAATAAAAATCTCTCAGCAGGGATTGGCAGCTCATGCCTAAATCTCGGCACTTAGGAGGCTAAGGCAGGAGAACTGCCATGAGTTTGAGGCTAACCTGTGCTACACAGTGAACTTTAGGCCAGCCTAAGCTACAAAGTAAGACTCTCTTAAAAACAAACAACCATTCTTTCTCTTCCTCCTTCTTCTCCTCTCCCACCCCCTTCCTCTTCTTCGGGATTTTGGTTTTTTGAGACAGGGTTTCTCTATGTAGGACTGGCTGTCCATTCCTTTTCCTTTTCTTTTTCTTTTTAAAGTTCAGGGCCTCACTAAGTAGCTCTGGCTGGCTTAGAACTCAGAGATCAGCCTGTCTCTGCTTTCTGAGCATTAGATAAGGGACATTCCTGCCCCTAAATCAGTGGACACTGCTCAGTCCTTATCTCTTCCCTTCCCTTCCCTTCCCTTCCTTCCTTCCCTTCCCTTCCCTTCCCTTCCCCCTTCCCTTCCTTCCCTTCCCTTCCCTTCCTTTACTCCCTTCCTTCCTTCCCTTCCTTCCCTTCCCTTCCCTTCCCTTCCCTTCCTTCCCTTCCTTCCCTTCCCTTCCCTTCCTTCCCTTCCTTCCTTTCCTTCCTGAAGTCATTGGCCTTGCAAGTTCTTTACATGTAGCTGGTCCAAGACTTTCTGTCCCTGACTCATTTCTCAATTCATTCTGCAGATATCCTTTGGAAACAACTTCATCTGCTCATGGCTTAGAAGTTCTACCCCTAGCAAATGGTTCCCATCTCTCCCTCCCGGTGGAGACCATCTCCTTCGTCTGTGCTCTGTAGAAAGCACCATTGTTTCTCCATCATCCAAGCAGGAATCTGGACCAGCCTTAACCTAAGACTTCCTCCACCCTGTGCACGCGGTCACTTCCCAGGGTCAGCAAGCACTGATCTTCTCTGTCTCTCCTGCAGCCATGTTTGATCTCGCAGTGTGATGCCAATCTAGACGCTTCTCCGTTTAAATCCTTCCATGCATATCTCTGGACTTCTGAGTCAAATCCAAGTTCCTGAATTTATCAACTGCCTCCCTCACTCCTGATTACCAGGCCTTTCAGAGTCCTCCAGACTCAGGAGACTCAGGCTGGGCACCCTTCAGGAACCTAGCCCCAGCTACACTAGACTATCAAAGCCCACACCCTGCTTGTCTTCACCTTTGCTCCCTGACCTTTGTGCTTTGAGGGCTGGGGTATGGAATGGTCTCAACCCTCATTGCCCTCCCCTCTATCCAGGTGGCCCAACACCACGAACTCTGAAAGTTACCATCTTCCTTCCCAGGGGGCTTGTATTGTGTGAGCATATTTAGGCCTTTCCCTTACTCCGGGGGAAAGACTTGGGAATGGGATCGAGTTTGGCTTGACAAACCTGAGCTCCTATCTTGAGCTGGCTGAGATGGTGCTCAACAGACTTCCTTGGTTGACTGGGTGAGCGAATGAGCCTGCTTCATGATACGGGTACTAGAGGGGCAGTGACTGCCTCCCGAATGGGGAATGAGCCAAGATGAGCCATGCTTACCAGTAGAGAGCAGGCCTTTGCAGATCCATCCAAACAGCTGCCGGTGCTCCCTGCAGAAGCTTCTCGCTTGCACAGTCGGCTGCAGACTCCTCCTGAGGAGAGGACCGCCAGGGTTCATAAGTATCCCCCAACTTCCACCCCAGTGGGGAGCCCCAAAACCTGCAGGTCGAAGCTTCTCAGTGTGGTAATGGAATAAGTCAGGGCTGCCCTTGCTACCTTACACGGCTGAAAAGGACCGCAGTGTGAAGACACAGGCCGTGGGTTCTTACGTGTTGAAGCTTGAGGCCCCTCCACAGCGCCACCTCTGATCTTGGGTGAGGGAAGGAACTGATTCATAGGTAGAGGCTATGGCCATTCAGAAAGACAGATCCTGGCTGACCAACCTCCTCCTTGCTTTGACCTGACCGCCGAGCAAGACCAAGAGGGTCTCAACTCGGTATTGCTCCCCTTGGACAGGAGCATTTATTATCTGAGTCCTCAGTGCCTGAAAGGACAAGTAAAAGTATGCAGCTGACCGTTCCCACTGCCTCCGGTGTCCAGGGTCACTTGTCTGTCCCTTATTTGTCACTTGTTTGCTACCCAAATCTCGAAGTTCCGTTGGCCAAGCAACTGGTAGCTGCACACTGCTCACGAAGTTCAATCCTCTGTTACTGCTGCAGGGGCTCCCCTTGGGGAGTGGGGGACACATCTTCTCAAGTCCCCCCAAGCAGTCAGAGGTCCCACCACCACCACCACTACCACACCCTGTCCTTGGAGGGGACAGAGCAGCTAGCCAGGACCCTCTAGGCTCACACCAGACCCTGTGGGCTGGTCCCTTCATCTCTGTGTAAAGTGGGAAGTCTGGCTGGGTCCAGGAGTGTCACAAACTGGACCTCAGAATTCCCAAAGTGGCTCAACCACTGAATGGGGTAGTAGGCACACGAGGGAGGTGGGGAGGCCTAGCCAGTTGGGGCCTGAGAAGCCCTGTGTATGCAATGGGATTACATCCTGGCTGGTTTCAAGCACCTGGCCTGGTTGGCCCCAAGGCCTGCTAAGCTCACTGGCCCTTTGTCTTCCCTGAGTCCGACTTCCATCTTCTCTTACTGTACCCTCACAGAGATCACCTACCATCGGGAGAAGGGCTTCCGCTCTGCTTTGTTCAGGCCACCTTCACCGTCCGGCAGGCTTGAGTGACTGTGAGGGAGTCGGCCTTCCTCCTAAAGCCAACAGGGAGCAGTCAGGGCCAGCCTTCCCACCAAGAGACCGCTATGCCTGAGGAGCACGGAGAGAGGAAAGACCCTGGCAGCCCCATGCACATACGGACACCTCATGAGAAGACTGAGGTAGAGACTGGACTTCTGCATACTTAATTAGAGTCTTCAATGCATGCATTGAGTATGTACCATGTACAGACACATCCTGCCCCAGAATTCCACTGTGGCTTCCTGGAGACCAGAAGGAAACCCCTAAGGAAGGTCCTAGGCAGGCCCTCCGCACCTCATGACTCAGGGCACCTCTTGCCTCTCTATCCAAGTAGGTATCTGGGGAGCTGGGGGTGTATTTAGTAAAGGAGAGGGAGCCTTGCTGGGGAAGGGAGGGAGGGAGAAGTATGCTAGGCTTTACAGTTCTCAGCTCGGCCTTTGAGGAGCCAAGACACCCCACCCCACCATCTGCTTCTCCTCTCATCTTGTAGACCAGATAGATGTTCTTCCCTTCTGGGACCTTTGCTGACAGCACACAGTGGGTACAGCACACTATGGGGACTGAGGACATGTTTAAGGGGTGAAATAAGGGAGGCTCCTTTGTGCTGGGGAGGTGCTATGCAAAGCAGAACTGAGGAGACAGAGTGAGGCAAACACACAGTCCTCCCCTCCCCTCTGAGATGCCAGTCAAGCTGAGCCCCCTCCCACCCCACCCCCACCTCCATGAGATGCCAGTCAAACTGAGGGGCCCTCCCACCATGAGCTGCCAGTCAAGCTGAGCCCTGCCCCCTACCCCAAATGCCAGTCAACTGAGGTGCTCTAGGGGAAGGAGACAGACCATGCTTTCCAGGAATTCTGCCCCCATGTTCTCCAGGCCGTGGGCCATAGGCGTGAGGGAAATGGACTCTCTTTGCCTCTGTGTGTTGTCTGCCATGTGCTTGGCTCTTCCGCTGAAAGACAAAGGAGTCATGGATGTCCAAAGCAGAAGAGAGGGCCAGGTGGGAGAAGAGGAACCAGAGAGAAAGAGAAAGAGAGAGAGAGGGAGAGGGGGAGGGGGGGAGGGAGAGGGAGAGGGAGAGACCCTTTCTACCCTCACTTCTGATCTTGGAATAGGCAAGTCTTTGTAAGGTCCAACAGTAAGCTGTCCCTTAGTCATCAGTCACCAGGAAGGGAAAGAGGGGATGGTATAGGTGCCCGGTGTGGGCACTGCTCAGAAAAGAGGTCCCAGTGTCCTTTACTTCCTACCACAGGTGAAAATTATTGCAGGGGGGAGGGGGAGCATTCATGTCAACCATCTTGAAAACTTGGCTCCAGTCCCTGGGTCTGAACATATCTGAAGCCAGTGCTACCCTAGACTGTTCCATTCAAAACCCAAAATTCGTCTTTCTCAGTGAAGCTGCGTTTAGATGTCAGCTCACCTGTAAAACAGAGCCCAGACTCCCGTTTCCTCACTGTGGTGCCTCTTTTGCCCACACCTTAGGCATTTCCTACTCTATCCAAAGAGCAGCTGGCTAAGCAGACCTTCCCAGACACATACCCTCATGAGGACGTGTGGAGCACGCAGCCAGACCTGGTGAATGCCTGCTCCCTGGGCACTCACAGACACAGGGCTGCACAGAGAGAGGAGAGGGTCCTGTACTACTCACTTATCTGCAGTGAGAAGGCAGCGTCAGGAAGGACTGACTGAAGCGCAGGTTACTGTAGGGAGGGCTGGGTCCAACCTGCTTGGGCTTTGGCCTGTTCTGTGGAAATTCCTGGGCAGAGTCCAAAACTGAAGTAGGTTGGGCTTCCCCAGAGCTCTGGGCCATCATGAGGGCGGGGACCCCAGCCCTGTTCCAGAAAAAACGTGATGGGGTAACCTGACTCACTCAAACCAGGTCCTCTGTGGTCCTGCCCTCTGTCTGCCACCCTTTCCCAAACCAACCTCTTCCTGGCCTTGCTCCAGGCAGCCTCCTCTAGGAAGCCACCTTGGTTATTCTCACCCTCCTCCTCTTTCTGTCAGCATCCTGGAAATCCGTCTTCATGTTGCAGCTCAGTGTCCTTTTCTCACAGCATCAGCAACTCATTTTCCAGAACTAGAAGATGCAGAAAATGCTGTCTCCGTCACAAACATAGGGGTGGCTCAGGGCTAAGCATCGCACAGTCTCAAAAACAAGCTAAAATCACACCGTTTCCTTCTCTCCTTTCTTCCTAAAGTGACACCCGGGTTACACTGCAAAGTTGAGGGACAACCCTTTCATCCTCAGTCGTCAAACTTAAACTTAGCTGACAGGACTTAATAAGTATGATGCACACTCTTTAATACTTAGTGATCTTGTATGATACAAAAGATACTCTTCACAGAGAGGCTTACGCTGGCTGTTTTGGGAAAGGGGGAAGAAGAGACCAGGCATAGTGGTAACCCTGCTCCTTAGAAAGAATCTTTTTCTATTGGGGTTGGGAGAACAGCATCTCATCTAATCCAGCCTGGCTTTGAACCTGCTGCAAAGCTGAAGATGGCTATCCAGTCAATCCTCCGGCCTCTGCACCTCAAGTACTGTGACGACAAGTGTGCGTCTCCACACCAGGCCTTCCGTCGTGCAGAATGAAACATGAAGGTGTTAGGGTTGGGATTTAGCTCAGTGGTAGAGCCGCTTGCCTAGCAAACGAAGGCCCTGGGTTCGGTCCCCAGCTCCTGAAAAAAAAAAAAAAAAAAAAAAAAGAAAGAGGAAACATGAAGGTGTTGTAGAAATAGAGCACAGATAATCTTTCCCATCTCCCCTTAGCTATATACCATTTCTATTATTCATTTTCCTATAGGAAATCATACTATTTCAGGGTTTTCAGACACACACACATACACATACATACATTGTATCTAGAGATACAATACCCACTGACAGGCCACTGGGTCCCCTTGATCATAGAGTAAATGTTTACCTTGAGCAAGACTGGGATGGAGCCCGAGCAGATACTGAAGAAGCCCCGCTCGGCCTCAATGAAGGGAAAGGATCTTATCTGCTTTGATGCCTCTGTCCTCAGAGGCTCCTCTCAAGCATCCCACACACACGCTGCCCTTTCTTCCTCTCGGTGCCCAGGAGCAGGCAGAGGTACACTGAGTGAGCAGGCTGTTTCACAGTCTACCTTCTGCTGCAGCTTCAGGGGCTCTGGCCTTCTAAACAAGGATTTAGTGTTACACGTGTCACAGGATGAACCTTGAGCTGGGAGCCCGAAGATCTAGATCCGCCCTGGACTCTTAAATTGAGTTATTCCCTAATCCGTGAACTGCTGCGAGTGGGAACAAACTGAGGATTAAACCAAGCGCTTGGCAGGGAGCCCAGCCCTGTCAGGCTTTCAGTGGCCTTTGCTGTCCTAGGTCCATCCTGGACTGTCTTGGCATCCCGCTTATTGCCCAGGTTGCCCTGTGCCCTTCCCAGGCTGTTCCCTTCCGTGTTGGGGTGGCCACCAGGGATCTCACCCAGGAAGTCAAATCCCTCTGAGGCACAGAGACTTGGGAAACTGAGGGATTGGGATGCAGACAGCAGGGAAGGACAGAGAACCGGAGGTTGTGTGCGGAAGTTGGGGGTGTGTCCTGCTTCTGCCTCTCTGCCTTAAAACCTCACTAGCCCCTCCACTGCTGTCTGTTTCCCGAGGGAATGGTTCTCTGAGGTCCCACTTACCCTGGCAAGCCTCTGAGGGAGGCATAAGCATGAGAAAGCAGGGTGCTAGATCGTGGAACACTTTGGAGAAAATCATATGACTACACATGTAATCTCCCTGAGATCAAAACGGCCTCAAAGAAGCTGCTGGTGCACCAAGCCCCAGCCCCGTGCTGCTCCTTGGAGGTAGCACCTTAGTTGCTTGAGCTCTTTTAGGAGCCACCTCCCATTTCAGGAAAAGACTTAGCTGTTGGGAATTGGTTCTAATGCTTTGTAAGAATTCAGCTCCCACGAGCCCCGCTTCCAGATGCTGAGGGTCCCTGCTCCAGGCTGGCTTCAATTAGTAATAAAGAATCGCCTTTCAGTCAATGGCTGGGCAGGGAGATGGAGGCGGGACTTTTTTGCTGGTGCGGGCAAGGGACGAGGACAGAAGAACAGGCAGAATTGCCATGATGGGGAGCAGAGCAGACTTAAAGGCCCAGCACCATGTAAGAATCAGGGAAAGTGGCTCTAGGAGCCACTCCCCCGATTGGGTCTGGGTTAACAGAGATGAAATATAGATTTCAAAAGATGTTAACTCAGGGGGTTGGGGATTTAGCTCAGTGGTAGAGCGCTTGCCTAGCAAGCACAAGGCCCTGGGTTCGGTCCCCAGCTCCGAAAAAAAGAAAAAAGAAAAAAAAAAAAAAAAAAAAAAAAAAAAAGAAAAAAAAAAAGAAGAAGAAAAAGAAGGAAGAAGAAGAAGAAAGAAGAAGAAGAAGAAGAAGAAGAAAAAAGATGTTAACTCAGGAATACCAGAGGGGAGTGTGTACTAGCCACAGAGGTTTAGAAGTGCACAGCCATTGAGCTAGTCAAGGCATATCAAAATTAGCTGGAGTGTGTGTGTGTGTGTGTGTGTGTGTGTGTGTGTGTGTGTGTGTGTGTGTGTGTGGCCAGTGCAAGGTGCACACAACCCACCTGGAGCCAAAGCGGATTAACCAATTCACCGCTGCATGTAACCAAAGAGCTGGCGAAGAGCCCTTCTTCTTACTTGGCATGCTCATGGCCACAGTCCAAAGGGAAGAACCCGTCTGCCACTCACCAACCTTAGTCACAGTGTGGGGCTGGTTAGAGGAGGGATACCTGGTCCCACGCCCTGCAGAGTCCAGGCCATCAGCCAGGGAGAATTTGACAGAGTCTAGAGGTCACTGTCAATCTCTAATTGGCTGGAACTTTGGAATAGCCGCTTCTTGATCGGGTCTTACTTTCCATCTGGCCTGGCTCTATCTTGATACTCTCCACACAGTGAGGTAACTAAGGTGTTTCCTCTTTAGTCTGCTTTCAAGATATTCTGAAAACGGGGGTTGGGGATTTGGCTCAGTGGTAAAGCACTTGCCTAGGAAGCGCAAGGCCCTGGGTTCGGTCCCCAGCCCCAAAAAAAAAAAAAAAAAAAAAAAAAAAAAAAAAAAAAGATATTCTGAAAACCAAGATCAACCTTCTCGAGAGCCAGTCTGCGGGTTCCCGGATGGGGCGCCTAGGTATCATGGATTTTGCAGCCAAGGCTACATCTTCCTTTGGAATGCGCCAGTTTCCTTCCATCACTGGCAAGCGTGAGAGGAGGTGAGGCGGCTGTTAATGTTGGTGTCTATTACCTTGTTAGCTGAGAGTGTTGTACTTGTGGAAGGATTTGTTAGTTATACTCACAGAAACGATCTAACTTAGCCCCTCACCTTGCTTCCTATGACAGAAGTTGACTGATGTGCTGCAGACTCGATTAATGTGCTTTAAAAAAAAAAAAAAAAACTTTTTATGTTTAAAAAAAATAAGCCAGGAGCAGAGACCTTTAAATCCCAGCACTCGGGAGGCAGAAGCAGGCAGATCTCTGAGTTCTAGGCCAGGTGGTCTGCAGAGCGAGTTCTAGGACTGCCAAGGTTACACAGAGAAACCCTGTCTTGAAAAAAAAAAAAAAAGCCAAACGGCAACAACCAAATTAAGACATGATTTTATGTATCCCGTGGTGGCCTGGAACTCACCACGTAGCCAAGGATGACCTTGACATTTTGAACCTCCTGCCTTCAGTGCCCTAAGGCTGGGATTATAGGTCGCCACCACGCCGGCCTTGTGAGGTGCAGGGGCTCAAACTCAGCCTCATCCACGTGAGGCAAGCACTCTACCAAATCACGTGGCCCGTTTGTACACACTGCCATATTCCACATTGTCATATCTCATCACCCAATTCCCTCAGTCCCATGACTAGGAGAGCATGTAGGTGAACCTGGCCACCTCAGGACTAAGCGCTGGCTTGACTTACAGGTCAGCAGGCTCCTGCAGCTCTTCCGTTAGGACAGAGCCAACTGCTTCCTCCCAGACAGACGAGAGCTGGAAAATCAATGTTCAGGATCAGGGACAGAGAAGTTTTGTTAGTTGCTGTCCTACAGGAACTGAAGAACCGGTGTATGTGTTTGGGGGTGGGGGTGGGGAGTGGACAGGGTGGTCCTGAAACAGATCCAGGAGATACTGACAACCTCAGAGCTCTGCCTGCAGTGTCAATGAACCCTCAGTCACAATCACTCAGTGAAGCAAGCGTTGGCCACCGTCTTTCCGGCTATCCTCCACAAAGGTGTGACAGTCAACGAGTACACCAGTCACCAGTGGACTGACTGGTTGGAAGGGAAACAGCCTGAGGTGCACTGAGCAGGCAGCTCAGCTGGGATTCGGGGAATCTGATCTCCTGAGGTATCTCCCCTGGTTCCGTTTTGTCTGCTGCTTAGGGGAGGGCAGGATGGATTCTGGGCCCAAACTTGGTGAGTTACAGTGCCTGCTCACGATCTGTACTGTGAAGGACATTGTGTCCTGGAATGTCTCTCCAAGCGAGCCCCAGTGTGAGTTCTACAAGGCATGACTGTACTGGGCAGTCAGCCTAATATCCTGAGTAAGAACTCAGCTACTCCAAGAAAACAGTTCGCCTGGATGACCTGTATGACATTTCTGTTCCCGAGAGAATCAGTGTAGCACCATGCCAGCCAGGTCTGAGGTGTGCTCTGTAGCCTGGGATGGGGAACTGAGTGGCGCACTGGGGGGTGCTCTTGGAAGACTGGGGAGGGGTGCAGAATCTGGGGAGGATGAGAAGCCAAAATGTACTCTCAGCTGGAGCCTGGCCCTGGTCAGACTACTCAGGGGAAATGTAGAACACATCCTGCTGCCTGTCAGACCCTCTGACAGCCATTGGCCAGCAGTAGGGGGCGGGGGTGGAACTGATATTGTCTCCCATGTGACTTTGCCTCCAGACAGTTTCAGTGTATGCTTCAGAGAGGGGCAGATGGGAGCCACCACCTTCCCTGTCACGGTTGAGCACAGCAAAGGGGTTTGGGTTGTATGACAGCAGCTCAGACAAATGGGAACTAATTGCTTCTTTGGCATTTCTGGCTCCCTAGGAGCAAGAAGCAGAGTACAGGCTCCCATAGCATAGGCCAAGATCAGACAGTCTCTTCCCACAGGGAATCTCAGAGAAGACCTGAATCCCGTCTGCTCCTTTCAGAATCTTTATCAGGAATTTGGTGGGACCAGGGCATTTAATTTGGTCAGAACTGTCAGCTGATTGAATTCATAGAAACATATTTCACTATAGGCCTGGATATATTCTACCATTATTGTTATTATTATTATTATTATTATTATTATTATTATTTATCATCATCATCATCATCATCATCATCATCATCATCATCATCATCATCATCATCATCATCATCATTGGTTTTTCAAGACAGGGTTTCTCTGTGTAGCCCTGGCTGTCCACTCCAATTCAGAGATCCATCTGCCTCTGTCTCCCGAGTGCTGGGGAGATGTGTACCACCACTGCCCAGCTTACTGCTAAATTCCTAAAAGGCAGAATGGAGCAGTGGACGAGACCACTACCTCAGCTCAGAAATCTATATAATCTTCTCCTATTATAATTCCACCATCTACTGCAGGCCTCAGTTCCAGGGTAAGGGTCCTTCCTCATGTGCAGTGCATCCCTGAGGCTGTGTGGGAGGGAGTAGCCACTACCTCCGTCGCCATTCAGAAACTATCTGTAAACTCTAGTGATTCCAGAATCTCCAGTACCAATAGAAGGCTCTTCCTGCCCAGAGACAGTGGCAACCGTGAAGCCACAAAAGGCCAGGTGACCTCAGCATGCTGCACAACAGAGCTCTCTTAATTTTATAATTGTGACGGTTGTCTGGGTTTCTGGGGGTGTGCACACACATGTATGCCCCTGCGCATGTGCATGCAGAGGCCAGAGGATGGTGTTGGGCTACCTGTTCCATCACTGCCCCATCTTATTCCCCTGAGACAGGGCCTCTCACTGAATCTGGAGTAGGGCTGGAAGCCAATGAGCCCCAGTGATTCCTGTCTCTGCACCCCTCAAGAACTGGGGTTACAGGTGGGTGCTTTTGACCACACCCAACTTTTTTTGAGATTATAATTTAATTACAACATTCCTCCTGTCTTTTCCCCTTCTCCAAACCCTCCCCGTTCTCCTTCAAATCCATGGCCTCTTTTCTCATAAATTGTTATTGCATGCATATATGTGTATGTATGTATATGTGCATATGCGTATGTATATATGTGTGTGTATATATGTATATGTGTATATGTATATGTGTGTATGTATATGTGTATATGTATATGTGTGTATATGTATATGTGTGTATGTGTATGTGTGTATGTGTATATGTGTATATGTGTATATATATATATATATATATATGTATTCTTAAATAAAACCTGTGTATCCATATAGTGTTAGTTGTATGTTTTTTTGGGCTGACCATTGGGCACTAGACCATCAATTGGTGTGCTCTTCCCTGAGGAAGATCACCTCTCTCAGTCCCAGCTTTCCTTGGTAGCCTCAGATGCATGGCCTACAGTTCTCTGTGCAGGGTTGAGGTCTCACGGGCTTTTCCCATCCAGTTTGACACATCCACTGGTGTCATGCCTGCTCAGCTCACCTTTGGGCTGTCCTGTTAGTGAGACTTAAGGGTGTAGTTGCTGGTGTTACTAGGAGACACAATCTCATAGCAACCTCCCTGATCCCCTCTCTCTCTCTCTCTGCCACATCTTCTCTGCCACAGCGATCCCTGTGCCTTAGACTTGGGAGCGTTTTGTAGGTGCATCCATTGGGACTGGGCTCCACAACTCTGCCCTTTGATTGGCTGTGGTTTTCTGTAGTGCTCTCGTCTGTTGCAAAGAGAATTTTCCTTGAGGGGTGAAGACACTGATCTATGGGTCTAAGGACAAATGTTTATAGATTGTCATTAGGGAGTATGCACATTAGTGGCTGTAGATTCTCCTCCAATGACCATGGTGTCTCTAACTCTGAGTAGTTGGCTGGGGTTCCAGTACCAGGCATGGTTGCCCTCTCGTTGGGTTGGTCTTAAGTCCAATTAGGAAGTCGTTGGTTACCTCCAAGGTGTAACCATGCCATTTTTTTTTTTACATGTATGCTGGGGATTCAAACTTAGGTCCTCATGATTACACATCGAGTGCTCCTTCCTGCTGAGCCAAACCATGTGCTTAGCCCCAGATGGCTTCGTCGTATGAGATAAGCTCTTGCTCTGCAGCCTCACTATGTGTTTTAAGGTGACCTTGAAGAGTGCTCTGCTGTCTCATCCCCCTGCGTGTTGAGGCTGCAGGCGTGTACCACCACGTCACTACTCTCCAATGCTAGACAGCTTTGTTACCATGTTTAGTTCTTCCCATGATGCCACATGTGAAACCCCTTCTTTCTTGGGACCAGCAGGACAAGCAGAAAACTGAAGAAGCCTCGGTCTCAAGGACAGCATAGGCTGCTTTGCCAGCTCTGGGTGGACCACATACAGATCTCCTCCCTCCTACAGACTCTTTTCTGAGGAGAAAGATCTTAAGACTGCCATCACCAGTGTTAGTTACAGCCCGTTGTTGTAGCAGGTCCTAAGGGAAGCGTGCTGCTCCTAGGATCATGTCTGTCTAAGCCTTAGTCTTGGCTCTTTCTGAGCCTCTCACTGCAACACCACAGCCTTTTGATGACCATGTCCTTGACAAATGAGCTGTCACTCCATCCCATCCTTATGTGGTCATGTGCCACATAACCACATTTCCGCCATCAAGGGAACCAAATACCTGGCAGTATGTAACATTACAGTAGAAATGGAAAGTTCTTACCATCCAGTTACATCACAGCTGCTGGGCTGTAACACACCTCATGCTGTGTGTGTGGCAACGCTGGTGTCAGTCACTGTCAGTTGTATGAGAACATAGCACATGCATGTCCCATACATAATACATGATGACGACTACTAAGGACCACGTGAGAATAACTGCAAAACAGCATGCTGTCTGTCACGCCAGCCACAAACCTCTGTGCCTCATATGTAGTCAAGAGGCCCCAGTGAGCCAGGCATGGTGACACATGCTTTTAATCCCAGCTCTCGGGAGGCAGAGGCATGCAAATCAGTGAATTAGAAGCCAACCTGGGCTACCCAGGGAGCTCTGGGACAGCCAGGATCACATATGAGACCTCTGATGTCCTTGTTGTTAAGAGGCCACTGCAAGGGGCTGACATACACTAAGTTCTTTGGAGAGATGGCTGGAGATTAAGATTGCCTGATGTTCTTCCAGGGGACCCAGGAAAAAGAAAAGCAAAACAAAACAAAAAAGCCCCACCAACCGTGACATCATCTAACAACACATGTGTCAGAACATGTCCCCTGTCAATCAAAGTGAAGCTGCAGTTCTCCCAGTGTTTACCCCTGCTCTGTTTCTTCATTGCACTTCTTAGTGTGTTTGGTAATACATGCTCTGTGATATTTTCTTTTCCTTTGAGACAGAGTATCGTGTAGCCCATAGTAGCCTCAAAGTTCTAGGTAGCCAAGGATAACTTTGAACTTCTGATCTTCCTTCCATGTTCTGAGACCTTGGGCAGAGCCATCTTACTAGATTATTGTGCTGTGGCTTTGATTCTTCCCTCCCTTATGGGACTTAAACTTATAAACCCCTTGAGGGAGAAATTTGTATCTTTCTTGAATGCTATCATAAATGCAGCACATACAATTACCACATAGTGTAGAGAATCGAGAGGCTAACAAAGACCCAAAGTCAGCAGAGCCAGGAAAGCAGGGTCTAAAGCCAGGCTTGTCTGTGTTGCTCTGAGCCCACTGGGTCTCCCAGTCATTTGGCTTCTCTCTGTAGGGGAGAGCTCGCCTTCTGGGTAAGCACGGCGCATGACCGGCTTCACCCTTCTCACTTTTGAGAACAACTGAGGGGAGTTCACCATGTGGAGGTTCTACTTCCTGGGAAACTGAATGGATGTGGCAGCCTCCTTAAGTCTGAGTTACTACTGGGACTCATCTCTTCCGGACCAAACTCCTTGCTATGAAGCCCCAGCTTTTGACTGATGGATCAGGAAGGCCCCAGGTCCCGGCTGAGAAAGTGTAAGTGCAAGGTCTCTGTCTGGAAAGCTACTCGTGTAACTAGCTCTGCCACTAGGTTTCCAGATCCAACACTACTTGAGGTGACTACCTGTGGCACATTGGGAAATTACATGGAGCCTGTGCTAGGCAGCCCTAGAGAGCTTATGGTGAAGCCTTATCAAGAAAAATGTGGTAGGAGTGTCCGGAATTTGAAGCCAAGAGATGTTTTGGCCAACAGATAAATCTTATGCTTCTGAGAAAATCCTCTGTGGATGGCCACTGGGTCCCCAAGGAAGATACTAATCCTCAAAGATACAGTAATAGCTCGACTGAGAGCTAAGGCAGCCACCTGCCATTCAGGGCCCTTATACCCTGGGCACTGGGTAAAAAGCCGCAGCTAGCAGAGCTTTAAAGCGGAAGAAAGCTTGCTACCATGTCACGCAGGGCAGGACTAGGGGCGAAGCCCTTTCATGTCCACTGGCACACAGGCAAGACTTCTAAGGGGCAAGACTTGAAAACCAAGTCCACGAGACCGAAGGAGATATATAATTATGGTTGAATTTGGTTAATCTTACCAGTTAGTTCACAGGGTACAGGATTTCAAAGTGAGATTACGACTAAACTGAAAACCTTAGTTGTGGCTCCTGACTTCAGCAAAAGGCAGCCTCTTTGTTACCATTGGACTTAGTAGTTGGGTATGGCCTTTTTTTTTTTTTTTTTTTTTTTTTTTTTATTAACTTGAGTATTTTTTTTTACGTTTCTAGTGTTATTCCCTTTCCCGTTTCCGGGCAAACATCCCCCTAATGCCTCCCCTTCCCCTTCTATGTGGGTGTTCCCCTCCACATCCTCCCTCCATTACTGCCCTTCCCGAAAAAATCACGTTCACTGGGGGTTCAGTCTTGGCAGGACCAAGGGCTTCCCCTTCCACTGGTGCCCTTACTAGGCGATTCATTGCTATGTATGCAGTTGGAGCCCAGGGTCAGTCCATGTATAGTCTTGGGGTAGTGGCTTAGTCCCTGGAAGCTCTGGTTGCTTGGCATTGTTGTTCATAAGGGTCTAGCTCCTTCAAGCTCTTCGAAGTTCTTTCTCTGATTCCTTCAAACCTTAGTTCAGTGGTTTGCTGCTGGCATTCGCCATGTATTTGCTGTATTCTGTCTTCAGGAGCGACTACAGCTCCTGTCAGCCTGCACTTTGCTTCATCCATCTTGTCTAATTGGATGGCTGTATATGTATGGGCCCATGTGGGGCAGGCTCTGAATGGGTGTTCCTTCTGTGTCTGTTTTAATCTTTGCCTCTCTATTCCCTGCCAAGGGTATTCTTGTTCCCCTTTTAAAGAAGGAGTGAAGCATTCACATTTCGATCATCCATCTTGAGTTTCATTTGTTCTAGGCATCTAGGGTAATTCAAGCATTTGGGCTAATAGCCACTTATCAATGAGTGCATACCATGTGTGTTTTTCTGTGATTGGGTTACCTCACTCAGGATGATATTTTCCAGTTCCATCCATTTGCCTATGAATTTCATAAAGGCATTGTTTTTGATAGTTGAGTAGTATTCCATTGTGTAGATGTACCACATTTTCTTCATCCATTCCTCTATTGAAGGGCATCTGGGTTCTTTCCAGCTTCTGGCTATTATAAATAAGGCTGCTATGAACATAGTTGAGCACGTGTCTTTTTTATATGTTGGGGCATCTTTTGGGTATATGGGTATGGCCCTTTCTAAGCAGGGAATTTGGTTTGGGCCGAATGTGGGCATCCTAAACAGAATGGACGGGAAGAAGCCTTTGTGTCTGTATCTATCAGGGTGTATCTCTCAGCTTTGTCCACCCAATCCTTTATGCCCTTCTGGTCTCCATTTCTCTGAGAAGAATCACCCTGTTAGCCTGGGTGTGGGAGTATAGACTTCTGATACCAGTACATTCGAGGTTGGGGCAAGAGGATCAGGAGCTCAGAGCTAGCCTCTCAACTATCACATCTAGTGAGTTTGAAGCTAGCCTGGGCTATCTGAGATGCCATTTCCCCAACTTTCGGAATACTGCCTCTCACACCCTGTGAGTCCCTGAGCCCCGCTAGGAGTAATAGCAACACCTACTGGGAGCTGCCCAGGCTTCCGCCTTCCCCATGGCTGTTTGACTATTCTTTTGGCTCTGTGAGCGAGCTACCAACATCCTTTCCAGGAAACCATTTTCTTGATTAAGTTGGTCCAAGTTATAGTTTCTGTTGCTTAGAATCCGCATCCCTGATGATGCACATTCTCTCCCTGAATGATGGGTATTGTCTTTCAAAAGCTGCCAGTCTGGGGTCTGGCATACAGTGGGTGCTTACTATATATTGGCTGAATGATTAATGCACAAGAACGACCCAACTCTCACTGGATACATAGGCTGGTATAAGTGGGGGCTCACTGAGAGAAGAGGAAAAAGTGAGAGGTCACCTGAGCAGAGAAAGTAGTAGAAGCATCCACCTAAAGGGTCACTTTCCCTGGAAGGGGAAGTGTCAATCAAGGGAAGGGGCGGGTTGGGGTAGAAAGGGGAGGTCAGGACACTTGCTGAGGAGGAGGAAAGGACCAGCAGGTAGGTGGAAGAAAGATGTTCTCCTGCTGGGCTCCTTGTGCTGTGGCAGTGGCAGTGACAAGGGAGTTTCTGCTTCGCCCCTAGTTCTGCTCTTCCTTCTTGGATCCTTCTTCCTTCCTCCCAGTTCCTCTTCCAAATCGGAGGCTTAATTCCAAAGGGGCTGAGTTCCTGGCCACCCTGCTGCAGGACAAGAGCCTTGAGCTCAGCTGCAGGAAGCACTGACTTTCCAGTTGTGACCACAGACAACTGAGACTGAACCTCAGGCTGGAGCCAAAATCAGATCCACGTTACCCTAGGCCCAGGGACCACAGACAGCCTGCTTGACCCTTCTTAATCAATAATCACACCATGTGAGGGCAACAAACAGGACACACAGCTGCTGCCTTTATTGCATAGCAAGGGGAGCAGGCTAGCTCCAGACCAACCCCATCCCATGTCTCAAGGAAGGGTATCTGGAAAGGGTCCAGGGTGCTGGACCCAGCACAGAGATTCCCTGGGAACTCACACCGGAGCATCTGGAGTTGAGCCCCAGGACCAAGAGCAAATGGTTGGAGGTAGGCATCAAGATAATCTTTTTCTACACAAGCATGTGAATGGATCGCAACCCTCTAGGAACACCTGTGCCCCACCTTCCCCCCTCCCCTGCATGAGGAAGAGTCCCAGTCTTCTAGTCCTTGAGGACAGAGCTGTGACATTTACTGCAACCTCACTTCTTTCAGAACAGAGGACAAGGCACCTCAAGGTCAATCCCCAGCCCCAACAGCTGCTCACAGGTTCTCATGCTGTCTTTCTCCTCCTGAGCTGAGAACCTGAGAGAACCAGGGGAGTGGGCACTAGGGTAGCGTGAAGCCAGAGAGGCTGTTCCTCACCCAGCATTGGTGGGTAGGGTGCAAGGTCAAGATGGAAGGAGCCCTTGGACAAAGAGACAAGCACAAGCCAGTGAAGGGCAGGCAGCAGGCTGAATTGGGCTCAAAGCCTGTGGGGTGGGGGGATGGGCATGTGTGCAAGGCAGCATGGGAAACAAGTAAGTGCAAAGTGACAAGAACATGTACCATCAAAAAACACTGCACAAAGACGTGACGGGCTCCCGAGGGCTCTGGGGCCCGGGGACTCAGGACAGGTTAGTGGCAGGATAAACTGTGATGAATGAAGCTGAATGGAGATGAAACCCTGAGAGTCACAAGGCTAGACCCCACAGGAAGTCTAGGGCCCTGAGGACAGGGAGAGGGGCAGGATAAAAAAGCAAGGGTAAAAAGGTAAATGCCCCAGAGTGCAACATTTGCTTGTGTGGTGACTGGGGCAAGGGCAGAGTGCAGAACTCATGCAGAGGACTCAGGAGCCCCCAGCAGTGGCTAGTGTAAACTTAAATGAGGGCCTAGGCCACCAGGCACTTGGAGGTGGGCCCCGCTTGGGGCCTGGGAGCCCTGGGTGATAAGGGAAGAAGAGGAGGCCAACAGGTCATGTGCCCAAAGCCTTCCAATGAGGTAACTACTCAGAGAGGTCCCCCAAGATAGGCCTCCTTCGGGCACCTTCTCTGGTTAGTCCTGAACTGAAACCGTCTCCATCTGGTTGAAGCTGCTTCCTGGTTGGTCTGCTCTTGGGTAGAGGCCCCCAGCCTCCTGTTGGGGCTACCGCATGCCCTGGGCCTTAGAGCTCCCCTCTTGGGCAGGGGGCTGTCCCAGTAACTGAAGAGTGGCCTCCTGGGAGGCCTGAGGCGTGGCCCTGGAGCTTGGAGCGCTCTTCCTGGAGCCCTGAGGACTGGGAAGACCTTTCTTCTGGGGCTGAGGACTCAGCTGGGAGCCTTTTCTGCCAGCAGATGGACTTTTGGAGCCTTTGGCCTTGGTTTGAGGGTGGGCAGCCTCAGGGCCCTTGAGGGGTTTCAGCCCCAGCATCTCACAGTAGGTGTTGCACTGGTGGGAAGAGGCAAACTGGTCCAGCAGGGCAGGAAAACAGCTCTCCTTGAGGCCTTGGTATCTGCAGCCAAACATAAGAGCTGAGTGGGCCCTACTATGTGCCACAGGCCCATGGTAGCTGGCTTTGGGTGGCTGACGTCTGAGTGTTGTGACAGATTGCACCTCAGTGGCTCCCTCCCAAACTCGAATTTAGAACACATTCATTATAGCATGATTTACACATAGGATTGATTCATCAGGTGGGCCATTCTTTGAAATGTAAATTTCTATAGTCTGCCCCTCCCCAAACCCCCATCTAGGGATCAGGGGTATAGGATATGGAGGATCAGTGTTCCCAGGGTGTTACCAGTTACCACATGGCCACAGGTTCACGTGACTGGTGTTGTGCAGATCCAGCACTTCGGGAATGAAGAGTCATTAGGAGTTGGGGTACCCCAAGGAGACTCTAAGACGTTCTAACCTCAAGAAGCACTCACCCTCGGAGTTTGGTAGCGATCTCTACATCAGTCATCTTCCAGTCAGCCCCTGGGGAAAGAAGGAGGGGTTGATGCCAGCCTGGCAGCTCCTAGGACCCTGTGTCTCCAGCACAAACGTCACCCAAGAAAGGGACTTCCTGTAGTCAGCTATGCAAGTCCACCTTATAGGTCAGACCGCCTGAGCTGGGCTATCCTTGGGTTCTAGATTGAAACTTTCTCCTTCCTCCTAACAGGGTAGCCATCCATCCAGAGATAGGATCCATACAGAGAGGTAGGAGCACAACACTGGGAGAGACGAGCTTCACATCCTCACAAGCACAACACATGCTCTCGGAACCCAGGGAGCGTTCTAGGTAAGGCAGCCTTGGAGAACACATCGTGGCACAGTGGGGATGGGGAGAGTCCACACGTGTCTCAGCATTCTGGTTCCGGCCTATGATCATCTTTCCTCATTTCTAAGCTGAGCATCTCTCTAGGGAGTTGCCTTTCCCTTGTGGACTGGGGATCTTCATGTGCCAGGGTGGAACAAATGTGGGACTCAGACAGATCTAGACTTACACTTCAGCTCTATCTATCACTCCTGAGCTGTGTAAATGTAATAACTTCATGACTAACTCTCAGCTATAGAAGAGAGGACAGCAGGTCTATCCTGGTCTAACCCTCAGCTGTGAAGAGAGGACAGCAGGTCTATCCTATCCTGGTCTAACCCTCAGCTGTGAAGAGAGGACAGCAGGTCTATCCTGGTCTAACCCTCAGCTGTGAAGAGAGGACAGCAGGCCTATCCTGGTCTAACCCTCAGCTGTGAAGAGAGGACAGCAGGCTATCCCTGGACATTAAGAAGCTCCTGCATGGAGGACTCTAACTTCGTGTTCTTTCAGTGTTTACTCTGTCTTGTGTTATATGAATGATCCCTTACACTTGCATGGAACGTTAATTTGCCAAAGGCCTCCCAAATGTAGGGTCTGAGCATTATAAAGACACCGTCTGAGAGAATGCAAGGCAGCTCCAGCCAAGAAAGACTGAATGACCTGACCTGCTTGGGCTCTGGTGTTTGTTGTTTACAAGAGGGTCTGACTATATAGCTCAGGCTAATATCCTGGCTCAGTGTCCCAAGTGCTGTGAGTTAATGTATTGAATAACAATGGCTTGGTATGTCACCTAGCTACACAAACACACACACACACACACACACACACACATACCCCTCAGGTAGCCCAGGCTAACCACACACCCCTCAGGTAGCCCAGGCTAACTTCAAATTCACTGTGTAGCCAAAGATGACCACAAACTCCTGCTCCTTCTGTTCCAACTTGCAGATGCCGGGACAGTTGGCCTGTGTTCCAGAAGGAGTCTCACTTGTTGCCCAAGCTGACAGAAAACTCAAGACTCTTTTGGCTTCATGACCCCTCAGTTCGATGCATGTAGCACCATGTATGGCACTGATGCTCTTTGCTCTATGGTAGTGCAGAGTTTTGGAGGTTTGGGGGTGAGAAAGTCAAGAGCAGGTGGCAGGCAGTTCGGGAAAGCTGGCTGTGGGTTTACATTACATTCCACGAGGAGCCCGAGAAAACAACTTCCTTTTAAATTGTAAGCGGCCTGAACTGCACTTCTTTACGTGCAGCTGGGAACAGGGTGCCATTGGGGACCCCAGTGCTCGGAGATGGGAGGCCAGTCTCGTCTACATATTAAGTTCCAGGCCAGCTGGGGTTGTACAGCAAAACATGCCCAAAAAATTAAAACTATTTTATGTAACTTTGTGTAGGATGATGTCATACAGGTGAAGGCAAGTACAAGACAGAACGAGGCCTGTCATTGGACAAGAAGGAAGGATGGATGGGAGAAAAGTTTTAGAGAGGAGGAGACTGGAGGGAGGAAGAAGAAGCAGCAGAGAGAACATGGAAGCTGATGTTAAGATTCCTCTCTGCACATTTACAGGTTGTTATGAATATTCTTAAGGAATGGATGTGTACAGGCCTTTGTATGTCTAGGTGGGCAATTGTATCTTATCAGTTGGATCAGAGGTTATTGTGTTGTGTGTTCTTTCATGTGGCGATTTAAGTTCAAGAGAGTATGTGGTGGCTGGAGACACTAGGCCACCACGGAATTGGGATGTGTGTGTGGCATGGTGGCAACCTGCCTTGGGAACTAGGTGGGTAGAGAGATTGCTGCCAGGCTCAGAGAGTGGCCATCAGCAGTGTGATAGGGGATGGAGAAAGCGGGTGAGACGCTTTGCTGCCTGAGATGATCTACCAGATATCTTGGGGCACTACAGTGCTGGACCTAGTGCGGGGTAAAAGACAGCATTATTATAATTTTACAGTAACGACTTTGCATAATAAAAAATTGAAATCTAGAACAAAAGAAATCTTTTAAATTTTTGGCCAGTCCTTTAAATGTAACTACATTACTAACTGGCTGCAAGAGACCGTGGTGTAACTCAGGGATGCATGCAAAGGGGCCTCTGTCCAACCTTAGACACGAAATCCTCCTGGAACACACAGGAGAATAAATGCTCTGGGCTCGAGAGCATGCTCTGGGCTCTGCCTTCTCTACATGCTTCCTCACCACTCACCTGTGAGTCCCCCACCCGCGTACCTGCCAGATCTGTGACAAGGAAGCTGCCGTTCGTCCACTGATACAGCCAGTGCTGGAAGGTTTGGCATTTCTGCACAGGCTCCAAGCTGCTGGATGCTGCTGGGGCCCCAGCACAGCCCCACTGCCTGGAACAGTAAGTCTGCAGGGGCTTGCCCAGATCTTCCTCCAGGGTAGCATATGGTATATTGTTTGCAGGCCGATAGATCAAGTAAAGAGGGATGATCCTAGAGACAGCGGAGCCTATGGTAAGTGGGAAGAGTGGCCACAGAGAGTGCACCCTGCCCTCGCTTTCCCTAGAAGGGACCTTCCTGGAAAGAGTTCTCAACTCTGAGTATGAAGGACTGAGGGAGGGTAGAAAATGGGCACTGACTTCAGAGTCAGTAGGGCTAAAATTAAACCCTGATGTGGCCGGGGCAGCCCGAGTTTGGGTGGGAGTCCTGCAGGAAGGACTCAAGGGATGTCAGCTCGGCTTGGTGCCAGCCAGCAGGAGACCAGACACACACGGGCACCTACGGCTCATGCCGCACTGACCTACCCTGCCCCTTGCCACTTCCAGATCTCACCCAGCTGCCTAGCGTACCCACCCTGCGGCTGAAGCTCTGCAATGGGCAAAATCTGGACTAAAGGTGATGGGAAGGGATGGGAGGGGCGGGGAGGGGAGGGGGATTTAGGGGGAGGGACTTTGTAAGTGGATAGTGAATCTTACGTTGTTACTTCTAAATGTGGGATCTCCAAGCTGAGTGTGGGGTGGTTGCGAGGCTATTGGTACCTGGGAGGAACTCAGGAGGGCCCTGGGAGGTTGTGAGATCTCTGCCTTTACACAAGCCCCCTGTGGTGTACTCACTCGGGAACCTCCCCGAAGCCAGAGGCTGCCCGGGCTTCAGCTGCAAAGATTTTGCAGTACTCGCGACTCATGTTCTGGATCTTGCATCCCTGTGGATTAGAAGAAACCAAATCTCATTATCAAGGAGGCTCACAGTCGTCTGGTGTGCCTGTCTGAGAGAGGGGACTGCAGGGAGATTTCCAGGTGGCTGCGAAGGGGGCTGGGGGGCTCAGCTATTCAGGCTTGGCTCTCTGTGCCTAATGCTCTCTTTTGAACCACAACAGGCTGTGGGCTTTTTGTCACATTTAGGTTTCCAAAGTGGTTTCTGAGCTAGGCTGACTGGATCGTTAATGCTAGCAAACGCTGCCCAAGGGACCCCTCCGCAGAACTAGTCTCCCCGCCCACATTACTCTCTTTTACTTCACATAATAAGACTTCAGTGAGTGATCTGAAACAGGAGAAAAGTTTCTGCTACAAAAATGGTGACTTGGGGGCTGGAGAGATCAGTCAAATCAGTGGTTGGCTAGTCTTCCAGAGGACCTAGGTTTGATTTGAAGACTCACATGGTACCTCACAGCCAGGCTCAGGGGACCTAACACTCTTCTCTCGTGTTACATACGTGTTAAAAAAAAAAAAAAAAGTAATGTGTGGTGGCCCACGCCTTTAATCTCAGCATTCAGGAGACAGAGGCAGGTGGATCTCTGAGAGTTTAAGATCAGTCTGGTCTACATAGAAAATTCGAGACCAACCAGAACTACACAGAAAAAGGTAAAGTGTTCAGTGGGTGAGAGCTTTGCTGTGCAAGTATGAAGACCTAAGTTCAAATCCCAAAGACCCATGTAAAAAGTCAGCCTGGGCTATGTGCAATCCTGTAGCCTGGTTGCTAGGGCTTACAGGGGCCAGCCCGGCTGCACGTTCAGTAAAACCCTGTTTCGAGTGAATAAAGCAAAGAGTGACAGAGCAGGACGCCCAGTATCCTCCTGTGTCTTCTGCATGGGCACACACATGCATGCACACATGCACAGGAATTTGAAAAGTAGGTTCCAAATGGTTCGAGACTCTGTAAAGTTCTCTGAGGCCAAAGGTCTGGATTCACAGCTGTACCTCAGCCAGTCCTTGAAGCCCACCCTAGAAGCTTCATGAGCTTGAAATGGAGGTGGCTTCTACCTGTGCATGGGGCTTCCAAAAAGCCAGATGGGGAAGGGAAGAGGTAGAAGAGTACATAAGGGGCAGAAGGGGCGTGAGGTGAGGAGGAAGGTGGGACAGTACCTGGATAGTGACGTCATAGTTTCTGCCCAGAAGAGAAGTCTCACTGCTGGGTCCGAACACGAGCAGGCTGGATACCTTGATGATGCACGTGCGACCAGATTCGAAGATGGGCTCCAGCCCATAGATGACCTTGGCCCGCGAAGCCTTCTGAAGGCCATGTCCACCCCCTCGAAGCTCCTCGCTCACCAATCGCCCAAAGAGCTTGTCCCCCCAGCAGCCAGAGTCAGCCAGACCCTTAGCAAATACCATGGGGGTCATTTCAATCTCTTCTCCAACTGAGAGGGAACAGGAGAAACATGGGAACTTGTATCTCCCTCATGGCGATACAGGGTCCACAGGGAAGGACAGGGCTCAAACAGTCCTATGCTGTTCATCTGCTGAACTCACTTTTTAATCTGAGATTGCTCTTGGGATGCAAAACTCCGAGACCCCCTTCACACAGTAGGGTGCTTTCCTCCTGTCCCTTAGTAGGGTACTTGGGGCAGAAGCTACCTGATTAAATTCCTACCACTTAACAGTGTTCCTATGGTGGCCATCATACTGGGAGTGCTCAGTATGTGCCCGCAGAAGGCCTGTGTCTTCTGTGACATTTGCGGTCAACACGGATTACCAGAATTGCCTCCTACGATGACGTGTTTTCAGGAAACAAACCAATACCTCCTAAGCACCGTTCCCCACTAACTGGAAGCAGAGCTCATTGAAGAAATGATTGGTTCCAAGGCTCAACAGGAAGTGCATGGGATGGATCCAAACCATACGAAACCAGGACACAAGGAAGTGACCATCAGCTCCTGGGAAGCCAGGCCTTTCATCCTAGGTACTTAAAGGCCGAGGCAGGAACACAGAGTTGAGGTCTAACCTAGGCTACTGTGGGTGAACTTGAGGCTAGTGTAGGCAACTTACTGAGACTCCGTCTCAAAATAAAAGGACAGAGGGGGTTTAGAGAGACAGCTCAGGAGGAGGGCACTTGCTTAGCATAGGCCAGGCCCTGGGTTCAATCTCCGCCACTGTAAGACAAAACAACAATGCAGACTACCAAAGAATTGTCAAAAGAGCATTAGAGCCAACCTAAGGGATTTCATTTGGCCAAGAATGAGGACATTTTAGCAATAAAGAGAATTAGTGTAAGGCACTGAACATATCATATATGTTAAAAGCCTACGAGTTCATAATGGTGATTGTAAAGACAAAACAAAAAAGCAAAAACCAAAACAAAACAAGAAAACCTCCCAGTGTCCCTAGAAAAAGAAACAAGCCTCACCAGTCACCCTAGAGGCCTCCCAGAGATAAGCTAGTTCTGAAGGTAGTAAGTATGGGGAGAGCAAGTGCTTCACTTTCACCTTCTCTTAGAAGGTCTGTGTCAAGGCGACCGATGCTCCCTTCCTCTCAGTGAGTGCAGATGGAACAGTGGGACGTTATATCTCCCAAGAGGTGAGAGGCTCGGGCACACTTGACAAAGCGGACTGGGGAAGAGTACTTTTTAACTTTACACAGGGTTGCTGAACTCAGTGTGCAGACAGCACTACTAAAAGTGGTAGATGTAACACTGCTGCCTCTGGGCGGGATGAGAAGGAAATAGACAGTATGCCGTGGACCACTGCTTCCTTTGGTGTTGGTTTTGGAGACAGTGGCTCACTATAGAGCCCAGGTAAACCTTGAACTTGTAATCCTCCTGCCTCAGCCTCCCAAGGGTTAGGGTTACAGACATGTAACCCTACATCCAGTCTGTGGATTACTCTAGCCAAGAAAAACAAAAACAAAACAAACAAAACAAACAAACCAAAAGCATTACCTCTGTACCTGAATCTGACACAACTTCTAATGTAATTGGTTTGGAAGAAGCATATGAATGGAAGGATTTGGTATATGAGGATAGCGTGAACAAAAGCTAGACTGTGAGCGTTCCACAGCAGCTGGGAAGATGGCTCTGCCCATTAAGTCCTTGCCACTAAAGCAGAAAGGCCTGACTCCGATCACTGTCATGGTATACTACCATAAATCCTGGCACTGGAGACACAAAGACAGGAAGAGCCGTAGGGTTTGCCGAGGTGGATAGACCCAGGTTTCAGTGAGTGAGCTTGTCTCAGAAAGAACAGTACTCCTGAGGAGCAATCCTCAAAGTTGATCACTAGCATCTACATACATGCATGTACAAGTATCAACTCACATATAAACATGCACACACAGAGACAGACAGACAGACAGACAGACAGACAGAGACACAGATGGACAGATGGACAGACAGAGACACAGAGAGACAGAGAGACACAGATGGACAGACGGATAGACTGACAGAGACAGAAAGAGACATATGGACAGACAGACTGACAGAAACAGAGAGACAGAGAGACACAGAGAGACAGACGGGACAGACCAACAGAGACAGACAGATGGACAGATGGACATACCGACAGAAACAGAGACAGAGACACAGAGAGACAGATGGACAGACTGACAGAAACAGAGACAGAGACACAGAGAGACAGATGGACAGACTGACAGAGACAGAGACAGAGACAGACAGAGAGACAGGGAGAGATCTATGTATTAAGTGACAAACCAATGGCCATAGAGAAAACAAAGGAGGGAGGAGCAGTAACGTATACACAACACAGGACATGTATCAGACAAATTAACTAGTGGCTCCTGACTCAAACCAACACATGGACACAACTGGGGAAAGTGGACATTGGATGATATTAAAGAACTCCTACTAAGTTCTTGATTTGGTTGAGATTCTCGTTGCTTTGATTTTGTTGTTAAGACAGAGTCTCGTTCTATAGTCCAGGCTGGGTTGGAATTCACCATGCAGATCATGCTGGCCTGAAGTCTGTGATAATTCTCTAGGTTCTGGCTCCAAGTGCTGGGATTACAGGCACGCACCTCCATACCTAGCCCGGATGTGGGTTCAGTATGATAGTGATAAAATGTCACCAACACAAACTACTGAACATGGGGGCTTTACAGCAGACTCTCCCCCAATAGGCAAACCCTCGGAGTGCTTGTCAAATGTTGGGGGTAGCCAGGCATGGTGGCACACACATTTAGTCTCAGCATTTAGGAGGCAGAGGCAAGTGGATCTCTGTGAGTTTGAGACCAGCCCCGTCTATGGAGTGAGTTCTAGGGCAGCTACGGCTACAGGGTGAAATGCTAACTCTGAAACAAATGACCAACTTGAGGGTATATATCTCACAATTACCAAGTAGCTTCTTTCGGAAAATGCAATTTCTTTCCTAGACATTTGGGATGCTTGAGCAAGGGGCTGAGAAGCTGTTGGGCTCATAGCAGACTATCTGTGACTGGACTGCACACAGAGCACTGTGGGAAACGCTGGGTCTTGGTCTTGGTGGCTTGGTGCCCTTCAAGGACTTTGAAGAGGACAGAGCACTGCATTAACTCCTGGGAAGTGCCTGCCCTTCACCCCTGCCTGCCCAGTTCAGTTCATTTCTTCCACAGTCTTTAGAAACACCAGTCCTCCATCAGCCCTCCCAAGCCATTATCTTAAACTGGAGCCAAAGGGGAACCGCATGCAGATCTAGGAAGGATTGTAAACTCCTAAGGTCAGAAACCCTGCAAAGGGCCGGGCTGGAGATGAAGACTTGCCCTCCAACCCAGAGGGCCAACATACCTTCACCTTCCTCTCTGGAGATGAAGCCAGACAATACTGTGTGGAGAAAAAGAGAGCGCTGCTGTCCAGGTTGTCTGTCCAGGCAGAGCCCCACCCCTGCACATCACAGTGCTGTCTCCCACAAAGCAAGACCGGGTCGGCTGAGATCCCGCCCACCAGACACTCACCTTCCGGGCTGAGGCGGAAGTCAGTGGAAGCGGAGCCATGCTCGTTTTGGATGGTACAGCGATACAGGCCACAGTCCATAGGAGACGCCTGCACAATGGCCAAGGCCGCTGGCCCCTCGTCCCCTGCACTGCAGAGAGTGGAGACCCTTCTCGTGAGGGTCATCACCCAGGGCCTTCGACCCAACTCTCACAGGCTGCTGGGAACCCAGGCTCGGGGAGCCCTGGGAAGGTGGTGAGAGGTTCCAGGTCAGAAACTGGTCCTCAATCACACAGGTGACACTTACTTGCTGTGTGACTTTAGACCCATGATTTAAGACCTCTGAGTGAAATGAGGGGATGGGTTTATAATGTTAGTCCCAGCATGACTGCAACTGGGGAGCCCGGTCAGGTGATGGCGGTACTTTGCAGACAGCTTACCTCCTGCTCACTTCGCCCACTAGATGCTGATCCTTCGCCCATGTCAAGACTGAGTCGCTAACGATATTGAAAAACTGACACCAAAGCTTCAGACTACCAGAAGAATCTGGAAACTGTTCTACCCGAATTTTCCGGATCACCTGTGGGGCTGAGAACAGGAGATCTGTTACAAGACAGAAGCAGACTCCTTACCTCCCTTGCCCTCTCTGGCCACGCCCATTGTATCCCAGTATCCTTAGGGAGCAACCTGAGAGAAAACAGCACATTATAAACCCAGCATTGCATAGCCCTGCCTACCCACCACCTGTTTCTCAGGCTTCTGCCGTGCCCCTACCCTGAGGGCACACATCTTAACCAGCGTGGGAGCCAGGGAGACAGGACACAGGGACTCAAGGCTAAGCACACATCACCAGTGACAAGCAGTCAAGAAGGCTTTTGCATTTGTTCCTGCTAGCTCTATGAACCTGCCTTTGAGTCTGCTCTTGACCGTGGGCTAACCTTGGAACAAGTCTTTAAAGGGGGAGACGACTGTGGGGCTAGGATGCCCGTGAAGCCGGGGCCTGTGCTGAGCGGTGCCTTTGTTTGCATGCTTTGTTCTTGTGTGATTTGGTTTTTCAGACAGGGTCTCCCTATGTGGCCCAAGCTGACCTCAGTCTCCAGCCTTAGTTTCTGGAATGCTGGGAGCAAAGAAGTCCCCCACAATAGCTCACCCGTCACTAGCTCTCTCCCAGGCCTTTATCCCTCATGGTGCCACCCTGCTGCCACCGTCATCTCCCTTCCCATCTAGCAGGGAGGTGCCCCCTCATGGTAGTGCTCACAGTAGGGGTCCTAGGTTCACTGCAGCTTCCTGGCAGCCCTCCCCTCGCAGCACTCACCTTTTAACAGGTCTTTAGCTTTCCTTGGCTTAGCCAGCGCTTCCTGTTTGCCTTCATCCACCGCAGGCTCTGATTCCAGACCACTGGCCTTCGGTCTGGTGACCAAGTCTCCCGTTGCAGGCTCTTCTTCTGTCCCAGGCACCTCTAACATGCTGGCCTTCCGGGCCTGGGTAGGGGACCGTCTCTCCCGCCCTGGAGTCCCGGGTGACCCAGGTGCCAGACCCTTCCTGGGTCCCCGGGGGGAGACTGTGGGACTCTCTCTTTCTTCAGCCTTGTTCACCTCACCGTCTGACCCTGCTCTCACCTTAGGGAGGAACCTCTTCCTCCGGGCCCCTAGAGCCAGTTCCTCGGGTGTAGCTGCAGGGAGACCCGTCAAAGTCTCCCCTGGGATTGCTTCTTGGCAGGGCTCCTGGGTTCTGCTCTCTACTGTTTGTCCGACCACCTCCCCTAGCAGTCCAGCCTTGTCTCTTTCCTGGGAGGTCCTCTCCCTGGAATCCTCTCCCTCACCAGTAGCAGATCCTTCCTCACCCACCACAATGGCAGGGATGGTGAGGGGGCTGGGGCTGGGGCATGGGCCCCGGGAGCACTGGGCGGCAGCCAGGGCCTGCTGGCCAGCCTGAACCTCGCGGTCCAAGAGGCCGGTGAGGCGGCGGGAGGTGCAGGGGCTCAGCAGCAGGGTCTGTGCGCTCTGCACCAAGTGGTTGTTCTCCACGCGGTCCAGGATGCGCCTGGACGTCCTGGGACTCAGGCCAGCCACTTCCACAGTGGGGACCAGAGCAGAGGAGGAAGTTAAGCCCCCGGCAGCAGGCACTTCCTGGGACTCTGCCCTGGCTTCGCCTGTCTCTGGACTGGATAGCTTCAGCAGCAGGAGCAAGTAGTTCTTCAGGGAGTCTATAAGGCCAGGGTCACAGCTCCGGGTACCTGAGGACCTCCCGTCCACATCTGGCTCCTTGGCACAGGCTCCCTCACTGCTAGTAGCCATGACTTCTGGTGGGTGACTCTGAGTCGGGGACCCTGGCCCCAGTTGCAGAGTGGGAGCAGAACTGGGCAGGTCCTGGTCCGGGGAGGGGAGGGGGACATCAGTGTTTGTGTGCTGAGAAGCTGTGGTGCTGGGTAGCCCCTCCTGCAGACTATTGGTTAGGTCAGTTCCAGGAAGAGAAGGCAGACTGGGCACCTCCTGACTCAAGTCCGCCGAATGCCCGATAGCGAGATCCACATACAGCGTCTCCTGGAGCTGCTCCTTCTTGGGACATTGAAGCAGGCTGTCCTCCTGCTTGGCCTCACCTAACCACTCTGGCCTTTGGTGTGTTTCTCCTACCAGATGCTCTGAGTTGCCCTCAGTGAGCAACTGTGTTGAGTAGGTATGGTTCCCTGATGGGGGCCCTAGCAGAGTGTCCTCATGGCTTCTGAAGTCTGCCTCTTCAGATCCAAGCATCAAGCCTGACTTTTCTTGGATATAAGATGCTTCTGCGCTCCTCTCAGAACATTCTGTAGCCTGAGGCTCTGTAGGGTACTCTGACGGTGAGAGTTTGAGGGCTCCTGGCAGTGAGCTGAGGCTGGCCACAGACGGTTGCTCTGGTTGGGTTTCCAAAGCTGTGGGAATGCTGCCCACTGACTGTGTCTCCTTTTCTTCCTGTATCCTTGTGTCTCTCGGGTCTCGCTGCCACCTCTCACCTGCCTGTGTCTGTCCTACCTGTGTATCCACCCTTCTCTGTGTCACCAAATCCTTCTGTGAACTCCTGTCTGACTCTGGCCTTTCGCTTCCTTGTGTTACAACGTCCATCGGTGCCTTCTCATTTGTCTGTGTCCTCTGCAAAGTTTGTGCTTCGTCTCCCTGAGTCCTCCCATCCACTTGCAACTTTCCGTCTGTCTGTGTTTTCTGCCTGCCACTGGTTCTCCCATTGGCAAGTGTCCTCCCCTCTTCCTGAGTTTCTGTATCCATGGGCTCCGCGACACCTTGATTCCCAGAGGTGCTGTGACCAACAGAGATGGTATTGGAACTGCTGCTGGCAGACGTGGCAGGGGCCATGGTTGTTGGGGACTCCAGAGCCTGAGAACACATGGCCAAAAGCACACCCTTAACTACACATGTGTTGGACTCTGAAGTATGGCCTCCCAGCTTTCTCTGATCTCATCCAGAACTGCCCTGCAGGGAATCTTGCCACTGGGTTCCTCAGGCATGCTGAAACCCAACAGAACCCAAGCCTCAGTCCTCATCCCAGAAACTAGATTAAGGAATATCTAGAACCCAGGCCCATCTGCCTCCTGACCTCTCCCTGACCTGACCTGTCTTGAAAGGCTCTGTTGGTGGCCAAGTGACCCCTCCTTCACTTGGAGAATATTGTCTTTGTCCTAGGGTCCCCAGAACCTCCATTTGCCTCCCCTTCTCTCTTAATCCCCCTATCTGTCTTCCTTCCTTCTTTCTTTCTTTCCTTCCTTTCTTTGGAAGGTAGAGAGCAGAGGTTCAAACAGGATCATATGCAGCACAGGTTAGCCTCAAGCTCACTCTGTAGTGGAGGTAGGCCTTGACCTATGTATTGATCCTCCTGCCTCAACCTCCTGAGTGGTACTGGGATTACAGGCACAAACCACCATGCTGGCCAGTCCTCCTCACAGGTAACAAGTGACTTAGAATTACAGTAAATTGAGAGTCTGTCAAAATGTATATTGAAAATATTCTCAAGGACAGCATCTGGCAGAAATACCAGGCATGTAGAAATAACAGGATGTCATTCAAACCGAGTCAGAGAACTCTGAATGACACTCTCTACAAGCGCTGCTGTGGAGCACTGCTAGGTCCCACACACTAAGCTCCCCTCTCACCTCTCACCACAGTGTCAGCTTAGCCCCACTAAAAGACAGCAGTGCTGTGTGCTTCCAGAGTAACAGCACTTGTGCTGCGAGTAGGGCAGAAAGTGAGAATGACCCTGGTTCAACAGGACAGAAGGCAAGCACCAACACCCCAAAGCTGTCCTCAGACCTCCACACACACACACACACACACACACACACACACACACACACGGACATACAAACACAGGCACACAGACATATAATACACAGACACACTCATACACATACAGACATATACACACACAGATGCACACACACAGACACACAGAGACACACATATAGACATATACACACATACACAAATATACACACACAGACTTACATACAACACACACACACACACACACACACACACACTATAGGGAGGGATAATAAGTAAAATAAAATGTGAAGCCAGGTATGATAGCTCACATCTTTAGTCCCAGCACTCAGGAGGCAAAGGCAGGTGGATCTCTTGAGTTTGAGACCAGTCTTGTCTACAGAGTGAGTTCCAGGACAGCCAGGGGGCTCAGAGAAACCCTGTCTTGAGAAAAGAAAGAAACATACAGACAGACAGACAAACTGTGGGAAGCACTAAATGTACTTATCTTATGTGAACGTGGAATCCTGAACTAAGGCTAACGCGAGTGGAATTTCCAGAGGGGAGATCAGAAGCACAGCAGCACAGCTGTGTGCAGACGAGGCAGGAAGACTGCAGGTGGCATAAGCTCTTGATGATGTCACTCGTAAGAGCAAGCCACGAGCCAGGCTGGCGGCATAGCTCAAGGGGTAGCGTGCTCACGGAGGAGCACAGCGAAGGCCCTGGGTTCCATGCCCAGCGCCATATAATCCAATTCTAGCCCTCAGGACTTAGAGGAGAAGGATCAAAAGTTCAAGTTCTCAGTTACAAACCTAGTTCAAGGGCAACCTGGGATGCTTGAGACCCTGTTTCAAAAACAAACAGCAAGGCATGGTGGACAGCACAGCCTCTGGTCTCCCACTCAGAAGTGGAGGCAAGCAGAGCTCTGCTTAGTGAGTTCCAGGCCAGCTAGAGTCACACAGGGAGACCTGGTCTGGAAACAAATAGCATGTGCGTGCATGCGTGCGTGCGTGCATGCGTGCGTGCGTATGTGTGTGAAAGAGATCTAACTACGCAAAGATCATCTTTAGAAATAAAACTCTCCACCAGGAGATAGAGAAACAACAGAGGTAGGGAGAAGGGGGTCACTGTCGTTGCTCATCATAAAGAAACAAAAGTCAAACAACTAAACTCCCCTTGGAGAACCTTCTACGCTGAGAGTTCTGTCTCACTGCTCCTTAATAAAAGTCTATGTTGCTCCATTTTAAAAAGAAAAGCATTAAAGACTGCAGAAATGATTCCATGGTTGAGAGCACTTGTTGCTCTTGCAGAGAACCCGAATTTGGCTCCCAGCTCCTCCTTGGGATGACTCAAAAACACCCATAACTACAGCTCCAGAGAAATTAATGCCTCTGGCTTCCCGAGGCACCTACACTCATGAACATATACCTACAAACATACACAACTAAAAATAATTGTTAAAATCATTTAAAACAAACAAAATGCCTTTAATCCCAGCAGAGGCAGGTAGATCTCTTTGAGTTCAAGACCAACCTGGTCTACAGGTTTGTTACACAGAAAAATTCTGTCTCAAAAAACCAACCAAACAGCCAACCAACGAACCAACCAACCAAACAAACAAACAAAAATTAAACAAGAGTGGTAGTAAATGCCTTTACTCCTAGCACTCTGGAGCAGAGACAGGTGGATCTCTATAACCAAGTCTAGCCTGGAGTGTAGAGGGAGTTCCATGCCAAGTAAGGCTACAGAGGGAGACCCTATCTAAGAATAGAATACAGATTTTTAAATTATATGTAGCCAAAATATAGTAAAATTTAGTTTCTTCACTAAAAGCAGAATTTCGAATGGGTGGTGTGAATATGGGGGAAACATTCATACTTGGTGAATATCAATAGTCCAAATGAAGACTTTTTAACTTTAATGTTCTTTAACAGCCAAGATGTATTTGTACTCAGTTATGTGCATGTGAGTGGAGTGCCCAGGCCGTCCAGAAGAGGGCGTCAGAGTTACAGCAGGTGGGATGCCCAGTGTGCGTGCTGGGGTCTGAACTCGGTGCCCTGTAAGAGCACGCCTGAGCCAGTCTCCACTGAGCCGTCTCCAGCCCTCTTACATACCTTTTCATTTTATATTATGTGCACATGACACATAGGCCACAAAAATTTAATCTAAGATGAAAACTTAAAAATTAATGTTTCGGCTGGGCACGGTGGCACACGCCTTCAATTCCAGCGTTGAGGAGGCAGAGGCAGGTGGACTGCTGTGAGTTTGAAGGCAGCCTGGTCTACATGGTGAATTCCAGGACAACCGGAGTTACACAGTCAGACCCTGTCTCAAAAAAGTAGAAATAAGATAAACTCTTATGTGATAAATGAGGTCTGACTCGAGCCAGAGTCCCCAAATCTCCAGGTTCATCTCTCTGGTCCCTCCACACTCACTCACTGTGCTAACTGTAACTACTCCATGGCTTTTCTCTGCCAGACACACGGACCCTGCTCTTCGCCTACCTGGAAAACCGCTCTCATCCCTGAATATCTCATTCATGGTTCCTCTCTCCTCTGAGGACCTTATACCTTCTCCCAACCCCCTAAAGCATTAGCGACTTCGTATCATATGCACACAGCGAACAGACATCATCATACCCTCATACTTCGTGATGATTATTTATCCTATGTGTGTATTCATTTACTGATCTCTGGGCCCTTCTCTATAATGAGGGCCCAGCACAGGCCTAGGCTAGAGCTAGAGACCAACAAATATATAGTAGATGAATGAATACTTCTCTACATGTCTACAAGGGCTGAGCCTTCCAAACAATAGAGTGTGTGCTCAAACAATATATTTCTGAGATTGGTGTGCAATAGGTATGTGCACAGGTGTGTGTGTGTGTGTGTGTGTGTGTGTGTGTGTGTGTGTGTGTGTCTGCACATGTAGGTAAAGGCCATAAGCCAACTTAGGGTATGGTCCTTCAGGAACTTTCACCTTGATTTTTGAGATAGGGACTTTTACTTGGATCTGGGTCTCATCAATTCAGCTAGGCTGGCTGACTGAACCCCAAGGATCCCCCTTTCTCTGTTTCCCCAACGTTGAGATTACAAGCCTATGACCCTCTGCCCAGCTATTGTAAGCGGCTATTGGGAATTGAGCTAGGGTACTCATATTTGTGCGGCAAGCAATTTAGCAGCTGAGCTATTTCCCCGGTCCCCAAACCCACATTTCTTTAGACAGTTATTATACAAGCTGGGGCTGCAGAGCGGGCTCGGCCGTTTACGGGTGCTTGTTCCTGCAGAGGAACTGGTTTGGTTCCCGACAACTACATTGGCTCACAACTGTCTGCAATGTACTCTTGTGCCCTCTTCTGACTGCATGGTTATCAGGCACACACATGGTGCAACACGAACACGTAAACACTGAATCTATTTTTTGATTACACACAGCAAGCCCAGGCGGAATCACACAAGCTTCCCCGTCACAAACAACATCGGCAGGTCTTACTTTCATCCTGTCTTCCCTTCCTGCTTAAATCCTCAGAGAATAAGGGTCCACTCAGTCTCCAGGCCTCTCTGCTGCAGTCTTTTCTTCCTTGTGACTCTTTCACTCTGTCTGTCTGTCTTTTTTTCTTTCTTTCTTATTCCCATGATCTCTCCATCTTCAGTGAGCCCAGCCCCGGTATCTGCCATGAGCCCCCTGGGACTGCTACCTGACTTTTCTGTTGTTTTTCACCAAACTGCCCTCTACTGTGACAATAACACAGCTTTATCCTGTTCTTGTCCAGGTACACAGGTCATCATCCTTGCCATCAGACGAGAAAGATGATTTCTCACTCTTTGGAGTATTCTAGACCTCCTCCTCTTCCTTCGGCCGTTTTTGGGGGGAAAGTGTTAGAACTGTTGGAACCAGTATTTTTCCCCAGCAAACATTCCTCTTTCTCCGATGAAAAAAGAAAGAAACATAAGTTCCTGTTGGTCTCCTAGCTTCTTGCAAATCTGTGTCTTCTTGTAGATCGTGGCAAGCTTTAAACTTTCTTTTTCTTTATCATAACAAGATATCCTTGTGACCTTTCTATAACAAGGCGATTTTATCTTGCGCTTCCCTTTCTAGTCAATCATGTCTACCTCTTGCTTCTGTTTGCTGCACAGACAGAAATTCCAGCCTTGTTTTGAGTACACTGGCATCAGAGACGTCTGGCCCAGAATAACAGAGATGGTCTGACAGACGCGTGTTTCTAGAAAGCTGACAGACTGGCAGCTGAATGGCACTTGTCAGTGGCAGTTATAACTTTTTTAACTGAAAATAATGACTGGAATTACGCTCTCTTGTGTATATATTTCTGTAAATCTCATCCAATGACTTTAATCCCCGGCTGAGCATTAAACGTTTTTCTTCTTACACCTCTTTTCCCCTAAACATTGGCAATTCTCAAGAGGACGGTGACAGAATAATCTTGCTCTTTGCTTGTTTTTTCTTTTTAAATCACAGTACCACTTAGTCCAAAATGGCCTTGAACTCACATGTAGACCAGGCTAGCCTCAAATTCACCATACTCAGCCAAGATGTATTTTATATTTCCTCACATATAATGTCTACATGTGCGTGTTATTTATCTAGGTGGTGCAGACCTTTGATCCCAGCATTCAGGAGACAGGCAGGTGGATTTCTGAGGTTTTTGTTTTTTGTTTGTTTGTTTGTTTTTAATGTACATTATGGATGTCTGAGGGAGGATGTCAGATCCTGGAGTTACAGACAGTTGTAAGCTGCCACATGGGTGCTGGGAATTGAACCCCTGGAAGAGCAGTCAGTGTTCGTAACTGCTGAGCCATCTCTCTCCAGTCCCTGACTTCTGTGCTTTAAGCCAGCCTGGTCTACAGAATGAGTTCCAGGATATTCAGAGCTACATAGTGAGACCCTGTCTGAAAAAAACAAAAACAAAAACAAACAAAAAAGGACCTAGGTATTAGAATCATCTGATGTGAACACACAGGCACACTGGCTAGGAGGAGGGAAAGTTTCCAGAGGTTGGAGATGTGGTTTGTGATAGACGTGACCCTGGATCCCCTAGAATGGGAGTTAAAGGCAGTTCTGAGCTGGGTGCTGGAAACCAAATTTAGGTCCTCTAGAAGAGCAGCAAGAACTCTTAACTACTAAGCCATCTCGATAGCCTTCAAATGCTGATATTTCTGACTTAGGAAGCTATCTTTTTGATTGTGTTCAAGCCGTAAGTTCCACTCAAGCCTCTGACGTTGTAGTTTTGTGTAGGCTCATTTTTAAGGCGTTTCCTGAAGAATTTGGGTCTGTCTTTTGCGCGTACCACTCAAGTGTAGCCTGAGAGTGGAATGATGGTCCCAGCTACATCCTCTCAAACAGATGTGCAGTGTTTGCGAAGTCTGGTCACTCATGAGTCTCAGCGGTCCTTCCCTGAGCCACTCCCTCTTCATGACCTCCCCAGACCTTCTACAGGTCTCTGGGATTTCACTACCCAGCTGTGCTGTATAATTCCACTCAGGAGCCTTGCCTTGGACAAAGAAGAGACCCGAAGGAAAACCAACAAAAACCCTCCTCAGAGCTTCATGCCATGGTCTCAGAACTACAGTCCTGTGCATACAGAGAACATTTTCCTCCCTCAAGGTTCTAGACATCTGGCTTCTGCCACTATGTCACCATGGTCACAAGGGAGATCTAGCAGCAAGTCTGACCCAGAGGGCCATGTCCTCAGTTGGCAGCCAGATCTAACCAGTAAGACAGCCAAAGTGGCAGACGCCAGCAGGTCAGAGGTTGCACACTTGACACAGGCCCTCAGCCATTACCTCACTCCCCAGTAGCATGACACAGAGGTCTCAGTGCTAGGACAGGGGTCAGTATGAACGGCGAAAGCACACCCTAGAACATAAAGAGAGTTAGCACAGGGAGAGAAAGTCTCAGCCCAGCCTCTGCTCTCAACATCAGGCCGGGGAGTGAGACAGGGCTGAGGAGAAAACTGCTCCCGGAGCTGCCTGACTTCTAACACAGTGTTTTCCCATGAGAGCCTTTTCTTTCCCCCTTAGACCCCGATCTCACAGCAGAGAAGAGTCGTAGCCGGTGCCTTTGTATTCACTTTGTAGCTTCCATTCCAGCCTCTGAGGTCGTAGTTCCCTGTTGGCTCATTTTTTTCAAGGCCTTTCTAGGGGCATTTGGGTTTTCTTTTTTGAGATGGTGTCTTGGGGTTGAGGATTTAGCTCAGTGGTAGAGCGCTTGCCTAGCAAGCGCAAGGCCCTGGGTTCGGTCCCCAGCTCCGAAAAAAAGAAAAAAAAAGAAAAAAGAGATGGTGTCTTATGCCTCCGAAGTGAAGGATGGCCTGAACTTCTGATCCTCCAGCTTCTACCTGCAGAGAGCTAGGATTATAGGATTAGCCACCACACCCAGTTTCTGTGGTATTGAGAATCCCACCCAGGCCTTCCTGTGTCCTGGGCAGGACAGGGCCTCTACCAACTGAGTCACATCTCAGCCCTGTGCCACTGTTTATCATAACCAGTTCTTTGTGGGGCTTTCTCACCTCACCCTTTACCTTCTGGAACTCAGAAAGTATTTTAGTTTTACTACTTCCCTTAGATTGGTGCTAAATATTATTATGAAATGCTTTTATGAAATCCAAAAAAAAAGGAAAGAAAAAAAATTTGAAAAGAAAAAAAAAAAAAAAAAAACCAGGCATCATAAGCACTCACACAATCCCACCCAGCATCTGGGAAGCTGAGACAAGAGGATTGCAGCAAGTTAGAGTCCCCGGGGCTCTGGGAGTCCCCGCTCCACCTCCTTAGTACTTGAGCACAGGTGGGCAGTGTGTCTGCCCTGCATCACATGAGCACCGTGGAGCCAACTCAGGTCCTCACACCAGCACAGCAAAGTTCTTTACCCACGGAGCCATCTCTCCAGCCTCTGGCCTCACCACTCTTGATTTCAGTCTCCTCCCAGAGCCTGACCCTCTAACTTCCCACTTTGTTCGCTCTCCAATGCTTTTAAGAAGACACTTGTCATATTTTGCTCTGATGTCTCAGTTGTCTCCTCCTTGGCCTCATCTAAACCTTAACACTGTAGGGGCACAGAGTACAAGACGTAGGAGGGAAGGGAGCATGGAGGAGCTCCTGGTGCTCTGTGGCTTTGTGAGCATGGTGGTAGGGCCAGGCAGCCCTGCAGCCCTCGTCCAGCCCACCTGACCTGTCACCCTAGCTTCACTCTGCTCCTCCTAAAATGGAGCCCTCCTTCCTTGCATCTGGTTTCTTTGTATCTGAAGCTGTTATGGGTGTTGTTTTCCATTTCAAATAATTCCATTCAGTATTTTCCTCTAACGCTGTATCGCTAGTTACAAATCCACAGGGCTAAACAAGTGTAGCCTCTTCTCAGATGTCTCTCCCATTGAAATCTGAGATGGCAGCTCTCCTGCTCATCCGCTGAATCGTCTTTGCACTTATCGTCAGGGCCAGTGTGAACCATCCCTTGCTTCAGTAGAAATCTCCCTGGCTCCACCACGCCTCAGGAGACCCATTCCTTCACACCCCGGACGACACGGCCCCAACGTGAGGCAGGAGTTCCACTCCTTGGGATGGGTGACCATTCCTCAAGACCTACAGGGTTTATCAGGAGATCAGCTCAGAGGACCAGAGAGATGACTGAGCAGTTAAGGGCACTTCAGTTCCCAGCACCCACGTGGTGGCTCACAGCCTCTGTAATCCCAGGTCCCTGGGATCCTAAGGAAAAATATATATATAAATATATTCTTTTTAATTTTTAAAGAGAGGAGAGACATGCTCAGGTCTCTCACACCTGTGCAGGTGGAGGAAGTGCTTAAAATGTTCTTGCTATGGAATTAAAGAGATAATCATGTGGAATTTTATTAAACCATGGAAAAATACTCATGAAATATATGCATATATGTGTATATATACATACATATACATATATATACAAACATATATATATATGTATATATATATATATATGCAGTAAGATGGCTGAGCAGATAGAAGAGCCTGGTGTGCAAGTTTGATGACCTGAGTTCCCACAGTGAGAGGAGAAAACCAACTCCTGAAGCTGTCCTCTGTCCTATACACACACTATGATATGGACTACTCTACACACACACACACACACACACACACACACACACACACACACACAATAACAATAATAACAATAATAATAGTATTAGTGGTGGCAAATGGAAATAAAGAGCTAGAGAGACAGCTCGATGATTAAAGATACTGCTTTGTTTTTGATTTTTGAGACCGGGTCTCTCTCACTTCGTAGTCCTGGCTAGCCTCCAACTCACAGAGGTCCACCTGCCTGTCTCCCAAGTACTGAGATCAAAGGTGTTCAACGCCACACCTAGCAAGCTTGCTGCTCTTGCAGAAGACCTGGACTTGGGTTTCAGAACCATGTGGTGACTCAGAACCGGCCATAACTCTAGTTCAGGGATCTGATGTTCCCTCCTTGGGACCCACACAGCAGGAAAGAATCAACTCCTGTAAGTTGACCCCTCACCTCCACACACACTTGGTGACAAACCCATTACACACACATGCATACTCACACCCACGCATACATGTATATGCACACAAAGAAATAAAATACATATCTATCTACATCTTGAATGTATTTTTCATACCAATATTTAATTTTTTTATCAAAAAAAATATAGACATAAAATAAAAGCCCGACAGGGTTCTGTCAGAAGTAGAAGCAGACGCAGCTTCTGCGGAGCCTGGGCTGCCTGCAGCACTCCCACCCCAGGGAGGGGTGAACTGGCACATCCACCCCAGGTCTACCAGGAGGGCAGGCACCTGGGTGTGGGGTTTCCACTGTTGAGGGCAGAGAAGCCAGCTTCACACACACACTTGGCAGCTAGCCTGATTGATCACTTCCTAAACGATCTCCCTCGGGGCCTCCAAAGGCCATTTCTCTGGAAGGCTGTTGTGCAGCCTGTGACGGTTGGGGGATGTAGAGTAGCCCTAGCAAGACTGATGGCACCAGGAACTGAAATCAAGGTAGGCAAAGCAGTGAACAGATACAGAGCGTGGTGTGGAGTTTGAGATCGGTCCCTCTCCAAAGCCCTCTGATGTACTCTTCCCACAGCCTAACCTAACACCCACTGAAATAAAACCACAGCCCAGTCACCCCTGAGCCCAGGGCCTCTTTCTTCCCTCTTGAAGGCTTTCTTTGTGGGAAAGTCCATCTTCATTGTCTGACAAACTCCCTCCTCACCATCTTGCCCTAAGTTGCTGAATCGATGGTCCCTGGTGTTTCCCTCCCCTGTTCCATCCGTCTGTCTTTCCTGTATGCCTGTGAAACACTCCTTTCCCATGGAAAACCTCAGCTCATGGAGGGAGCCAGGACTCCAGGCTTCCTCTATCCTGAGAAAGTGTCTCAGTTTAGCTTCTGCGCAAGTTAGAGGCTATCACCACTACATCTGTCAGAGAGAAATATGGACAGAGCACAGTGAAACTGGAATTTTTGATAACCAGTAAGATATCCTTACAATAAATATGCTCCGCTTATCTTATCGCGCCCCCACACATCAGAATACTGTCTTCCCTCTCCCTGACCCGTATGTTTTGTAAGGCCAAGGATATGTTTTGTAGAGCGAGGCATGGTGTGGCAGGAGGGGGCACCTTCGTCGCCCATGCTGAGTAGCCACAGAGTAGAATAGAACTCTACTCTAGTACAGAACGTAGTTTATTTGGGGGCTAGGAAGGGGGTTGAGAAGGGAGTAGAGGCAGAGAAAGAGAGGGGACAGAGGAGAGAGTGTGGGTGAGAAAAAATGAAGAGGCCAGCAGGGAACACATGGAGAGAGGAAAGAGGGAGGAGGAAAGAGAGAGAGAGGGAGAAAGGGTCAGAGAGAGAGAGAGGGAGAGGCCAAACAGCCCTCTTCATTGCAAGCCTGGCTGTTGCCAGGTAACTGTTGGGCAGAGCCTAGAAGGACTGCTAATAATAATAAAGGTGGAACACTTTAACCCTAGGGGAATCTTCCCTCCCTCCACCCTGGAGCATGAAACCCCAGCCACCTCTCATCCTCTGCACCCTGACCCTGAAGCTCCGCACTGCTGACCCCATCTGCCTCAGCCTCCTTCACACCAAGCACATTCTCCTCTTGGCTACCTGTTCCCTGGAAACGAAGGGCTCCTGTTCCCAGCTTTCTCCCACCTGCCGCCTGAGTACGCCGCATGCCGCCCCACTGAGTCACATACACCTCTCGTGCCTGCCAAGCGCACAGCTCTTGCAGTGGTCTGCACAGTGGGTATGGATTACTATTTGGACTATTACTACCAGCCTGAGATCACACCTTGCTAAGATATGCCAGATCCCAAAACCTTAAGTAAAACCAGAGTAAACCAGTACTTCTTAGACATTCGGTTTGGGGAGTCCTGGGGGTGGTTTTGTTTTGAAACGAGGTCTTGCTATGCGTCCTAGGCCTTGACTCACTCTTCTAGACTAAGTCTCCCAAGGGCTTGGATTATAATGTACAGTATTTTTAGTTTTTCTGGTTTTTCAAGACAGGGGTTTTCTGTATAGCCCTAGCTGTCCTGGAACTCAGCGATCCACCTGCCTCTGCCTCCCAAGTGCTGGGATTAAAGGCGGTGTCACCGCTGCCCTGCCAACACAAACAACATTTTCAAGTCTTGTAGCTTTGCGTACACTGCTGCATACTTCAGAGCACTCCCGTCTCCTTCATGAAGCACTGAAGCTTCAACGTGGCTACTTATCCCTCTTCCTCCTCCCAGAGAACAGTATCTTCCCCCTCTTCCCTCGGTCAGGAATCTCTCTATTCTCTCAGACAGAAAGTGACACAGTTGGGCTATGCTGCCTGGATGCTCCTATGTGGAATACAGCCATGCCTGCGGCCCCTTGCTCCTGGCTGGTACTTCGTCCTTTCCCCACCCCTTCTATAAATAGCCCACCACTCACTAGATGCCAAGGCCTCAAAGCAAGGGTTTCCATGAGGTCAGCTTCCCAGAGCAGCCTCTAAGCACTCAATAGCCACACTTACCTCTCCTGGAGTCTTGTGGCCCGTTTGTCCTTGCAAGGGGCTCTCTCGGGTGCCATGTCTCCGCCGGGCAGGGGGTGTTGGGACCTGGGCAGAGGCTGGCGGTGAGGCCTTCCCTAAGCTCTGGGCCACAGATTCTGGAGTCTGACTTGAGGAAGAGGTGGTAGTTGACTCCACTTTGGATTTAGGAGGGGCAAATCTCTTCCTGTTCAAAGGTTTAATAGGCGGGGGCACCGTGGAAGACGTGGGCTGGCCAGAGACCATAGGTACCTTCTCCCCTCTAGCCTTGACAGGTACCTTCCCTGAAGGACTTTCTCCAGCTACTCTGGTACTTGGAGGTGGAGGTTTTTCCTCTTCCTGAGACCTGCCTGCCCGGGTGCTCTCCATGAACATGTCCTTCAGGGAGAAATACACCTGCTCTGAGCTGAGGCTTGGAACAGGGGCGGGTGCAGGGACTGGGACAGGAGTGGGGGCCGAGGCGGGGGCCGGGGCTGGGGCCGGGGCCGGGACATCCTGGACCTTGTCTTGAGTACCCAGAACAGAGGCTGTCTTCCTGGTGCTTTCTATCCCAGAAGGCCCAGGCCCCCGTGCTACCCTGTCTCTGGTCTGGTTCTGAGTTGGCTGCACATCCCTGGACTTCTTCTCCCTTCTACTGGAATTGGGTTTGTCTGAGCTGGGGATGCCATTTTCTGAAGAGCACTGGCTCCCTTCTGCCTTCCCTAACCCTGGCTTCTGCCCTGCTGGTTTAGATTCCTCATCCTTCCTTTTCTTCTTAGCCCCAGACTCCTTTGGAGGGGTGTTCTGAGGCCCCAGTTCCATGACCTCACAGATGTAGGTCAGCAGGCCGTGCTCTCCGTCCTCCCCGTTCTCTGGGGCAGGCTCCCCATTGGTGGGTGCCTCACCAGGAGCGAAACTGTTGATCATCCCCAAACCTGGGTGCTGGGCGGACTCAGCCTCTCCCTCCTGCCAAGCTGCTGAGGGCCCTTCCTCCGTTCCCCTGAGTGGCGCCGGGAGGACTGCCTCTTCCGCTCCACTCAGTCGGCGCTTTCTTTGGAAGCGGTCGGGGCTGATCTTGCGAAGTGTGTCAGCCTCCCCTGAAGCCTCTTTCCCGTGCTTCCAGCTCTGCTCAATCTCCCTCATCTTGGCCGCAGCCTTACGCTTCAACTTGGCGAACCAGCGCTGGTGAATCTTGTACTCCGTCATAGTGCCCACCTCTAGGACCCCTGAGCAGGACACGATGCCCTTGGTGTTCCGGGCAGAGGCCTGGTAGATGGCAGCATCTTCTTCCCGACACCTAGAGGTAGGAGCATGAGGCGCCATCTCTCCCGGGCCCTGGGAGGTGAGAGCCCTCCTCCCCACAGCCAGAGTCCCTGGCACTAACAACAGGCTCCCTCCCAATCCAAGTCCTGCCCTACCTTAGGCATCATGGATTTCCTCAGTTACAACGGAGGAAACTGAGGCCCACAAGAGGGTGGCAGCTGACCAAGGTCATGCTGTCCCAAGAGGGATTAGACTCGGGGCCCAGAAGAGCTCCCTTCAGAAGCAGGTGACCACCACAGCCCCAGGAGTAGTAATGACGGCACTGTTGCTTTTCCTGGCTGCTGACCTCATGGAAAAGGTTTCTGAGGGTCAGGGCCTCCTCTGGTTGCACTCATTTGTGGCTGTCAGCAGCACGTCTGCCCTGGCCTAGGGAGATCCCAGACACTGGCAGAAAGCACAGTCCGCCAGGTAGATCACCTCAGTAGCAGAGCCCTGCCCTCTAACTCCAGAGAGCGCCTGGGCATCTGCCCCCAGCTGACTCCGTGTCTGATGGCAGGATCCAGCGCAGGGCCCTCAGGAGGGCAGAGAGCCACGCAGGCCCCTCTCCCTCACCTGTACAGCTGCAGGGTGTGCCGGTTGCCTTGGTGAGTGATCTCGTATTTTGGCAAGCCACAGTAACGGTCCAGTTCTATGTCATCCTTGTACCAGGTCACCTCTGGCTCTGGGTATCCTGACAACAAAGCAAGAGATGGAACAGCAAGTGAGATCCAAAGCGATGGGAGGAGACACAGAGAGGTAAGGGCTTCCAGCTCCCTGAAGAGGCCAGACAGTGCCAGCGCCCAGGCCTGGTCACAGCTCAGCTTCAGAAAGAAGGATCTGTCAAAGCAGAAAGCATTTCCCCTTCTGACTGGAAGGAAGAGAACGGGTGTGTGTGTGTGTGTGTGTGTGTGTGTGTGTGTGTGTGTGTGTGTGTTTCGGTCTTAGCTTTCTAGTAGAAGAGAGTAAGGAATTATCAGCAATTACTAACTGGAAATAAGCATCCTTCGACAGCGCCCTGTTCAGTACCCTCAAGTATAGAAAAAATATAGAAAGGACTCTGCCTCATAGTCCTCCTCTGCAAACCCCACCAATACCATCACTTCTGTGACCCCTCCTTTCATTCCAAGTTCCTAAGCTGCATCCTTTGACAATGTAACTAAAACACCCATCCATCCACCCATCCATCCATCCATCCACCCATCCATCCATCCATCCATCCATCCCCATCCATCCACCCATCCATCCACCCATCCACCCATCCATCCACCCATCCATCCATCCATCCATCCACCCATCCATCCACCCACCCATCCATCCATCCATCCATCCATCCATCCATCCACCCACCCATCCATCCATCCATCCATCCATCCATCCACCCATCCATCCATCCATCCATCCATCCATCCACCCATCCACCCATCCATCCATCCATCCATCCATCCACCCATCCATCCATCCATCCATCCATCCATCCATCCATCCATCCATCCAGTCACCTTTTTTTGTTTGAGACAGGGTTTCTCTGTGTAGCCCTGGCTGTCCTGGAACTTGTCACTCTGTAGACGAGGCTGTCCTTGAACACACAGAGATCCATCTGACTCTGCCTCCAGAGTGCTGGGATTAAAAGCAGGCACCACCACCACGCAGCCATCCACTCGTTTTTGACCCACCTATCCATCCATTCACACCCACCCACCCAGTCACTGTAATGAGGCTAACTAAAGAATCTACCAGTCTCTTCCTTGGGGATTCCCTGACGACTCATGGAGCAGAGCTCCTAACTACATAGTCTCGTGCCTCTTGCTTCCCTGATTGACCCATTGATGAGACAACTAATCTAATCTAATCACTGTGTCTAGAAATGTACTTTTTATTTTTATATGTCTGTGGAGTATGCATGTATGCACATATGTGTGCAAGAGTAGGTGTGCATGCATGTGAAGCCCAGAGGTGAACATTTGTCTTCCTCTAACCCTTCCCATATACTCACCAACACTCAAACTCACCAACACTCAAACTCATCAACACTCAAACTCACCAACACTCAAACTCACCAACACTCAAACTCACCAACACTCAACCTCACCAACACTCAAACTCACCAACACTCAAACTCACCAACACTCAAACTCACCAACACTCAAACTCAACACTCAAACTCATCAACACTCAAACTCACCAACACTCAAACTCATCAACACTCAAACTCACCAACACTCAAACTCACCAACACTCAAACTCCCCGCTCCATTTTATGTAGATTCTCTCACTGGATAGGGGTTTCCCCTAAGGTCCTCTATCTCTGCCTCCCTCCTGCCTCTCCCTCCAGGTTTTTACACTGGGGACCAGACTCAGCTCTTCATGCTTGCAGGGAAAGCACTTTATCGGCTGAGCCATTCCTCTACACCTGGAAATATAGTTCTGAAGGGTAGGTAAGAGCCCTGTTCTGACACATGACCTAAGAGGTAGATGATGCTTGCTCCCAGGGAGAGATAGGTAAAGAAGCTGACGGGAGTCAGCATGTAGCCAACAGACTTCCAAATCCTGCTTCTAAGCCTGGTTCACAACTATAGTTTCAGGCTAGCCTTGGCTACAGAATGAGAGGCTACCCTGTCTCAGAGGAAAATATAAAGAAAGAAGATAAAGAGCAAAGAAGAGAGATATTTTATTTATTCACTCATATATTTATTTATTCGTTTATTGGTTTCTTTGAAACTGGGTTTCTCTGCGTAGCCCTGGCTGTCCTGGAACTTACTTTGTAGACCAGGCTGACTTCAAACTCACCTGTCTCTGCCTCCATCCCTGTTATTATTATTTTTGAGACAGGGTCTTTCTATGTAGGCCTTACTGTGCTGGAACCATGTAGCCCAGGCTGTCCTCGAGCACATAGAGACCTGCCTGCCTCTGCCTCTGAGTGCTGGGATAAAGATGTGACCACTGCACCTGAGCCTGTAGAAACCGTTTGTGGAGACGTCTCCCTCAGTCTTCCAGCTCTGCTCCTGCTTCCTCTGCGGCACCAGAACTGTTCACGAAGGTCACCTGTGACTCGCACATCCTCGCACATCGCTAAATCGATGGTCCATTCTTAGGCCTGACTGCTCATTTCCTAGACTGGCTCTAGCTGATCAAGGAGCAGCAAGGACCCTGCTGTTGTGATCTCTGGCCCAGCCCTCTCCTCTCTCCTGACCTGCACATTGACTTCATATCTGCACTGGAAGGCCTAACAAGCAACAGACAACCGACTCCTTATCCTTATCCCAAGCCGACTGACACGCAGCTCAGTAAGTGGATAATCCCCCCAGTGTGGTTCAGGCCAAAGCACCGAGCCCGTTTACCTTTCTTCTCACACCCACTCTGTCAGACAGACCTACAGGCTCTCCCTTAAGAACAGATCCAGAATCTGACCATTTCCTGTCACGGCCTAGTCCCCATCACCTTCATCCCCCACTTGGGTCGCAGGGAGACCTTCCCCACTGGCCTTGCTTCCTCTGCCTCGGCCTCTCTTCGCTGGAAACACAACAATCGGGAGTGGAGCTTCCCTGTCAGTCTACCCTCCCCCACACACAGGCACACGTCGTCTGCACCCTATCACTGCAGTGGCCCGATCCTGTCTCCCTCTCTCCTTTGTGCCTCAGTCTTGCTGGCTCACCCTACCCCAGCACAGGAGGCCACATCCTGCACAGCTCTGCTTCCTGTCTGACTCCTCACAGGGACCTTCTGACACCTGTGAGAGCCTGTGGCTCTCTCCCCCCAGCCTTGCCATCCCTCTTCTTGTTTCTTCCCTCCTAGAACACGTGCCGCGCGACACATCGAGCTTGCTAATTTGTGTGCGCCCTGTCTGTTAAGGAATGCACACTGTGGAACATCAGCTCCATGGCAGAGGGGACTTATCAGTGTTCTACACTGCTGCGTCCCCAGTTCCGAGAATAGAGCCCGGTAATGCAATCCACAATAAATAAATATTCACCGATGAACACATCGACAGTACCAAGAGTCTGGTCCAGAGAAGGAAGCGAGCCTCTTGGCTGGGGATTTGTCTGGGATGGAGGAACACTGAAGACACGGGTGCATCACCTGCACCTCCCCTTCCCCCCACTAATCAGGACGCTGTAAGCTTAGCTCCTTGGCCATCCCTCCTACTAGACCCCAGACCCACGTGGGCAGGAGCCATCCTTTGTTCACTGCCGTATCTCTATCACCTGCACCAGCGTCTGCTCAGTGGTTACTCCATAACATGAGGGAGGAAAGGAGTGAGGCGGGAGGAAACAAACACAAGGTGGTTGGGGAGGGCAAGGCTGACACGGGAACCCCAGCCAAGGCACACAAGGAAGAGCAAAGGGCAAGCTAGGGAACTCAAACACCAGAGGGGAGCAGGGGAGGCAGGGCTACAGCTGGCTCGGCCAGGAACAAACTGGGCCGGGCTGGCTGTAAACCGAGCCCTGTGTTTCCACTGTGCGCTAAAGCCCTTGGTTACATCACTGTGCATGTGGCCAGGGCCAGCGCAGGCGCTCTCACCATCTTGTGGGATGATCTCACCCACCAGGGCCTTGGAGCCCTCTGCCTCATGACCTGCCCGGGACACCCTCAGCCTCCAGCCCAGAGAGGCCGGAGCGGGACAAAGGCATGGTGCAAGGAGGAGAACACTGAGTGGCCTACACAGCTGCAGCCTCCCCCACAGGACCTCCTTGTGGTTCTGCCAATAGTGGGGATCAAGCCGTCAATTCAGGGCTTCACAGCAAGAATGGCTTTGAAAACAAACTTGTTTGGGGAACATGCTGCTTATTTCCTGGATAATGTGAACTATATTATATAAATACTCAAAAGCCAGAGAGAGATAGGTCCTTAACTCAGCACCACACGTACTTCTACACATGTTACACACACACAAAACACACACACACACAGGCATACACACACACAGGTACAGACACACACACATACACACAGGCATACACACACACAGGCACACAGGCACAGGAACACACACACACACACATGCACACACACACAGGCACACAGGCACACACACACACACACACAGGCATACACACACACAGGTACAGACACACACACATACACACAGGCATACACACACACAGGCACACAGGCACACACACACACACACACTGCACACACACACAGGTACTGTCTCTATCTCATAGCCACACACAGGCACACAGGCATACAGGACACACACACACACACACACACACACACACACACACACACACACACCTCTCTGGGAGAGTTCAAAATAGAACCTAGAACCTGGGCCAGTAGCTTTCCCCTGCCCCTTCTCAGCCTACGGTCTGTTTCATAGCTAGCAGGCTCACCTAGGGAGCCCAGATTGGACCCCCACAGTGTCCCAGCCACTCCCAATTTGAAGAAGCTCTGTCAGAGTTTTAAGAGAACTTTCAGATATGGGATTTTCCCTGGTTCCTCTGAGAACTGTGTACCAGAAGCCAAGCTGAGAGACACAGTCTTTGTGCATGTCTTGCCAACCCTCAGAATGCTCCTAAGGATGTAGTTACAATCCCCAGTGCAGGACAATGGAAACCAGCACCCGAGGTTGGGAGCTCTTGCTGTTCTTGCAGAGGACTGGGGTTCGGTTCCCAGGCCCCACCTGGCTGTGGGCAACCACCTGCAGCTCCAGTTCCAGAGACTCTGGCGCCCTCTTGAGGCCTCCTAGGGCACTGGTACACACATGCTATACACACATGCTATACACACATGCTATACACACATGCTATACACGTACTCTGGCGCACAGATACAGAAAAAAATGCTAAAGCCTTTTTTAAGTAAGGAAAATGAAAAGGAGATCGAGGCTCATGAACTAAGACTTCTGCGAAAGTCACCTGGTGAGGGAAGAGAAGGCCTGAGCTCAAATCCCTCTCTGCTATAAAGTGGTCTATGTGATTCCTTCTTCACACAAGAGGAAGCAAACCCCACAGGAGCTAAGGGAATTACTACCCAGGGCCACACGGCTGGCGCAGGACACGGAGACTTCCCTTCTCCAGCATTCTCTCCAAGGAGGATTCTGGGGTCAATGTATAATAGTTTGCTCCTAAAAGTTATCATATCAGACTTATTTACCCAAAATAGGATTCTTCCTTCCTTCCTCCCTTCCTCCCTTCCTTCCTTCCTTTCTTTCTTCCTTCTTTCCTTCCTTCCTTTCTTTCATCCTTTCTTTTTTCTTTCTTTCTAGATATGTGGTTCTTACATATCTACCTGCCTACCTTAGATGCTTTCTTCCTCTACCTCAACGTGTGAGTAAGCACATATGTGCACACACACACACACACACACACACAGAATGTACCTCAGAGCTGAGGAGAGTAAAGGAGAGAGGCCACCACACTGGGCAGAGATAAGCAGTCTCACCCAGTAGCATTCCAGCCAAAAGAGGCCTGCAGGAGCCAGGAGTCAGATTGCCCAGCCATGGCCCACTGTCTCCATTCTCCCACTCTGAGTGAAAAGAAGTCTGCAGGTCTTGTGCTCCTGCTCTAGGTCCGCAGGGGTTTCCCTCCTGGAACAGCCAGTTCCCTGCTTCTCTGCCACAGCTGAATCTTCCTCTCCAGGACAAGGTTCCAACCAGCGGGAAAGCATCATCCTCAACCTGGCAAATTCCCAGAGTCAGGGCTGACACGTACTACCTTTGTTGGGGGAAGACTGCTTCTCCCAGAGAGAAAGAGAGACTGATGTGGCCACCCTGCCTCCACTAAGGGTCAACAACAGCCTTACACAGAGGTCAGCCTCAGCCACTGACCAGCCAGGAACACCTCCAGACTGAGACCGAGTGTCTAACGCTGTCTCCACAGTTCTTGGCACCCGCCCCTTCCCTTTCCTCCTTACACGTGGTGATACCATGGCGACCTGTGTCTAATCGGCTACAGAAAACTGAAGGAACTAAGATTTGGGGTCTGTGTGGGATAGGGAGGGGACAGCAGGGACTGAAGACGTGGATATTGTGGTTGTCCAGAGCCCTGACACCTGCACAGGAATGATTGGTAGGTGCTCCTCATGGGAGACCATGGCTGGACATTGTGAGCAGGGATTAAAAACAAACAAACAAACAAAAACAAAAAAGCCCGTTGCTCCTGAGGCCCGTGAGATGGATTTGCTAATAAAAGTGCTTCCTACCCAGCCTACCAACCAGAGTATCATCCCTGGGACTCACATAACAGAAGGACAGAACCAACTCCCAAGTCGTTCTCGACTATGACAAACACGCACGCGCACACACATACACACACACACACACACACACACACACTAAAATACAATGTGATTTAAAAATAATTATTCCTTTGGGCTCAGGGGTTTTAAAACACTCACTGTATGAGCCTAGCACCCTGAGCTCAAACCCTAGAATCCAGGATAAAAGAAGAGAACCGACTCCTGAAAGTTGTCCTCTGACATCCACACATGTGCTTCCGTATGTATGCCCCCATGCTCACACACACATTACACACATACATACACACATATACCGTATATATCATACACATATCACACACATATATGTACTGGCTGGTTATGTGTGTCAACTTGACACAAGCTGGAGTTATCACAGAGAAAGGAGCCTCAGTTGTGGAAATGCCCTCATGAGACCCAGCTGTAAGGCATTTCCTCAACTACTGATCAAGGTGGGAGGACCCAGCCCATTGTGGGCGGTGCCATCTGGCTGGTGGTCTTGGGTTCTATAAGAGAGCAAGCTGAGCCAGCCAGGGGAAGCAAGCCAGTAAGAGACATCCCTCCATGGCCGCTGCATCAGCTCCTACTTCCTGACCTGTGCGAGTTCCAGTCCTGACTTCCTTTGGTGATGAACAGCAATGTGGAAGTGTGAGCTGAATAAACCCTTTCCTTCCCAACTTGCTTCTTGGTCATTATATTTTGTGCAGGAATAGAAACCCTGACTAAGACAACACACACACACACACACACACACACACACACACCACATATATCATATACACACATACACACACATACCATACAGATACCATACCACACATGTGCACACATACACACGCACACATCATAGGCATGCATGCACACACACACATACCTTACCACACACATACCACACCACACACATGCACACACATATCATACACACATATCTCACACACAGAATAATACTAATAATAATTCTTCAATTGCTTCTTTGGGTTGAGTTTGAGGCAGAAAAGGCTTACTCCCATGAGGAGATTGGGAGCATTCAAAAAACGTCCCAAGATTCTGTACACCAAGCTGGTGTCTGGTGAGTCCACATTGATTCTGAGAAGCCATGACACCCAATGCCTGCTCTTCCTGAGGCTCCTCATGCAGCAAACACTGCTGCTGCCCCACCCAAGCTGCTGCTGAGATGAGCCAAGTGGAAAAGATACTAATTTTGTCATGAACATGGTCAGGGGTCATGGAGGTCATGTGGCAAGTGAGTACTGTGGCAGCTCCAGAGAGGCACCAGCCAAGTCCACGTGCACCCTACCCTTACAGATCTCACGGTCCTGGAGAAAGAAATATGGCAAAGTAACTGAGTCACGGAGGAGAGAGCAGGGATTCTCCTGGAAGTGCCGAGGCTGGCCCAGGAGCAGGCTGGGAGAAGAAGGCATCTGCTAGGCAAAGCAGCAGTGACCTCGAGGTAGCAGAACGAACATGCAAAACAAGAGAGAGGGAGATACATGACACCACACACACACACACACACACACACACACACACACACACACACACACACACACACACAGAGGGGGCAGAGGGGAGGGGAGGGGGAGACAGGGAGAACAAGCAGCAAGAGAAATGGAACTTTGTAAAGTCCCAGAACTTTGCAAACAGGAAGTATACCGGCACATAGAAAGGGAAGCTCACTCAGAGCCAAGCCTGAGTTAGAAGTGGCAGAAACTGAGAACCAGCCAGAAAACCCCCACAGGGCACAGGATTGGTGACTAGGGGTGGAGGGGGAAGAGGGGCGCTTGAAATGTCTTTAAAACCTCAATGCTGGGCCTGGCGGTGTGTGCACACCTATAATCCCGGCACTCAGAAGCTGGAGCAAGATCTCCAGTTGGAGTCCAGCCCAGGCTAGCTCAAGACCCTGTCCTAAAACAAAAGCAGAACCTCAGAGTGTGTGTGGAGGGGTGCACCTTTAATCTCGACACTCGGGAGGAATTAATAATTGTTAATTACTGTTAATAACAATAATTAATAACCCGGGAGGCAGAGACAGGCAGATCCTTGCGAATGCAAGACCCATCTTGTCTAACAGGTTCAGGTCAGCAGGAGATTCACAGCGAGACCCTGTCTCAAAGAGCAGCAGCAGCGACAAACCAGATAACTCATCCCTCCAATCCCAGATAGGTAGAAGGGATAAACTGCTGTACTTTGATAAATGTCCTTTAGTATAATTTGAAACCTTCACCTACATACATGTATAATTGAATAAAATAAAATTTTATCGTCTTGGAGACAGGGTTTCGTGCATCCCAAGATGGCTTCACAACTGGCTGTGTAACACAGGATGACCGTGAATTTATGATCCTCCTGCCTCCACCCGCAGTGTGTGGGGATCGCAGAAATGCCCTCCACAGGTTTACGCACCGCTAGAGGACAAGCCACAGTCTCGTACGTGCTAGGCAAGGGCTTGACCAACTGAACTACATCCCAGGTCCTGATTCTTTTCAAAGATAACTAAGAACATTCTACATAAAGCGGCTCATGAGAAATCATGGAGTGAAGTTCTTTTCTAAGAAACCATTGGTGCTGCAGCGCAGAAGATGCAGCCAGAGGCAGCGCCACAGAGGCTCAGCCAGGGGCGGTGCTTAAGGAAGAGCAACTCCTCACCCCTTGGGTGACCCGCCTAGCCGATTCCAGCTTCCTCCTCTGCAAGGCTGACCTAACAATAGAACGTCACAGGGGTTTGGAAGAATTCAGTTGCAACACACCGTGTCACACAAAGATAAAGGACACAGGGAAGTCAGTGTCTCTCTAGCAGATTTACTGCTGGTGTCCTGGCAACTGGGACAGCTACCCACAGAATAAATAATCCCAAAGAAGCTGTTTACCTGGCTGGGCTAACCAAGTCCCTTCAGGATCAGGGAGTGTGACATCTGGAAACCACACAAGCCTTTGACTCACTGACAAACAAGCAAACAAACAAACAAACAAAAAACACGAACAAAACGATGTGTTCTTGGAAGCATGGGCCCTTTGAAACGGTGACTGTGCAGCTGAAGGTGAGGCCCTAAGGCACATCAGGATGGGGCAGAGGGCAGCTCTGCTGGGAAGTGTGCGAAAGGGACAGTTCTGGAGCCAGTGTCCCAGCCCTCATAACTTAGTCTCCTTAAGTCCACGGGGCCTCCGACTTAAAGGCCATGAGGGAGCTCAGTGGAAAGCAAACACACAGTCTCGCTTCCAAACAGGAGCAAGGTACCTGCAGGGTGCTGCGTGCTATTCCAATGGCTGTGCAGGTATTAACTCACTCGGCCTCATAATGCAGTGAAGGGGTAGCAACCTGCTTATCACCATATACCAGGAAAGGGGTGGGATGAGGAGTCCAAGACAGGTAGCTTCCAGGGTCTACAGTCGCAGTAACTACACACTACCTCCTCTCAGGCTGCTTACTCCCAAGTCACAAATGGTTCAACTATTCAGTGGGGTGTTTAAAAGATGGCTTCAAAGATCAGTCATCAATACTCTGAGTATACTTGAAGAGGAAGAATCCACAGTTTGGGGGTTCATTGTCTTTATTTTCTGTTTTTTTGAGGGTCTCATGTAGCCTAGGCCTACCTCAAACTCATTATGTAGCTAACAATGACCTTAAATTTCTGATCTTCATGTTCTCCCAAGTGCTGGGATTACAGACCTGTGCCAGGTTCGTGTGATGCTGAGAATAAAAGCCAGGGCTTCACGTATGCTAGGTAGCACTGTACCAACCGACCAACTGAGCCACGATCTCAGCCATAGACACAGGTTTTAAAGAAGAAAGGCAAAGCACACGAGCATGTGCGCGCGCACATACACACACACACACACATCACACACACACTCATGCACTCATGCATGCACACACACACTCACACACTCATGCATGAACACACACACTCACACACTCATGAATGCATGTGCATGCACACATACACACATACACATGCACTCATGAACTCATGCATGCACACACATACTCACACACTCATACATGCAGTGTGCACACACACAGGCACTCATGAGCTCATGCATGCACACATATGCACGCATGCACACATACACACACACACACACACACACACACACACACACACACACGGTTCCAGAAGAAGAAAAAGGGACACCAACCCACACAGAGATTTAAAATGAGGGGGAAAAAAAAGCTAAAGTCAACTGGTGTAGTACACGTAACCCACCTGTCCTCTACGCCTATGCTTAGCCTCCTAAGACCCTGCTCTGTGCAGGAGCCCTGACTGAGACCATATCAATCTCATCATTCATTACCTGTGACAATGCAGGTGAACCTGACATCACTGTCTTCGGACACAGCGCGGGACTTGAGGGTGGTCTCAAACAGCGGCTGGGTCTCCTCTGTAAGCTGAGCAATGATGGAGCAGAAGGTGCTCCTAGGAGAAGCAAAGACCATTTAGAGCCCTCCCTACAAAATACACTCTGGCCTTGCCATGCCAAGTGTGAGTCTTACCACGTTTGCCAGCCACCTGTGGCCAGCGTTCCTGGGCATACCTGAGCAAATCTTTATTCAAGAACGCCTGGGCTTCCTGGCCAGGTTGGGGTGGGCACTAAGGGGCTGAGCGGAATCTCGGCCCAGGGCTATTACAATAGGTAACTGACAATGGGCCAGGCTCCTGGGCAAACCAGAGTACAGTCCTATCCATGCCATCAAACCCTTGCTGGGGGATGGCGGGGAGCTGGCTTCATAGTCCATTTTCACCTCCAGGGAAGCTAGCGTGTAGGAGAGACATACACTAGACATACATACGTGTAGACAGGTCAGGACTCGGAGATGGAGCATGGCGCAGCCACACCCATGAGGGAAAGGCCAGCTAACCCTCAAGGATTTGGAGGTCCTGAAGGCATGGAACCCTATCCTAGAGCTCAGGTTCAGAAGAAAAGTGCCAACACAGGCTGTGGTAGATGAAGAATGAGCTGCCAGTGCCAGGGCCTTGGCCTTGAAGGAGACTCTACGGACCATCAAATGAATTTTGATTCCGCACGGAGTTATAAGCTGGTACTAGCCAGTCAGTGTGGGTCCTCTGCTCCATCTACGGACACCATGTGCTGAACTGAAAACAGACCTGGGAATCGCAGGGCTGCAGAGCCGCAGACTGACTCTGACAAGCCAGAGCTCCCTGTGGTCAAGTCCTTCCTGTAGAATTCAGCTGTATCTACGGGCTTGCGGTGTCTACCCCAGACTCACCAACAGTCCTCAGGGCTTACAGTCCACTCCTTTCTGAGCACAGGAAACAGACCTCGGCACCAAACCCTCCCACGGGCCAGCAAAGACAGTGCATTCCCAGGCGTGAAGCTCAACCACATAGCCAGGTCGTGTGGTGCACAAGCTGTGCCCAGCCCTCCTCCCCTTCCCAGGCACACACTCTGTGAGCAGCGGTTGGGACCGTGAGGGGAAACATCAACAGAAGCAGAAGGAACCGTGGAGGACAAATCGCTCCAAGCTGCCTTCCCTGGGCTTCCGATGACGAGGGAGGACCCCACAGCCATATGTACTTGCCCATGACTCCCCATCAGGTACAGAGGGAGAGGTGAGGGACACAAGCAAACAGTGTATGACCCTACATACTCTGCAGAGAGAAGGCTCCGTGCTCAATGCGTCTTTTCTGGAAACACTACTCTGCACTTGAGAAAGTCTGCATCTCGGGAAGTGTTTTAAATCAAGTAAGACTTTTGCATCGATGGTGTCCAGGAATGCAGGCCCTAGGTACTGAAGAGTTAGCTGAGTCCTCCCTTTAAGGTCCACCCAGGATGGGGAGCTCCCGCTCATGTACCTGAGGACTGGGCCAGGCTTACGAGTTGCATTTGGTGCATCCTCTCGCTGAGAATCAGTGGCTTTCTTTCCCTTTTACGTCATTTAGAAATAGAGAACCTCTTGGTAGCTAGACTATCAGCTCCCTGAACACTCCGATGTAATATCTAGAAATGTTTTTCGTTCTTTTTCTTCAGACAGTGGGTTGATATGTAGTCTAGAACTTGTGATCTATTTGCCTCAGCCTTCCAAGTAACCTGTGCTTTACATCCCTAAAAATGTTTCAAGGGTTCTTTTTTCTTTCTTCCACTTCTTTATTCTTTCTTCTGCTCCCGTTTCCCTCCTCCTCCTCCTCTTCCTCCTCCTCCTCCTCTTCATCTTCCTCCTCTTCTCCTTCCTCCTCTACTTGTTCCTCCTCCAAGACAGGATCTCTCCATGTGGTCCTGGCTATTCCAGAACTCACTCTGTAAACCAGGCTGGCATGGAACTCACAGAGATCCACTTGTCTCTGCCTCCCAAGTGTTGGAATTAAACACATGCACCACTGCACCTGATTTGAAGATGTTTCTTGCTGCTGTCATACTAATAGCAATTTCTGGTTTTGGAGAACTTTCTAGAAAATTCTAAGCTAAATATAGCCAACTGCTGCAAATCCTTATTACATTAAATACATTGTTTTTGTTTGGGTTTTGGTTTGGTTTTTGCTCATCATTTGAAGCAAACTTGGGGTTTTATTTATTAAATGTATTAAATCACTTTGTGTGAGAGAGAGCAAGTGTGTGTGTGTGTGTGTGTGTGTGTGTGTGTGTGTGTGTGTGTGTGTGTGTGTGTGTGTGTAGAGAGAGAGAGAGAGAATGAGACTGTGTGAGGAGGAGGAGGGGTGGGGCCCAAGGAGGCCACAGCACACATGTGGCAGTCGGAGGCAACTTGTGGTGCTCTTTTCCTCACCTTTACATCATCAGTTCTAGAGATTGAGCCCCAGGCTTGAAAGCCATGCGAGAGCCTCGACCCACTGTGGAGTCTTTCTACCTCGTCCTACTCTGGAACCTTTGTTCGTTTGTTGAGACAGGGTCTCAGTGTGTAGCTCGGGCTGCCTGGAATTTTCTATGTAGACCAGGCTGGGTCAGGAAAAGCCACCCTATATTGTCCTGTTCTGTTGACCACCTCGAGGCTTCTGGTTGCCACAGCTTTCTGTCCCTGTCCTCTACTCTGTTGTGAACTCTCCAGGCGCCTGAGAAACCAGGAAATCCACACACATCTGGTAACTAACGGTCTTTACGACCATGACACTTCCAAGTCCTTCCAGTTCCATGATTTGGTATCATGGGCTAATATGCACCTTGAAAGGATCCCAGAATCGGTGGTTTCCATGATGTTAAAGGAGCCTAACCCTGACCTGGTGTGTGCTGCTTGCCTTCCTGTGAATAACCCGCCCCCGGGCCCAGCACTTCCACATCACTCTGAATCGTGTGAGCTAGTCTCCCTTCCTCCCCCACCAAAGCTTCCTCTGTGCTCATCCCCATCAAGGACCAACCACACTAGCTAAGAACTAACTAATCGTGTCTGAAGACATGAGGAATTATTCAGAAACCAGCTGGCTAGTCAGGAATCTTTCTCTGTGTGAAAAATAAACGTAGCCAACTCTCCCCGATCTCCCATTCTGGGATGGGGCCCAACTGGTGAGAAGCAGCCAGGGAATGGTCCGGCTCTGATGCTGATAGTCAGTTCAGCCGGGGCGGGAGAGCGGTCCCTGTCCGCAGGTGAAAGGGCAGCTCCTCCCCCAGCAAACCTTGACCAGAGACTCCCTCAGGCTCGGAGCCGGCTCCCGAGAGCCAGAGAATGCACAGGACAGCAAGGTCGCCTCTGCTCTTGCAGAGTTCTGGGTCGCTGAGGGTGGGGAGGGGCCGATGAAAAGGAAAATGTAAAGGAAGAGAAGGTGGCAGGCGAAGTTACAGGATGGCAGGGCAACGTGTAAAGACGGGGTCGCTAACACAGGAAGATGGTAAGGTATCCAAAGCTAGGCACCGGGCTCCGGCCTGTTCCATCCTCGGTGTCCGTTCAGAGGGCAGAGGGCGGCCCATGCAAGCATCAACGCTGGTCCCTGTGCGACCCCGGCCCATGTGAGTACCCTCTTACGCCCTCCCCATCACCATCCAGACCTCCCTTCACCCCATGCAGCCTGGTTAGTGAACCGAGCAGTCATCCAGTGGCCTCTCAAAAGCAGTCGGAGAATGGAATGCAATGTGCGTTTACCTTCCAGAGCTGGGGTGAGACAACCGGTTGCTTGATAAGCTAAGCAAAAACAGTAAATGGAATCATTAGGCCCAAAAGCAAGGAGAGGAGGAGGAGGCAAAATCAACAACAGTCACAAAGTATTAATCAGCCACCATCTGAGACCCAAAGGCCTTTCTATTAAAAGGGACCAGCTGTCTTAGTTGGCGGCTCCTGTTAGCAGCAAGTGTCCTCACCGCTGGACACCAATATATCTGAAACTGAGAGCTCGTTAAGTGCAGCGGAGTCCAGGAAATCTGTTAGGCAGGACGGAGGTCCCTGGGGGCTGTACTCTGAGAGAAAGGTGTACATCGGGCGTGAGTCTCTCTCCCAAGAGGGACGCCTACGTCCATCCCCCGCCCGCCCGCCACAGCATACCAGCCTTCGGGTAGCTGAGGCTTCAATTCTTGCCTTTGAGAAAGAGCAGCAGCATTCCTGGAAATCCGGCACAGACAGGTGGCTTGGAGATCACCCACCATTAATAGGTTAAAGTCTGGTTAAAGAGCAAGGCAAACCAGCTGGGAGAGCGACGAGGAGGGGACACCAAGCAGTTAATTCAGCGGGAGCCAGAGTCACCCAGCTCCCTCGATCCGGCATCCCATCCTGCTTAGAGACCGGGCACACACGAGAGCCCACATCCTCCTTTGGGGGAAGGAGACTCATGTGTGAGTGGGGCACCAGCCCTTTGGTGCGAGCCATCTTGACCTCTTCCTCCAGTAGATCTCAGGTCTTTGGGAGATGGCAAGAGCCACCCCACCCAGGCTCACCCCTTCACTCTTCAGAGCCCCCTAAGTCTGCTCACTGGCCCTCAGGAGAGCCCACAATCCGATCTCCCCATAACCCATCCTCCTCCATTGCACGTGGGGTTTCTTTGGATGCCACAGCATTCCTCCAAATTCCTACGCTCCAGACCCGCCATCTTGACCTCTTCCTTCTGTCCCACAAATCCAAGTATCACTTCTTTCTCCTTTTCTAACACTCTCTCCTTGTTACTGTGCTCGGATCTAAATCCAGACGGCTCCACACTTAACAGCCCTCGTTATCAATAATCCCCTTGTTGTTTGGGTTTGTTTTATTTTTGTTACCCCGTTTGCTTGTCTGGTTGGTTTTGGGGGGACAAGGCCTCATGAAAACCCAGGCTGGCTTCAAACCTACCGCGTAGCCAAAACTAGTTTTGAATTCACAGTGATCCTTCTGCCTCAGCCTCCTGGGGTTACAGGCAAACACCACCACAGTTGGCGTCACATGCTACTCTGTAGAAAATGCCGCAGCAGTATGCCCACTGCAAGTGTGTCCAGACTCAGCTCGATGTCAGATCCTCAGTGGTCTTCTTACCATCCCTGCCAACATCCAGGCTCTACTACAGCCAAACCCATCCCTAACTGGCAAGGCCACACCCAAGGCTACCATTTCTTGCCTCCCTTCTGCTCAGTTAACTCTTGCCCACACAGCCTTTTTGTAGCTGTAGGTCTTTTTGTAGCTGTAGGGAGCTGCTGTTGCAGAAGGATCAGGAAAAGGGCACACACACCACAGGCACCTTTGTTTGGAGCCTTAAAAGTCTGTATGGACACAACCTCCCTTAGTTCCGAGGTACTGGCCAACTCTAGCCTTCCCTGACCACACCACCTTTGTCCCTCTCCTTGGAACTGAGAGATTTCCCCTTGAGTCTGGACCTCCTCCCTGGGAAAGAGAGGCATTGGGCCAGTTTTCTAATTTACGACGGAAAATGGCAGGTTCCACCTCCACGTGGGCCAGAGGCTGAGCGGGAGACAGGGAGTCCTCTCCGTTCCTCCTGCAGCTTTGCTTCCTCGCTCGGCTGTCAGTCAAGCCTCACCTTGCATGTTTGTTTGTTAAGGCTTATTTGTTTAAGGTGTTTTGAACTTATTCGACTAATTAATTAATGCAGGGTTTTCAAGACAGGGCTTCTCTGTGTAGCCCTGGCTGTCCTGGAACTAGTTCTATAGGCCAGGCTGGTTTTGAACTCACAGAGGTTCACCTGCCCTATCTCCTGGGTGCTGGGCCACCATTGTCTGGTCTGTTTTTATTATTTTAAGTTTTTGTGTGTGTGTGTGTTTTTGTTGTGTGTGTGTGTGTGTATGTGTGTGTATGTGTGTGTGTGTGTGTGTATATGTGTGTGTATGTGTATGTGTGTGTGTGTGTATGTGTGTGTGTGTATATGTGTGTGTGTGTATATGTGTGTGTGTGTGTGTGTGAATGTGTGTGTGCGTGCGTCTGTGTGTGGGTGTGGGTGTGTATGTGTGCATGTGTCTCCCATGTGCAGGTGCCCCACAAGGACAGAGGCATCAGATCCTCTAGAGCTGGAGTTACAGGTGGTTGCGAGCCATGAAGCGTGGGTGCTGGCAACTGAGACCAGGTCCTCTGAAAGAGCAGCATATGCTCTGAAGTGCAGAGCCATCACTCTAGCCTGATTTGTATTATTTTTAGTTATGTGTATGGGGTGGGGAGGATGCCCAAATGTGTGCAGATGCCATCAGAGGCCAGAGGATGGCGTCAGATCCCTTGAGCTGTAGTTACAGTTGTGAGGCTCGACCTGGATCTTGGGAACCAGATCTTGTGTCCTTGGGAAAAGCAAGTAAGCTCTCTTAGAGCCATTGTATAGGGCTTTTACCTTACATGTTAATCAGGCCAGAGAATCTGAGGGGCATATAGGCACCTGGTCACCTCAGCCCCAGGCTGGTCTGGGGCTATAGAACTGGCTCAGTGGCTAAGAGCACTGACTGCCCTTCCAGAGGTCCTGAGTTCAAATCCCAGCAACCACATGGTAGCTCACAACCATCTGTAATGAGATCTGATGCCCTCTTCTGGTGTGTCTGAAGACAGCTACAGTGTGCTCATATATAACAAATAGATAAACCTTTAAAAAAGGGGTGGAGTGGGTCTGTTGAGGCTGACTAATCTGGAGCAGTGGAGCTTCTGGGTTTGTGGAGGATGGGGTGGGTCAGGGAGCATCAGAGACAGCTAACATTGGAGCTGAAGGGTTTTAGAGTTCTTGTCATTCTTCTGTTGTAGAATAGGAATAAACAGAATAAACCTAGAAGAACGGGACAGGCATGGAAGATGGGGGGGGTCTCCCATCTGGCTACTTTCCTTCTATGCTGGGACATAAAAGATTTCCAGAAATTTCTGACCCAATGCCTTAGTTTCCCTAACACCCTAGACACCTGCCTTACCCAAGGGGAATGGCAGAGGTTGTTTTAAAGTGGTCGGGAGCAATGTCTCAGCCCTTCTGTTCCTATGAGGCCAACAGGATCAGGGCCTTCGTGAAACAAGAGGCCAGGGACATGACAACTTCTGAGGTCACACAGAAGCTGATCAGTCAGTACGCTTATTCTCACTTCAATTCTTTAAAGTACCATAGCCTACCTACAAGCTGCCCTCCTTGAGGGGTGAGCTCCTCACAGCTGGATGAGATTGTCTATCAGATAGGACAGCCACGTGGGAATATCTGCCTTGGACCTACGTGAGCCCTGAACATCCTTGAACTGAAATGAAACTAGAAACCCCTCTAAAGACCATGGGGCAGGCAGGAAGTGTGGGGCGCATAGACTCTGGAGTCCCAGCCACGTGGCTCCCAGGGAAAGCCCTGCCTCAGAGCCCATGGAAAGGACCCCTTAAGAGCTTCACAGCAAGCCAGATGGTGGTGACATATACCCGTAATCCCGGCCAGCCTGGTCTACAGAGTGAGTTCCGGGATAGCCAGAGCTACACAGAGAAACCCTGCTCCTCAAAACAAACAAAACAGCAGCAGCAACAGCGACAAAACCAAAAAGAGCTCTGCAGACCCAGAATATGTTGGATCCAAAATGAAGGAGGGCAGAACTCGCCTTTCGGCCAGGACCCTGGGATGGAGCTGGGCAGAGCTAGCGAAGTCCTCAAGGGACCCCTTTTCTTCTTTGTTTCTCGGGCTCTCTCCACCTCCACAGGCGGTCAGTCATTTGAGGGGCAGCCGACCTCGCAGCTCCCTCCTCCGTAGTTGGGGGAACCGTCCCTCCCCCAGCCTGAGCTCAGCCCACTTCACAGGCTCTTCCAGAAACCAAGCAAATCTGGCTGCTCTTGTCGGGACCCACTGGGGTCTGTAGCCAGTTGGCAGGACGAGGAAAAGTACAGAGAAACCTGTCCCAAGTCCAAGACGAGAAAATCCTCTCCCACTGCTCCCGTCCCGAGCCTTCAGATACCCAACAAGAACAGTCTTCTAACCGTGCCCCTATTCAGCTCCAAGGACTCAAGCCACACAAACTTTTCTTACGTCCCGCCCTCTGGCTGGCACACTCTAAAAACAAGCTTAGCCGGGAAGCAGCCTCCAGCCTTGTTCCTAACAGCCCAGAACCCAGTCCCCTCGGCCTGGCTTTCAGACCATCCTTCCTTCCCTTCCTCCGCTGCTCCCTCTCCAAGAAGAATCCCGCTTCCTCTCCTTCTCCTTGTTCTCTGCTATTGACAAAGGCCAGATGCAGGAAGAAGCAATGCCTAGATAAGTCACAGTGACAAGTGAGAGGCATGAGGCTCTCTCTGGGTAGGCAGCTCCACCAAGGACTACAATAAATGTCCACATCTCCCTGCAATGTCCCGCAGGGCCAACAGTTGAGGAAATGGTGCCCCATCACAACCCCCAGCAACCCAGGAGCCCGGTTGAGTCTGACTTAGTCACAGTACCAGCCCTCAGTCCTGCCCCAAACACGTGACGCCATGGTGCTGGGTTTTATGCAGAAACAGGTTCCGGTTACATTTGAACTTTTCCAACTCCAAGGTCATTAGGACTCAGTCGATCCAGGAGGAAGTGCCCAGGGCTTTTCCTGACTGTGCTTAGGGCCTGTATTTGTGGTGTTTGTTTGTTTGTTTGTTTTAAGCAGAGAGCAGAAGTCTGTAGACAGTGTCTCAGAGAATGGCATTACACAAGCCAAAGTCTGGTGCTAAGCTTTAGCCTACTCTAGGGTCCACCCTGTTACATTTCCTTTCGGAGAATGGGCTTAAGAGAAGGGGGAAGCTGAGCTGCCCGCAAAGGGCAGGGAGTTTCTGTCTCAGTCTGTGTGTGTGTGTGTGTGTGTGTGTGTGTGTGTGTGTGTGTGTGTGTGTGTGTGTGTGTGTGTGCTTGTTTTACAGCCTCTGCGTCTTAGAGCGTCTGATGGAGGGAGAGCTTGTCTATTGTCTGTAGCCTCTTCGACTAGGAATAACCTAACTCCTAAAACAAAGCCTCCAGACGTCTTCACTGCAAGGCCAGCAAAAGGCTCATCCGCCCCACCCCTCCTGTGGCAGCCCAACCCCTACTGGGTCCCCTCTGGGCAGGGCAGTTGACTCCCTCAGAGTTTATCCCTCCCTGGTTCCTCTGACAGGGCCAACAGCCACCACCTGACACCCCTTCCTCTCAACCAGACACAACACAGAGCTGGAAGGCCAAAGCCCTGGGCCTAGGGGAGGAACTTCAGTTATCACAAGGCTGATCTCTAACTCTGAGCTAAACAGTCTCCACTGGCGCCCCCCCCCCACCCCCCCCCCCCCACCCCCACCCATCAGCAGCTTCCCCTCCTTTGAAGCCTGAGGAATTTCAGCCACCCTGGATCTCTTTATCACTCGCTGTGGAATTCAGCCCCGGGAGTAGCTTGGTGTGGGTGAGGGAGATAAGGAAAGTCTTCAGGCCCCTGTAAAATCACCCCGAACGGGGGCTTTCTTCCCTACGGCCACACATTTGAGGCCCTCGGGCCCTCAAGCCCTCCAGGGGTCAAAAGGGTATCACGAGGGTCACTTCTAGCCTGGTTCTGTTCCCAGACCTCAGGGCCTTAGGGTTGAAAAAGTTCGAAGGCACGTTTCACCCAGGCCTCCAGGTTTCAGAGCTCTTTTGAGAGCCTGACCACACCCGGCCACCACCCAAGGGAAAGAGCAGCCTGGGGCAACCCAGGGCCCAAAGCGACTCACCTAGCCTCCGGCCGCACGCTGAGCAAGTAGCTGCGACTGGCTGGGCCGGGAGTCCACACCGGCCCGTCGTCCTCGCCATCTCCACCGGCTCCTGCTCGACCACCCAGGCCCCAGCCCCGGCCCACGGCCCTCCGCGACCCCATGGCACCGCAGCCCCTGCCTCCAGCCCCGGCTCCTGCCCGACGCTGACGCGCACCCCTATTTATAACCCGGGGCTGCTGTCACCTGCTGCTGTCCCTCCCCCGGTCTAGGGCGGCTACTCAGCTTGACCAGGGAGCCAGGGAGGCCTGCAGAGAAACGCTGTGAATGCAGACTCTGAGAAAGAAAGGGTTCCTAGAGCCCCAGCCTCCCTTTAACTTTTTTTCTGGTTCCCTCCCAGTTTTCAGAGAAACGTGTAGAAAGGAGGGTAGCATAGATCGTAGATCTCCTAGGGAAGGAGGGCTTAAAATAGATCCTGAAAGGAGCCACACTGACGACCACCGGCTGGTGGTCCTTGGGCCACTACTTAGACATATTCTGTCACCTCTATCAGTGACCTCCTTCTATCCAAAGGATCCCAAGATTCCTGTGGACACATTCTGTGTCTCCTCAAAACCCTTACCAGTATCTAGCATATATTAGTGGCTCATCAAAGGCTTAGAGAATAATCCAACATCTTCAGCCCCTTCAGGCTCCATTTCCTAAGGTCAGAAGAGGGAAATGGGCCAAGTCCTGATGCTTAGAAAAACAATTCTATCTTTCAACCTTTCCAGAGCAAGCTGCTAAGCACAGCTTAAACCTGGTGCTTATATTTTGGGAGTGACCACAGTGGGTTTATCTGTCTCTGACCACAGACCCAGCCGTACCAATTAAAGATCTTCACCAAAATATTTATCTTCTCTCTGTCCTGGCTTCAAGGCAAGTGCTGGGACTACATGTGTGCCTTCATTCCTGACTTACCAAACGTTCTTTAACAAAAAAAAAAAATGCATTAAACCAGTTGGGAGGAGTGGCTGACTAGTTGGGTGAGGGTCCCATGACCCTCTGCACCCCTCCTTTTCTGAGCCCAGCTGAGAGGATCTTTTGTAAGTAGACATGGCTGAGCTTAGGAAGATGGTGTCAGTTTGGTTTGGAAAACAGTCCTGGACAAGACAGCATTTGGGAGTTTCTCCCTCTTTCTGCTATACAGGGCCTGAGGATCAAACTGGGGTCATCAGATCTGCTTCGAAGCAGAAACTTTTTTTTAAAATTAACATTATTTCCCTATATTTTCTTTTCTTTCCTGACTCTAAACTCTCCCTTGCTCTCCTGCTTGCTCTATTTCAAATTCATGGCCTCTTTAATTGTTGCTACAAATATTTAATTGTTGCTACACACCCCTCCCCACCCACCCACCCCCACACACATGTATGTATGCATTCCTAAATACATGAACACAACCTGCTCTGTCTGTATGTTACTTGTGTGTACATTTTCAGGGCTGATCATTCGGTACTGGATAACCAGTTGGTGTTCTCTTCCCTGGGGAAGACCATCCCTCTGGCTCTCGGCATTCCTTAGTTGCCTATAGTTCTTTGTCTAGGGTTGAGGCCCTGTGAGCCTTCTCTGTTTCATGATGGCATGTTTACTTGTATCATCCCTGTTCCCTTCATGTTTAGGCAGCCGTGCTGGTAAGACCTCACGGGTATAATTTCTGACATTTCTAGGAGATACAATGTTACAGAAACTTTTTGTTACTACAATTTTTCCACTCCCCCTTCAACAAGGATCCCTAAGCCTTAGGTAGAGGGTTGTGCTGTGAGCACACGCCCCTGTTCATCTTCGTTCTTGGGTCTCTGGAGATGCGTGTGTTAAGAGCCCTCCAGCCACAGTGCCAGCCTTTCAGTCTTTGCCAGCTGGGGTCACATGATCTCAGGCCTCAAAGAGGTTACAATATAACTAGATAGACCAACACATAAGACACTGCAAGGGGCAACAAGCAAGGGGCAGAACTAGAGAGAGGGGCATAGAAGCGTAAAGAAATAGAGCGATTAGTTTTATCTGGGGATTTGGTTAGGAAGGAATTAGAGCTTGAACATGATTGTAAAAATAGGTGCTCACCAAGTAGACTATGGAGGGAGACGCTATTCCAGATAGAGGAAGGCATGTGTGTAAACACAAGAGACATGCATGTCACTCAAGTGTAAAGGAGACGGAGAAACACAGAAGCAGTCACTGGACATGGCCTAATTTATTTAGCACACCGTGGGGCTAGACATGAGTCACTGTTTCTCTACCTTTTCTAAACATCTAAAGCCCTCTCCATGCAAAAGGCAAAATGGGGGGCGGGGGTATTTATATATATATATATATATATATATATATATATATATATATATATATTGGTGTATAAACATAGTATGTCTATATGTATGTCTGTGTACTACGTGAATGTACCCATGAAGGCCAGAAGGGGACCTTGGATACCCTGAAAGTGGAGTTATAGATGGTTATTAGCTGCCATGTAGGCTCTAGAGATGGAACCCAGGTCCTCATGAACATCAGTCAGTTTTTAACCACTAAGCCCAGCCCAGAAAGGCAAAAATATCTCTCTCTCTCTCACACACACACACACACACACACACACACACACACACACACACACACACACTTTTTTGGTTTGGTTTGGTTTAGTTAAAACTCATTTTTCTCGTGCTCCCTTTCCTTCTTGTTTAGACTTTTCCCAGCTTCTGTGATCTGACAATCTAATCAGTCTTTTTACTGAAGTCCCTGGTGATGGGGTAAAGCTAAGGAAGGGGTGTCAGAGAACTCAGGGATGGAGAGATACGAAATGTCTTTCCTCTTAGGTTTGCAACGCAGCAACAGAAGAGAGAGCATGGAAAGTGTTGTCCAGTGTGGACCAGCTTAGCAATCCAGACACTCATGCAACTTCCTGGAGCAGTTAGTGACCTTGGGCCCTTGGACTTTAGATTTTATTCTGTAAAGGGAAATAGGTGTTCTGTTTATAATCCTTGGGCTTACAGCTGCTCATTTAGAACACAAGGAGGTTTTTGTTTGTTTTTATTTGTTTGTGTCGTGTGTGTGTGTGTGTGTGTGTGTGTGTGTGTGTGTGTGTGTGTGTTTATGGGTATTTTGCCTGCATGAATTCCATGCCTGGGTATCATGTGCATGCAGTGCCCATGGAGGCCAGAAGAGGGCATCGACTTTCCCAGAACAGGAATTACAGTTAAAGTTAGGCTGCCATGTGGATGCTGGGAACCAAACCGAGGTCCTGTGGAAGAGTAGCCAATACTCTTTTCTGCTAAGCTATCCCTCCTGCCCATTTGTTTTCTGAGAAGGTCTCACTGCATACCTCTGGCTGGCCTGGAATTCATGGGTCACCCATTGCAGCCTTCCAGGAATCACACTTGTTCACCACCACCGTGGCTCTCCAGCACATTTTCATTAAATAACCATAATTACCATGTGTCAGGCTTCATGCCAGATGTTAAGGGAACAGAAATGAATGTGTTGTAGTCTCTGCCCTCATGAGACTCTCACACCTGAAGAAAAACCAGAGTCTCCACAAATCCACTGCTAGAACTTTGGAGGCGGTGCTGAGAGCTGAGAGGAACAGGGGTCCAGCTTTGCAGGAGGAGACAGTACTGTGGAAGGCAGTCAGGGCCTGCTGTTAGGTATGAATGCTGATAGAGGACAAATGGGCTTCATTGTGGGGGATCCTGCTTCCCAGTGTCGCTGTAAGAGTGCACATGTACATATAGATATGTTATGCTGGGAGACCACAAGTCAACGCTGGGTGTCTTCCTCAACTGCGCTCCATGTTTTTGTCATTGTTGTTTTTCAGGACAGGGTCTCTCAGGGTAGCCCTGGCTGTCCTGGAACTCATTCTGTACACCAGACTGGCCTTGAACTCACAGAGATCCACCTGCCTCCGCCTCCTGAGTGCACCACCATCCATGGTCTCCTCACTTTAGATTTTCAAGATCAGGTCTCTCACTGAGCCTAGAGCTCTCTGATTCAGCTGGACAGTGCCCCACAGAGATCCTGCTCTCTCTACCTCTGCGGCACTGGGAGGCAGAGACATGGACTCCTGCAATCAGCATTCTGGAGGTTGTGGCAAGAAGACCGGGAGCTCATGGGCATTCTCAGCTACATATCAAGTCTGAGGCCAGCCTGGTTACAAGAGACCCTGTCTCAAAAAGAAAAGAGAAGGAGGCTGGAATGATGGCTCAACAGTGACAAACACTTGCTGCTCTAAAGGGACAGCCTTCAGTTCCTAGCGCCCACATGGTGTCCTACAACCACTTGTAACTCCAGTTTCAGAGATCTGATGTTTTGTTTTATACCAGCAACAAGCACGTACATTGTGCACACACATGGTGCACACAGTGCACATACATGTTACACATAGTGCAAACACAGTGCACATACGTCATGTACATACATGATGCACACACATAGTACACACACATGGGCACACACATAGTATACACATGGTGCACACACATGGTACACACATGGTGTGCACACACAAGGTGCACACACATGGTGCACATACATCGTGTACACACACAGTGCACATGGTGCACACACGTGATATACATAAATATAAATATATGCAGGCAAACATTCACACACAAAATAAAAATAAACAAATATTTAAAAAAATACAAAAACTCCAAAACAAAATAATAATGGTCATGCACATCGAACGCTGTGTATACCAGGCTCTGGTCCCTCTGCTGTCCTCTCTGGTGATTCAGCCAGCATCCTGGTGGCCAGTACATTGACCTCTTCCTCTCAGAGACTTCACCCTTCCTCCCTTGAGCAATGCAATCAAACGCTTGCCATTCCAACATTGTCACCACGAATTCCTCTACCTCTAAAGTTCGAGCCCATTATCCTTCCCCTCCCAGGCCTACACTTGTCTTTGGGGACAGCTCTGGACCTCCCTCCCCCAGTCCCTACACCCGCTCTTTCCCTTAATTTTTATCCAGCCCACCCCTCTCCACACACAGGAACATAATCTTCAGTGGACAGTAACTTCACCTGTGTGTGGCTTGTTTTTTGTCAACCTGACACAAGCTAAAAGTCATCTGAGAGGAGGGACTTCAATTAAGAAAATGCCTCCATCAGATCAGGCTGTAGACAACCCTGTAGGCCACTTTCTTAATTGGTGATTGATGGGGGAAGGCCCAGCCCACTGTGGGTGGGGCCGCCTCTGGGCTGCTGGTTCTGGCCTCTGTAAGAAAGCAATAAACCATGTAGGCGGTGGGAAGCAAGCCAGTAAGCAGCACCCTTCCATGGCCTCGGCATCAGCTCCTGCCTCCAGATTCCTGCCCTGTTTGAGTTCCTGTCTTGACTTCCTTCAGTGATGAACAGCAGTGTGGCAGTGTAAGTCAAATAAACCCTTTCCTCCCCAGCTTGCTTTTTGGTCACAGTGTCTCATTGCAGCCATAGAAGCCCTGACTAAGATAACCTATTTGACTCAGGAATCTTGTGGCCCTGGCCCTGACCTTCTTAAGTCCATCTTGTAGGTACCTAACCTAGAATCTGGCTACAGACTCCCTCTTACTCAGGGCAAGAGCACTGTTTATGGTGCCCAACCTGAATCTAGTTTTTGGCAGCTTGACCATCCATTCACATTCTACTAAACTGACCCTTTTCCTTTCTTTCTTCTTGTCTAACTCTTCAAGCAAGACCCAGGGAAGTGAGGTACGATGGCTCCCATCTGTCATCTCAGCACTGGAAAGGCTGAAGCAAGAGGATTGCCACAAATCCAAGTGCAGCCTGGGCTACATAGTGAGTTTTAGTTGTACTAAAACAGAAGACCATGTCTCCAAACACACAAACAGACAAACAAACACAAAAGCCCAGGGTCTGGGGAAGGGGCAGCAGTAGGTAATTATCAAGATGAAGCAAGACCTCGGACCAGGAGATACACCAGGAACACAAGGCTTTCAAGCAGAGACAAGCAAGGAGCAAAAGACAAGCAACAAACAAACACCGGGAGGAGCCAAAAGCCGTGGGGATGCCCCTCCTGCCACAGGAGGAGGAGCCAAAAGCTGTGGGGATGCCCTCCTGCAACGGGAGGAGTTCCAAAATCTGGCAAGAGAACTGGAGAAATGACGCAATTAAGCAATTAAGGCTGAATCTTGCACATGACCCAGGTTGAATCTGCAGCACCCACAGGGTGACTCACGACATCTACAACTCTAGTTTCAGGGGATCTGACAGCCTCTCTGAGCACCAGGATAGACAAAACACTCACAAACATAAAATTATAAATCTGGGGCTGGAGAGATGGCTCAGTGGTTAAAGAGCTCCGACTGCTCTTCCAGAGGTCCTGAGTTCAAATCCCAGCAACCACATGGTGGCTCACAACCATCTGTAATGAGATCTGATGCCCTTTTCTGGTGTGTCTGAAGACATCTACAGTGTACTCATATGTAATAAATAAATCTTTAAAAAAAAAATTATAAATCTGTTAATTAAAAAAGAAATCCAGCTCTTGCTCCTTGTTCTTTCCCTTTTCCCTTCTTCCCATCCCCGCTTCCCTCCACGTGCTCATGGCTGGCCTCTACTCCTCTTCTCTTCTACTCTTCTTCTCTTTAAACCTTTCCACGTGGAAAAAAAGAAAAGAAATCCAACAAAAATCGAGCTGTTTCTTGTGGCTGAGATGGTGATTCCTTCCAAACTCTCCTTTTCCATCTATGACTAGAATGAAGTGTTGTCTTAGGATGGCCCTCCAATGTAGCAAACTTTCGTAAATAGCAATAATTAAAAACCCCAGAAATCAGGGCTGGAGGGATGGCTCAGTGGTTAAGAGCACTGACTGCTCTTCCCGAGGTCCTGAGTTCAAATCCCAGCAACCACATGGTGGCTCACAGTCATCTGTAATGAGATCTGATGCCCTCTTCTGGTGTGTCTGAAGACAGCTACAGTGTACTCATATATAATAAAAAACAAAAAAACAGAAATCAAGATTCTACCTTCTCCTTTACCTTTTTCCTTCCAGTCTGGGGTGTGGGGAGCAGGGGCAGTAGGTGACTCATACCTGTAATTCCAGTACCTCAGAGGCTTTGGATGACTGTTATGAGCTAGGGGCTAGCCTGAGCTACATACTGAGACCCTGTCACAGAAAACAAAAGGGAAAAAGCTAAGTAAGAGAAATGCTATGAGTTCAGGGTGAGCTTGGGTTACACAGGGAGTCCTTGTCTCAGAAAACTAAACAGACAGACAGACAAACCCCGCAGGACAAAGCGAGGTTATTGGGCAATAACAGCAGCTTTGAGAACAGGCTGCCATTATCACCCTGCCACATGGCCTCTACTTCAGAGTGGATCATAGTTCCCTTCCAAGACCCCCAAAATCTGAGGCCTTCTCAGCAGTCAGCTCTCAGCTTCCTGTCCTTCCTGCTGGGCTTCTCTCCCTACAGTCTATAAAGGCTATCAAGTGTTTGCTTTTCCCTGAGATATTAACCCTTCCTTTCACTACTGAACCTCTCAGAAGACACCAAAGGGAACCCACCCCATCGAGCTGTGATGGACCAGTTAGCTGGCCTAGGTTTCAAAGCACAGACAATGCCTTCTGAACAAAGGCAAAGCAATCCCATGGCTATGCCCAATAAGAATGGCAGGAGGAGAGCTAACTGGATCTCCTTGGACCATAGTGCCCCAAACTGGGACGGGGGTAAGTTGAGGGCAGAATATACAGCCACAGGATCCAAAGAGGGTTGGCAAGAAGGGAACTTGGCATCATTAAATATCCCTCTACCTTGATCTCTATGCTGCCATCATACATTCTCAGCTCAAGCTAGAATGTTGGTCCTGGGGATGCCCAGTCCCCGTACACAGCTCCAGTCTGTCCACTCTGAGACAGCTCAATTCTGGGACAACAGAAGCCCCGCAAATGTGCAGACACAGCACCCATGGGATATCGTTTCATTGTTCTTGAGACAGGGTCTCACTCTGTGGTGTCTGAATAACATGGACTTTGTAATATAGACCAGGCTGGCCTCAAAAGGTGTGCTGTCATGTCTGCTCTTTTTAAGTGTGTGAGGAGCATGCGTGCATACTTGGCCTCGTGGGGCATGTAGAGGCTGGGGGTTGTCCTTCCATGACTGTTCTGTGAGTCTCTTAGTGAACCAGAAACTCACTGTGCTGACTGGCTAATGAGACCTCAGGACCCTCTTGTCAAACAACACACACACACACACACACACACACACACACACACACCCTCACTGGGACTCCTTTCTCTTTGTTCTTATCCAAAAGCCAAGTCCGAGCATGAGAATTCAACAAAACCCAGAACCCTGTTGTTCTATCCATGAGATTCTTTTACCTCACACTGCAGGCTAGCTATCCTTCCTTCAAGCTGATCTGCAGTGGTGTGTGTGTGTGTGTGTGTGTGTGTGTGTGTGTGCGCGCGCGCACACGCGCGAGTGTGCGTGCCACCCCACCTAGGCTAGGCAAGTATACCAGCACTGAGTTACTGAGTTATCTCTGGCCTGTTTCTTGCTCTCTTTCTTGGGACAGGGTCTTACTAAGCTATACAGACTACCTTTGAACTCATTCTTGGGCTTGGCAGGCCTTGAACTTTCCATCCTCCTGCCTCAGCCTCTGAGTGGCTGAGATTGTGGGCCTGTGCCACTGGGCCGTGTCACAGTACTCTCAAATGCTTGTCTGATCTTTCTCCAAGAGCTTAAGTAGCCCTCAGCTCTGGCAGCTGAACCTCTGTTCCAAGAGGGCGGAGCCGCTGGGTCCTGCCCTTGTGGGATGAACCAGAAGTCTGGCATGTTCCTATGCAGGGACTGGAGATGTGGCCACAGCTGTGTTGGAGCAAGTGGACACCAATTAGAGGATTACTGCTAACAAGAAGGCACTCTGATTCTAGTTTGAGTGGAAGGGGAATTTAGGTTCCCAAAGTAGGGCTACCCAGCTAGGTGTTCTCTCTAGCCTACATGCTCTGATTGAGCTCCACACTGCCCCAGGTCTAGTCACTTTCCAGAGAAAAGGGTACCCGGGGTCACAGGGCAGCAGTTAGTTAAGTCCAGAAAACCAACTCATCTTCAACTGAGCCTAGAAAGACCTCCCAACCTTGACTCCTCCTTTTAGGGCAAACTAGCCTGTTGTCTCCCCATCAAGTCTTCCCTTCGCTCTTCCTACCCTGCACTGAGGAAAAATGCAGTGTCCCCAAGCTGTGTCCCTAGCCTTTCCCTCTGTTCTCATCTGGAGATAGTTTTCTCGTTCCCCCAAGTTAGTCAAGCTGGTCTCAAACTTGACCCTGCTTCCCGCAGGCCCCTGGGTGCCAGACTTACAGACTTGAGCTACCAAAGCTTCTCAAGGCAATCTTTAATGGCCCTAGCTCTCATCTCCTAAGCATCTCCTCATCCTTCTGAATGTTTGAATGCCTCTCAGTAACAACTGCTACCACTTCTACCCACGCAAGTGACAGTACTAACAAATCCAGCCACCACCTGTCCCATCCGCCTCCTACTCCATTATGGATCCACCACCACACCCCCCAGTGTTAGGGGTTGAACACAGAACCTCCAGGCAAATGTCTCACCACTGAGCCACACACCCAAACCTAGCAGAGTTTCCAGCCCAGGCGAGACTTGAGCATGCAGCCCTCCTCCCTGCTGCTGGTTTGGACCAGCAGACCTGGTCTTCTACAGCATTCCTTCACTTCCATCATTTCACCACAGGTTTTGAGACAGAGTCTTACCTATGTAGCTGTAGTTGGCCCAGAACTCACTCTGTAGACCAGGCTAGCTCAAACTCAGAGAGCTCTTTCTGCCTCTGACTCCCAAGTACTGGAATTACAACACTTGCTGGGACACTATACCTGACTTCCTTCTTTGTTTTTTTCTTTTTGTGAATCACTACAGGCTGGCCTCCACTCACTGTGTAGAGACGCATGACCATGAGTTCCTGATCTCCTTGTCTTGGCCTCTCTGGTGCTGTGTTTAAGGTGTGTGACAGACACCTAGCTTTGGCTGCATTGTAAAGATCATATCCAAAAGCCTCTTCGGTACTAGCCTAGGAGCAAACTGTGAAATTCCCACAAGCAGAGCTTCTTAGACAGTAGCACTAGAAGTCAAGGCTGGAGAATCTGTGGGTTCAAAACCAGCCTGACCTACAGAGTGAGTTCCACAACAGCCAGGAGCACAGATAGACTCAGTCTACACACACACACACACACACACACACACAGCCACGCCCACGGGCTTGACTTTAGGTCTAGTACAAGAGGACAGTGGCTATCTATGTGACAGCACTGTGACCCTTGAGGCTAGTGATATTACAAGTCTACAGTCACTTGAGCACTCACTCCTCCCAGATGTAATTGGCACAAAAGACTTTCTTGTTTTTATGACCCAGTTCCCACATAGCCAATAATATATGTATTGATTTGTAGTATTCTTGTACCTAACACAATTTAAATTTGAAAATAATAAAAAAAAATTACAGGCATAGTTGGATCCTCATGAGTTTAAGGCCAGTTTGGACTACATAATGAATTCCAGGCTAGCCTGTGCTAGAGACTAAAACTGTCTTTATACACATATATTTTAAAATTTTTATTTTTATTTATTTTTTTAAAATATTTTATTTATTTATTATATATTATGATTACACTGTCACTATCTTCAGACACACCAGAAGAGGGCATCAGATCTCATTTCAGATGGTTGTGAGCCACCATGTGGTTGCTGGGATTTGAACTCAGGACCTCGGGAAGAGCAGTCAGTGCTCTTAACCACTGAGCCATCTCTCCAGCCTTTAATTTTTATTTTTTAAGACAGAGTCCCATGTTATTCCAGGCTGGCCTCAAACTCACTATGCAACCCAGGCTGGCTTGAAACTGATCCTCCTGTATCTATCTCCCAAAGACCGAGGTATCTACCATTCTTCTCAGGGTCATAAAAGCACATTTAAAGGCCAATACACTATACAATGAACTTCAAGAATTCATCCGGATGCAGGCCCCTAAAGAGCTGAGATGAAGGATTAAAGATGCCTGAGAACTATCAACAGGCAGAAAGCCCGATTTGGAAAGGCTCAACAAAAGGCAAAAGTAACAGGAAAGAACTCAGTATGTAAAAACAGAAACCCCAGGGTTGGGGATTTGGCTCAGTGGTAGAGCGCTTGCCTAGCAAGTGCAAGGCCCTGGGTTCGGGTCCCCAGCTCTGAAAAAAAAAAAAAAAAAAAAAAAAGAAAAGAAAACAAAACAAAACAGAAACCCCAGTACAAACTGAAAAAGAAATAAATGTACTTGCAGAGAAAGATCTTTTCTATTTTGCATAGATCTTTGCATAGATCATAGAGTAAATGGATAAGGAGAATACTGTAAGGATTCTTGTCTTTGAGACAGTCTTTTCTACTCTGATCATAAACATCAATGGAAGGAGTAGAATTGAGAGACCCAAAGACACAAAGAAAGCCCATCCTCATCAGGAGAGGAGAGGACCTGAGACCAAATGATTGTCAAACAACAGGGATCGAGGACTGGCATTTCTGTGAGGGTTTTTTGTTTGTTTGTTTTTAATGACAGGGTTTCTATGTCTAGCCCTGGTTGTCTTGGAACTAACGCTGTAGACCAGGCTGGCCTCAAGAGCTGCCTGTCTCTGCTGGGACTAAAGGCGTGGATCAACACTGCCACCACTGCCTAGGCTGCATTTCTGATTTTTAATTATTGTCTTTCTCCATTACCCTGCTCCTGAGATCACCCAAGGAAAATTAGAAAGTCTGTATGGTGGTACAAGCCTATATATAATCTTATTATTCAGGAAGCTAAGGCAGGATTTAGGGCCAACCTGGGATATAAAACAAGACTCTATCTTAATAAAAAAAAAAAAAAAAGGACTGGGAGGTGGCTCAGTGATAGAGCACTTGTCTAGTATGCCCAAAACCCTACCTAGGACATTCACCACCTTGACCATAATTATAATTCTACCATAAATTCAATTAGGAATGTATCAAAGGACTGGAAGGTGATGCAAAACTGATAACTGCCTTGCTAAATGTGGGCTTATAAATACATTTTATAAATATTACATCTCTCTATTAGTGGTCTGCCATTTTACAATAAAGAATCATTTTAAACAGGGACCTGGAAAAAAAAAATCATGTTATTTGTAAGTCATGCCCCAAGGCATTCTGTGCTCCCTGCTTAAGCTGCTGTGTGTGTGTCTGTGTGTATGTGTGTGCATCTGTGTGTGTGTGCGTCTGTGTGTGTGTGTTCTTGGAGAAGATAAAGGACATATTCCAGAAGCTAGAAGGTCCAATATTGTTTAGGCCAGCCCTGGGCGCTCTTTGGTTATATTACTAATTGAATCCAATGTATTCATTCACACATTCACGCCCTCAGCCATACACCTGGATGCAAATAACCGCTGGACGAGAAAACCTGAAGCTCTTAAAGAGTTGCACTGACCCAGTGTCTTCAGTTTTGAACAACCTCTGTAACACTATGTAAGTGGAAAAAAAGCAAGCTTCAGAACATGACGGATAGAATGCTACTGTTTGTATTAAAAATAGATATATAAATATACATATTTATAAACTCATAAATGCATAGAATTGCTCTGAAAGGATACACAAGATAGAGATAACAACGAGGAACTCTGGCAAGGGCACTGGAAGCCGACCTCCACCAAGAACTTTACTTTTTATTGTATGTTCATTTGTACTGTAGAATGCCTTATGTGGTTGAATGTTTACGTATCTATTTTTCCAAACCAAAAAAAGTTTTTTTAAATTACCTGGTGTTGAATGTACAATGGCATCCAGGACAGAAGTTCCTCAGCCTGGGGCAAGGCAAAATGTGGAAATTCTAGGGTGGGCCACAACACAACCATTAAAATTTTAAAACCCAGACTGTTTACATAAGAGGCAAAATCTTTATAACAATTAGTCCACGGTAATTCAGCATATAGTTTTACAGAGACAAAGCAGTTAAAGAGTAAATACTAGTCATTTGTCAAGCCTCAGGGTATCCAGATGGTAGTTTCTAGAGGGTAGCAAATCTCATCTAGCTTGGTCAGGAGAGCATCCGCTGCAGGGGTTACAGCAAGCATCCTCAGATGACAAATAGTGCACTAAAAAACTGTCGTGAGCAATCAGGAGATACTGTGAGGGAACCGTGTGTGTCCCAGAAGTTAGGTAACCTCTTCTAGAGAATGCTCCAAATGGTGGGTCTTCAGATGGAAAGTAAACCCCAGTGAGAGCCAACATCAAGGACACCGCATGTGCAAACGCAGGGCCCTCCTTGGGGTGACAAGGCACTGGAGGATCTGGCATTAAGGGGCACCCTGCCTTTTTGGAAACTAGAGGGGTGGGCTTTGGGTGGCTCCACACTGCTGACAGGCTGGCAGCAGCCAGAGCAGCCCTGTCACTAAGGCAGCACAGGTTTGACTCAGCACCATCATCCCAGGTAGCCCAGCGTTCTAACCTAAGACCGTTTTTGTTGTTGTTGTTTGGTTTTGTCTCTGTAAAATAGAAGGGTAGCTGAGAGCCTTGTGAGGAATAAGTAAAAGAGTTAAACAAGATGCTGGACAGGAGCAGGGCTGGAGACGTGATCTTCACCATCACTGAATAATAGATAAGCAGACTGGCCGATTCCTAACTGAACCCCACCTCCAGTGAGATGTGTTCCATCTCCCTGTGCCCCCGGTCCACAAGCACAGAACCCCCTGTCCACGTGGTAGCCTGGAAACTACAGTGCTTGCACACTCGTGACCTCACGAAAGTCTTGAAGGAGCTGGATGGGGATTCCTAATTCTGCTTTGAATGAGAGGAGCCCATGAGGATGAGGGGTGCTAGGAACTGGTTGAGGGCAGCAAGAACTCAGCTCATGGCTCAGGCTTCCCATAGCGGGTCCTATTCTACTACTCCAAGAGGCTGCATCTGATATGAGGCCAGTTGTTCTACCCTTAGTTTCTCCACCTTCTTTGTTCCAGCAGCTCCCATGGTTTCTGAGTGGGAAGAAATGCAGAAATACAGCTCAAAGTCCTCTCTTCAGCCCCTTAAGAATGATCTGGGGTGCAGAGGCTCCCAAAACTGGGAGATTAGCATGAGGTGAAGGTTGAAGGATCTGAAGAGAATGCAGGGTATGTGAAGGAACTGGGAGAGGGACAGTGGCTGGCTTGGGACCTGCTCAGCAGGGCTTGTTTCCCTTCACTGCCAGCTGGGAAGCAGGGAAGTGGACTTGCCAGGAAGAATGCTCATTAAAATGGTGTGTACAGTAGAGCCGCTCTGCAACTGAGGCAAGCACTAACTTTTCCCACTGCCATTAGCCTTTCACGAAAAATTTGGCATTTGCTAGAGCAAGGAAAAAAGTCTTCAATTGTGAAAAGGTCATGCATATTTATCCAACTTGATTCCTAATTGGTATTCATGCCTCCCTTGAAAGATCGAGCTAGGAACTCAGCCAAGCTTCCCTGTGCTACAGGGCCTAACCCAGGCCTATTGGGTCCAAGAACACCTTCCCACAGCTTGTCCCTTGTACTTGGACAAGCCTAATCTCATCTAATCCCAATTCTACCAAGTCTGGATTTGCTGTGGCAATAGCAGTCTCTGAATGTTGTATGAATGTCACAGAATCCCTTCTCTTCATCCCTCACCAAGAATCTCTCGGGTTGAAAACCCTTTGATGGAAAGATGCCCAGAGAATATCAATAGACCTTAAGGCTAATGCTGCCAGGCCAGAGACCTTGGAGTGGCTCTTGGCCAGTACTGACACCCCCACCACCACCCTGCTCCTTTAGAACTCTTCAGAGAACCAAGATGTATATATAGGACTCCTGGTTTTCCAAGCAAAAGCTCCAGAACCTAGAGCTCCCATGGGCAGCAGGAAATGCTGTTTTCCTTCAGATGGGGTAGTCAGGACTGTCTGGGAAGAGTCTCAGGTGGATCAGGGAAGCGCTAGCTCACCAGAAGAGGAATACAAGAGCCTACCTGCATGGTAAGAAGATTTTTTTATTGAAATATATTCTGAGCAACAAGATGTAGCCGAGAGGAGGAGGGGCTGGCCTGCCTGAGGCAGCAGCATCTAATGGCACAGGAACAAAAATACAAATACCCCAATGTCTGTGTGCCCCACACCCCACCTGCCAGGGACTGTAGGACAGCAGCAGAAGGAAGACCCACCACAGCCCCAAAGAGGATCTGGCTCTTGGCACCTGTCTGCCTTGGCCATATTTCGTGCTTCTCTCAGGTCCAAACAGGAGTGTACTGCCATTTCTCCCACCCACAGAGACATGATCAGAGTGACAGGTGAAGTCCTCAGGATGTTTCTGGGGGGAAGAATCAGAAAAAGAAGACAGGAGGGAAAGGGTGAGCAAGGGACCTCACCAAGCCAGGCTGGGCAGAGTTCCCAGAGGAATGGCCAGCACCCTTCATTCCCTTCCTTCTTGGGCTCTGAAGGCAAGAAGGAGAGCTCTGAGGTGTCTCCAGATGAACACAGCAGGTAGGGAGCCCAGAGCACAGCTACTGAGGGGTTGCAAGCTGAGTTGACAGCATTGGGGCTGCACTACCTAAGTAGCCTGGGCTGGAAGGACATGGATGAGAATTGGGGTATCAAGAAGCAGCATTAAGCCATAAATAACAGAAGCAAATTCAGAGCTGTGAGGAATTCTCGGTGGCCCCACATTTTCTGGGGCTGGGGACATCCAGAACCCACAGCTCAGAACAGACACTGCTCCAGAGCACAGTGGCCACACAAACACTGGGTAGAGCCTTTATTTCCCACAGTCTGCACAGCAGGTGCAGGGTGCCACAGCCTGCCTGATGGCTCCGGAGCCTCTGGTCACACCTGAGGAGATAGTGCATGGCTGTTCTGGTCCTGAGAGGCCTGTGGTTGATTCTGAGGGTCTTGGGCACTGTCTTCATCCACAGCCAGGCCTAGTGACCTCCTTGGCTCTATGTCAGCCACCAAAGGCTCACTGGCACATTCTTCCAGTCCATTCTCTCCAGTCTTCACAGCCACCTCCTCTCCAGAGCATGCCTCTGGGTCTGTGGCTTCCACCTTCACCTGCACAATTTCTTCCCCACCCTCTTCTTGGCCCCTCACTTTGTGGACTATGAACAGGTGGCGGCTGAGGGAGCGGGCAGATGTGTAGCACAGGCCACAGAGGGGACACTGGGCTGTGGAGCTGTCCACCTGGTGCTGAGGTATGTGGCTCTGGAACTCCAGCTCCGAGTCTGTGGAGAAGGTGCACCTTGCACACTGAAACAGGGGCTTGTGCCTCTTGGTGGAGGAAGCAGTCGCGCCATTGCTCGTGCCTGGAGCATCTGCCATTCTGCTGACAGGTCTTTTCAGATGGTTCACCTGAAAGACAAGCATGAGCAGAGATGAGGCCAAGCTCACCTGCACCTTCTGCTCATCAAGTGCCATGGAACTCAGGTGGAGGGCAACGTTTGGGGAGTCATCTTTTCTTCACTTTCCTTCCTGTGTGTATGTACATGTGCATGTTTGGTACCTGAGAATGCCAGAAGAGGGTACTGGATTCTCTGGAGCTGCATTTATGGGTAGTTCTGATTCCCACATGGCTGCTGGGAATCTAATTGGGGTCCTCTGCCACAGTTACAAAAGAGTTCTTAACTGCTGAGGCATCTCTCCAGCCCCGGTCCTTTATCTTTACTGTTGTACACGACCTAACAGGAAGGTCCTGCCCAGCCCATGTCTCAGGTCTGCTCATCCCAGGACGGATCACCTCTGTGCTTAGTGTTTGTCGGCCTCGCACAGCCAGGGTCATCTGGGTAGAGGGAACCGCGCCTCCTTCGCACTGACCCATAGACAAGTCTACAGGGCATTTTCTTAGACTGATAGGTTTCATTAGACCTAGCATGGTAGGTCCCAGCTTACTGTTGGCCGTGTCACCCCTAGACAGGTGGTTTTGGCTATATAAGAAAGCAGGCTTACTTAGCAAGACAGAGAGCAAGCCAATAAACACTGTTCCTCCATGGTCTCTGCTTCAGTTCCTGCCCTCGGGTTCCTGTCTTGAATTTTGACCCTGATCTTCCTCCATGATGGACTGTAAGCTGCAGTAAAGTCTTTTCTCTCCAAATTGTTTTTGCCCATAGTCTTTATCATACCAATAAGGGAGCAAACTAGAAATTCTGGGTTTTATAATTCTTCTAAGAAACATCTCATGCAAGTTCAAAAAATACAAGAAAGCTTTGAAATGACTACATGTCACTGCATGTGTGCACACCTCTCCCCTACACGTCTGTACTTAATAACATACACTGAATGCGTGTCATTGTGTGTGCCGTCCTCACCCTACTTAATAACATATACTGAAACGTCCCCATGTGAGCAAACACAGAAGCTTCTCTCTTCTAGTGGCAGCGCACTAACCTACTGTGGGCTGTGTCCTCCAGCAGATACCCAAGTTTCCTCTTTGTCACTCAACACTCCACAATGCCTAAGGCCCAAAGCTCTCTAGTCAAAAGTCTAGAACAGAACTGCTGTGTGGAAGGGCACACACAGCATTTGAAGGAAGGGAAATTGTATGTTCTCATGTATTGGTGCTGACCAAAAAAAAAAAAAAAAAAAATTGATATTCTACCTATCCTGTGTGTAAAGGCTTCTGCTACTAGCACCATTCTCTGAATAGCCAAAAAAGCTTCAAGACAGCCCATGGCCTCGTGGTAGCTCTCAGACCTACTGAGTCCTACTCAGAGCACTTGGCCCTTTGCCATGATGTGGGAGAATCTGTAGCACAGGGGTAGTCAGGCTCTTCTAGAAGCTCACCGCAATTGGAGAAGGAGCATGCAACAGGAATGAGGGAAGGAAACAAGGGGCCAGCAGAGAGAGAGAGAGAGTTCTAGACCAGATTCTTGCCACAGCTAGTGTACAGGGAAGCAATACTCCTTCCTTGACAAGGTAGCTTTGCCTGCCTGACTCACTGGATTTTGAAGAAGTCAGGTTACAGCAGCAAAAGACTGATGGAGTTCCCCACAGATCTTTGCTCCTGTTTCCTTCTTATGTTCAGTGCCCTAATGGGACATACAAAAATAGTGACCACATTAGGTGTTACTCTGCTTGCTCCATGGTCACAACTACTACTGGGCTCTTGAAGCCCTTCTAATGCCTTTCCAGTCCCAGGCTCACTAGGCAGCCAGTTCACAGCAGTGATCCCACACTCACCTGAGGGGAATGTCCACCTGCATGTTTGACTTTGGACGTCTGGCTCAAATCAGGGTTTCTGATACCGTGCATAAGGCTGATGTGGCTCTCCAGGAGGGAGGGCCGAGGAAAGCTGGGGCTATCCTCACTGCAGTACCTGCAAGAGCACATTTGAGGAGGTGAACACAGGTTCCCCAGTGTTCCTCACAAATCCAAGACTGAAAACCACGTGAGCAGGTAGACCTGCTAATCAAACCAGTACAGATGGATAAGGGAGCAGACACCAGCAGGTAAGAAGGCTTGCACACTTGACACTAAGTCCTCATCCCAACACAATCCAGAGGGCCCAGTGCTAGGCCAGAGCACTGTCATCTGTCACATCAGCATCTCTATTCTCAGACATTAGGCCACAGTGAGAAAGTCCAGGGCTGGGAATGGAAAGGAATAGTGAGCTGCCAGTCCTGGAGCTGGCTCCTGGCTTGCCTGATTTCTCACTTAGCCGGTGTTTTCTTGCTTTAGGACCTTGATCTCACGGCACAGAAGAGCACTAGTGACGCCACAGGCAAAGCTTTTTGATTTTCAGGCTTTTCTCCTCCCCCTTCCAGACTCACCCACAAGTGTAGACCTTCTTTACTGTGTCATGGTTGTTGCGAATGTGTTTGCGCAGGCTGCTAGGGTTGTGGAAGGACTGTTCACACTGCCGGCATGGGTACCGCCTCAGTGTCTATGGGAAGAGAAAACAAGTCCCAAAGCATCAGAATCCTAAGTTCGTTTTAGACGATGTGATCAGATAGATAGAACACCCTCAAGACCGTCAGATCTATGGTACCCAGCCTGCCCAAAGCACCAGGAACCTGAGAGATTAGCCACATAAGGGCATCCTAGACTCACAGGACAAAGTCCAAGAATCCCAGGGCTGCAGGGTGGCACATGCAGTTGTACTCACCCGACCATGGCTCTTTTTCATGTGGGATACATAGCTCTCTCGATCCGGAACCCACTCCTGGCACTCCTGGCAGGTCCAACCAGTGTTCCTCATCCGGGGCCTTGCTTCAGCCCTGCGGTGAGCGTCCGGCCGGCCCCAACGGCCAGCAGTCAGGGAGCTGCCTCTAGTGGCTACATTTGTAGCTGGGGGCTCAGTGGGAGCTCGAGAACCAGGGCGGTTAGAAGATGTGTCTGTTGAAGACTGGAGGCTTGACAGTTCCTCCACATTCCGGGGAACACCGTGGGTATTCTGGGGATTGGGAGAGGGATTACTGACTAGGCAAGGGAAAAAGACGCACTGAGTCACACCCCTGGCCCGAAGCACATCACTTCTTCCCAAGGTACCTCACCTTGACATGCTGCATTAATTCTGGCTTCTGCAGAAACAGGAGTGGGCACTCAGGGCACTTGAAGACCGCCGCCTGTGTCTTGCTGACATTCTGGTAAAAATGTTGTTGAATGTGCCTCTTCTTATTGAAGATCATTTCACAGGAGCACTTATAAATTAGCCTGACAAGACAAGCCCCGGAGGTGTGAGGTAACCAGGGCTCTGCTGGAAGAATCAAACAGCCCCTCTCCCCTGACTGCGCTCTCTCTGAACCAGAGTGAAGTTTGAGGATCTACTAGCCTGAGCCAGTGTTCATCTTTCCTGCCTTGGGATGTCCTCAGGAGACTCCATAGATCTCTCCACATCTCCACAGCATCAGCTCCCCAGCCCCTCCTTGTACCACCCTTAGAGCATCCAAGCCACCCTCTCTGCCCCACAGGACTAGTCCTGCAGCTGCACTCACTGGGAGGGTTTGTGGGGCTGGGTGGGGTGCTGGGTGGTACTGTGGTCCATCGTACTACTGGCAGTCTTGAAGGCCATGGGGCAGAATGCACATTTGTGGAAAACCTGGCAGTGTCGCTCCTGGATGTGGCTTTTCAGCAAGGCCAAAGTCAGGTGGATGACACCACAGTGGATGCACCTGGACAACAAAGGTAGGGGTGTGTTAGACTTGGGCACCTCAGGGCTCTCCTCCCTCATTCCAGCCCATAGGCTGCAATCTCTGCACATACATCCTAATATTGTGCTTGTTACTATCTGTACAAAGAGAATGCACAAGACTCCTTGAACCCAAGGTCACACCTGGTAGAGAAGGAAGGATAACCCTTAACCCTCCCCAGATTGGCCATCGTATAAACCAAAGCTCTGAGCCTCCTGAGAGAAGCTGACAGGAACAGAGAGGAAGGAGAATGTTACCCACTGGAAGAATGACAACACAGAAGGACAAGGAGAAGTTCAAAGGGAATTTGTAGAAATCCTTTCCCTTCCCATGTGCTACCACTGAGAAATTAGGGATGGGTCCCTAACCAGTGCAACAGGGGCATGACACCACTGCAGTGACCGCTGTATTCAAATAGTCAGCACTGAGACCAGGAAATGCTCTCAAGAGCACTGTGCTGGGGACTGCTGGGAGCAAGGGCTGCTCTGTGGCTGCAACTCAGTGTGGCTGGGTATGTATGTATGTATGTATGTATGTATGTATGTATGTATGTATGTGTCTTTGAGGCAGGGTTTCTCTGTGCAGCTCTAGGTGTGAAAGCTGTTAAATTTTAAATTAATGAAATATTACAAATTCAGTTCAATGCCAGCAAGAGGACTCAGGAGGTCTAGGTTTCTACTGCCAACTCTTGACCTGAGTTCGACTCTCAGAACCCAAGTGTCAGGAAACTACCAACTTCCAAAAGTTGTACACAGGCCTCTACACACATATACCATGCATGCAAGCACATATACACAAAGTAAAATCAACTTCTGGCATAGAATAGTATTTCCATTCTATAGCCACATTTTAAAAATGAAAAGAGACAGTTTTATAATTATATGTTGTGAAAGTGTAAATTTTTAAAAGAAATAAGTGTATATTATTTAACTATTTCTATTATCAACAATAAGAAAATAATAAATTGTTTAAATAATGTAATCTTGCTTTCTTATAACATCATAAACCACATTTCAACATTTTTTTTAAAAGGTCATTTTTTAAAAATGTTTTAAAATTCTAAAACATTTTTGGAAGAGGGGACAGAAAGGTTAAAATATGTCTAGAGAGATGATTCAGCCCTTAAGAGCACTGGCTGCTTTTCCAGAGGACAGGGTTTGATCCCCAGCACCTACATGATGGCTAACAACCATCTATAACTCTAGTTCCAGGGGATCTGACACCTTCCTCTGGTCTCTGTGGATACCAGGCATACACACAGTTCAGAAACATACATGCAGACAAACTCCCACAATAAATAAATTTTTAAAATAATAAATTCCATCCCAACGCTTATACAGACAACCCTGGTTAAACTAAATAGGTCATGGGATGAAACCAAGTCATGTGAATCTGGGAGACTTGGAAGGATGGTGTGTAGAAACTGACAGATATAGGAGAAAAGGCCAGGGAGTGACGGCCTATATCGTTGATCCCAACACTTAGGCAGAGGCAGAAGGATCTCTGAGTTTGAGGCTAGCCTGGTCTACAGAGTGAGTTCCAGAAAAAAAGAAAAGAAAAAAGGAGAAATGGGAAGAAAGAAAGGATTAATTAAAACACACATATACACATATGAAATTATCCAAAAAAATTTCAATTTTTTAAAACATATGAACATTATATAAAATGTAATTATATGATACATATATACAATATATAAGAATTTTAGCATTGTCCTTAAAAAAAAATAGCATTTGTACCAAAAGAATGGGAAGAAATATCTGCAAATCTGTATCCAGCAAGAAACTTAGTAACGAATGTTGGCAAAGACTTCACACTCTGCGTGTAGGGATTTAAACGGTACAGTAGCTTTGGAAAACAATCTGTCAGGGCTGCAGAGAGGTAAGCAGAGAGTTAGGATTTGGCATTTGCATTTACTCCTGTGTGCTCACTAAAAAAGAGGACAAAGCCAGGTGTGCAGCATTCAGAAACCTAAGGAAAAAGAGTGCAGAACTGACAATTCAAAGACAGAGACCGAGAAGCATCTCTGTAACAGAGTACCCTTGACTAGCACTTGAAGCCTTGGGTTCAATCTCTAGAATTTAAGGGAGAAAAGATTAAAATAAAGTGTCTTGGTGCTGAGCATGGTTGCACACACCTTTAGTCCCAGCACTTGGGAGGGGGAGGAGAGGGCCAGGCAGACTCAGACACAGGAAGATCTTTTTTAGTTCAAGGCTAGCCTGGTCTACATAGCAAGTTCCAGGCCAGTCAGAGCCATATAACAAGACCCTGTCTCAAAACAACAGCAAAAGCCCAAGATGAAGAAAAAATAAAAGACATCTCCCTAAATATTTTAGTATTGAATGAATTGCTATTAGATGGGATTTGATCTTAGAATTGGCTGTATAAACTTAAGTCAACATTTAAAAGGTTCTGGGAGCTTTTATTTTAGTTTGCTTTAAAAAAAGGACTTCTTTGTTGTTCATTCACTTGTTTGTTTTTTGAGACAGGGTAGTCCTGGCTGTCCTGGGATTCACTCTGTAGACCAGGCTGGCCTGGAACTCACAGAGATCCACCTGTCTCTGGCTCTTGAGTGGTGGGATTAAAGGTATGTGCCACTACCAACCAGCAAGGATTGTATCTATTTTTAAATAATTTATTTAATGTATATGAATACACTGTAGCTGTCTACAGACACACCAGAAGAGGGCATCAGATCCCATTATAGATGGTTGTGAGCCACCATGTGGTTGCTGGGAATTGAACTCAGTACCTCTGGAAGAGCAGCCAGTGCTCTTAACTGCTGAGCCATCTCTGCAGGCCAAGGGTTTTACTTTTAATTATGTGTATATGTATATGTTGTGTATGGGTTTGTTCATATAAGTTCAATGTCCATAGAGGTTAGGAGAGGGAGTTGGATCTCCAGAAGCTAAAGTTATAGGTGGTAGTTGTCCAATGTGAACTCTAGGACCCAATCTTGGATCCTCTGCGAGAGCAGTATACACCCTTACCTGCTGAGCCATCTCATAGAGAGGGCCAGGATTCAGTTCCCAAGGCCCACATGGCAGAACTGATTCCTGCACGTTGTTCTCTACAGGCACACTGGCATGCACTCTCCCTCACAAATAAATAAATCATTACTATTTTTAATCCAAAATACTGATGAATCACATTATACTCTTGTTGCAAGCCTTTCTGTAACTCTTCACTGCCTTGACTAAAGTCCACAAGTTTGTCAAGGAACATAAGGTGTGGCCTGGCCTGACCCTGCCAGTTCCCCAGGTCATATTCACATGCCTTTTCCATACACTGGCTATCCCCCTGGCCATTCCTTTTGTGTTTGCTATCTCCCTGTCTCTACTCTGCCATATGTACTCTCTCTCCCTTATCCTTCTGCTTGAAAACCTCCTAAGATCCCTGTGGAGGTTTGAGTGAGACTGGCTACAAGCTCACCGTTGAATGTTTAGTCCCCACTTAGTAGAACTGTTTGAGAAGGGTTAGGTGGTGTGACCTTGTTGGAATAGGTCTGGCCTTGTTAGATGTGTCACCAGGGGTGGGCTTTGAGGTTTTAAAAGCCTAAGGCAGGCCAGTCCCTCTCTCTGCCTGTAATTTGCAGAACAAGACGTGAGCTCTCAGCTATTGTTGTAGTGCTATGTCTGCCTGCCTGCCTGCCTGCCGCCTCGATCCCTGCCATGATGACTCACCCTCTGAAACTGTGAGCAAACCTTCAATTAAATATTTCTTCTGCAAGTTAACCTGGTCATGGTGTTTCATCTCAGCAATACAACAGTAACTAGGACAATCTTGTTTCAGAAATTCTCCTGACCATTCTACTCTGAGTTATAGTTTGTGTGTGTGTGTGTGTGTGTGTGTGTGTGTGTGTGTGTGTGTGTGTGTATGCATGTGAACATATGTTCATGTGTACACATACTCAGGGAGCAAAGGGAGCAAAGGAAAGAGGAATGCAATTTTAGGTCAGTCAGGCCTACAGAATAAGAAAGGCAAAAAGAAAAAACAAACAAAAAAGACAATGAGGAAGTTACATAAATTGACAAGTGACTAAATATAAACAAAATGACTAAATATTTTCTTCCCCTTCAAGGTTCTTTACTCTGGTATTTAATTGTATTTTTGTGTTTTGGGGTTTTGTAAATGTATTCCTTTCAGATGTAGGTAGCGTGTGTACACACTTAGGTGTGTGGATACATACATATGTCCAGCTGAACGTATATAGGGAGCTGAGACTGATATTGGGGATCCTCCTCTAACACTCTTCACTTTACTCGCTGAACCCAGAGCATGCCGATTCCACTACTCTTGCTAGGATGTTTGCCCTGGGGATCATCCACTGTCACTGCTTCTTATGCTGAAGTTACATGTGACTGCCAAGCCTGCACGGCTTTTGTATGGGTTCTGGGTTCTAAAGCCAGTCCTCAAGCCATCTACCCAGCCATGTTTTGAATTTTAAGAAAAGGTCTCCTGTGGTATGGGCTACCCTTGAATTTGCTAAGTACCCAAAGATGACCACAGCACCTGATCCTACCTTACAAATTCCAGGATTACAAGAATGTGCCACCACTCTTGGTCTAATATTTAACTTCTTTCTCCTTTGGTTTTTTGAAACAGGGTTTCTCTGTATAATCTTGGCTATCCTGGAGCTCATTTTTGTGGACCAGGCTGGCCTTGAACTCAGAGATCCAAGTACTTCTGCCTTGAGCTCTGGAGGATGAAAGGCATAGGCCAACATGCCCGGCTATAGTATTTAACTTCTAAAAAACTAATTTTCTCGCTTGTGCCTTCCTTTCCTCTATAAAACAGAAATGTCTATCCACCTGCCAGCCAGCACTGCTTTCACATGTTTTTTGAGGCAAGGTCTCTGGTAGCCCAGGCTGGCCTTGAACTCTTGATCGTCCTATCTCTACTTCCTATTATGGTGTTAGGAATCAAATCTAGGGCATCTAAGCATGCTAGGCAAGCACTCTACTAACTCAACTACATCTTATGCCTACTAGCCAACATGCTTGTCCTATTGAGGTGTGTGTGTGTGTGTAGTGTATACGCGTGCATTTGTCTGTCAGTATGAAAGTGTGCATGTGTCATGGTGTGATCATGTAAAAGTGTAAGTGTAGCGATTGGAAAGGAACATGGGTGTCAGTCTTTGCTTTCTACCTTGATATAGGGTTTCTTTGTGGTTCATTGTTCTGTATACCAAACTATCTTGCTGCAAGCTTCTCCTATCCCCACCAATCTCATCACAAAAGCATTGGAATTACAAACACATGCTATGCCCAATTTTACAGCGGTCTTGGAGTTTGAACTTAAGTCCTCACAGCTGTGTGACAAATGATCTATCCAGTAACCCATCTTCCCATTGCCCTACAGGATTCTTTTAAAAGAAAAATTAATGGCATTTATTGATTGATTGATTGTGTATATTTGTATATATACGTTAGTGCATGTGCTATGATTTGGGAGTACAAGTCAGAGAAACCATCCACAGGAGTTGTTTCTCTCCTTATAGCATGTGGGTAATGTGTATCGAACTCAGGTCAACAGGCTCATCGGTGGGTAACACTGAGCCACCTCACCAGCAACCCCCCAACCCCAACACACACATTGGGTTCTCAGTATAAAACAAGTTTCAGCCTAGTAAAAGGACCTGCCATTGGGCAATACCAGGACAGTAAGCCAGGTAGCACCCACCTGTAGCCCACTTTTCGGGCATAGTGCAGGCAATTCTCCTTTACATGAGTCTGGAAGTAAGCAGAGCGACAGAGGACACCACACTCCGGGCAGCAGTAGGGGGACTTGTGTGCATGGATCCGCTGGTGTGCACAGAAACTACATTGGTTGGGCAGCAGCATCTGGCATACCTGGCAAGTCTAGGAAAGAACACCAAGAAAGCAAATGACACGGGTGGGGGAGTGGGAAGCATACGGTCATAGACTGTTACAGTCAGGTAGTTGACGTGTAGGGTCCCAGAACCTGGGAGGTTGAGGCAGAAGGATTGCCACAAATTCCAGGACAGTCTTGGTTACACACTGAGTGATACCCTGTTTCAACAAGACCAAACAATAGCATGGGAAAAGGGAAGAAAGAGGAGCAATGCAGGATGTGATTTGTGTAAATAGCCCTGAGTAGGATACAGTTCAGGCTTAAGCCAGAGGCATAGCTCAGAGGCTGAGAGCTTGCCTTGCATGCTTGAGGTTCTACACTAGAAGCACTGCACTAGAAACACAAACAAACAAAAGTTAAACAAGCAAGCTAGCAAAAAAATAAGGCAAACATGGTGACACATTTCTCTGACCTTAGTGCTTGGCAGGAGGGTCACGAGTTTGAGGCCAGCCAGTGTAACTTAGAGAAACCCAGATGTGTGTTTGTTAAAAAGCTAGACATAGTGGGGTGGGTATACCTGAATTCCTAGCACTTGGGCAGTAGAAGCAAGAAGATCAGGAATTCAAGGCCAGCCTTGGCTACAAAGTGAATTAGAGGCTAGCCAGGGCTGTATGAGACATTGCTTCAACATAATAAAAATAAGAGACACACTGTAAGACTTTCTAATACAATTAGGAAAGCTTGAATATAGATTTGTATTGGGTAAGATTAACGAGTGTCATTAATTTTATGAGGTGTGATGACAGCATAGTTAAATAAAAGTTTAAGAACAAGAAGGTACACTCTACCTTGTAAAGGCCTTAAATCCTAGCACTTGGGAGGCAGAGAGAAGGTGGAATCTGAGTTCAAGGCCAGTCTGGTCTGTGAATTTCACAGAGTTATGTACAGAGGCCCTGTCACAAAAAATCAAGGAAGAGGAGGGAGATGATGATGATGATGATGATGATATAGACCTCTTTGCTGACATTCTACCCCAATTAAATGGCTTAAAATGCAAAGGAAAGGATGAACAACACCCACCCCACCTATACCAGTCAGTGCAGGGGAAGGCAGTTTTGCTATAGGTGCAGACTTCCAGGAGGAAGACAGAAATCCAAGCATGCTGTTCCTGCTGTGGTGGGGAGCTGCACCCTATCTATTTCAACACCCTTTGCTCTGGCTATGTGGCTAGACACTGGTATTGTCATGGAAACCCAAGCCCAGTGGCCATCAAGGCTAATTCCTGATCTCGTCTCCTTCCCTACAAAGCACATTTAGCAACAGGAGATACTGTGAATGATTCAAACTGGGCTGAGAGAAGCCCAACAGCCTCCAGAGTGGTCTGTCCCATTATGTCTGGTTGTGCTTTTCTGTAGCTCCCTCAAGGACAGAGTGACACAAGGAAGATGTGTGCCAGCCCTGATCCTATGCCAATTCTACCTACAAACAACTTTAGAATTTGGGTAAAAAGCAATGTGGAAAATGTCATAGACCCAGGCACCAGACCTCCATGGCCAAAGAACTTCAAAGACCAAATTCAGAAAAAACAGTCCTAGCCCAACTCAAGCACGCTAGGATAAACAAGAACATGGAAGCCCCTAGGAGAGGGTGCTGACTATGCTCCACTCGACTCATTACAAGAAGAATGGGACAGAGAAGGTAAAGGTAAGAAGCAGAAGTGACTGATGGTGTGAACGAGAATGGCCAACGGGTCATAGATTTGAATGTTTGGTCCTCAGGCAGAAGCCCTACTTGAGCGGGATTAGGATGTGTGGCCTTGTTGAAGTAGATGTGGTCTTAATAGAGAAAGTGTGTCACGGGGGTAGGGGTAGGAGCTTTACGGTTTCAAAAGCCCAAAGCAGTTCCAATGGCTCTCTCTTCCTGCTAGCTGCAGGTCCAGATGCAGCCCTCAGCTATGTCTCCAGCACCATGTCAGCCTTCCTCATGTCACGCTTCCCCCATGATGATAGTGGATTAAGCGGCTGACTGTAAGCCAGTCTAACTGTACAGTTAAATGCTTTTCTTCTGAGTAGCTGTGGTTATGGTATCTCTTCACAGCAATAAAACCCAATCTAAGACACTTCCTCTTGGGCAAGTTCTGTATCCTTCTCGCTGTTCTTCTGTCAACCTGATACAAGCTAGACTTGTCTGGGAAGAAACTCAATTGATCAAATACCTCCATCAGATTGCTATCAGATTGCCTGTAGGCAAGACTACAGGGCATTTTCTTATTAATGATTGGCATGGAAGGGCCCAGCCCTGGTAGACCAGACTAGACTGTCTCTGCTTCTCAAGTGCTAGGATTAAACACATGCACCACTACGTGTCTCCTTTTTTAAGAAAAACAAAACAAATCAAATCAAAAAACCAACAACAAAAAACCCAACTATTTATTTTTATATATGTGAGTGTTTTGCCTGTGTGTATATGTATATATATGTGTAGCATGTGCATGTCTGGTGCTTCTGGAGGTCAGAGGAGGAGGTCAGATCCCCTGAAATCGAAGTTATGGGTGTGTGTGAGCCACCATGTAGATGCCATATCAAACCGGGGTGTTCTACAAGAACAGCAACTGAGCCACCACTCTAATCGCTGATTAGTCTTCGTTATGAAATGAAGAACAAACTAATACACCCTGACTCGGAACCAAGTAAAGGAGTATTTAGCCAAGTCACGAAAGGAGCCCTGGAGATGGCTCACTGGGTAAGGGCACTTGCTACGCAAGCATTAAGGAAGGACCTGAGTTAGACAGACACCTCAGCACCTATGTAAAAATGCTGTGCATGGCTGTGCATGAATGGAACCCCAGTGTAGAAATGAGCAGATGCTGGAAGTTTGCTGGCCAGTCAACCTAAGCCAAACAGTGAGCTTCTAAACCAAGAAGACCCTGTCTCAAGAAAATAAGAAATTATAAGCTCTTTGTAATCTGATACACAGATCTCTCTCTCTCTCTCTCTCTCTCTCTCTCTCTCTCTCTCTCTCTCTCTCACACACACACACACACACACACACACACACACACACACACACACACACACACAAACACACCCCCAGTCTGAAGGCCTTTCTGTTTTTAAAGATGAAGTCTTACTACATAGCCCTCCTGCCTCCAGCCCCAAAATATTTCAACCACAACTGTACTAACACAGCTCGAGGCTGCCTTCTTAGAGAATCTGCTAGCAATACCAATAGGGCAGTAAAGGTAAGCACCAAGTCCCTTTAAAACAAACCACGTATCTCACCAATATAACCAGGAAGCAGAGTACACAGAAAGAGTAAGAATAAAGTAACTCACTCCTCGTCTAGAGTTGGGACAACATGGATGAAGGAGAGAGACCTCGGAACCTCTCCATGGGGCCTACATGCCTACCCACTCTCCTTTCCTCCTCAGCTTTGCCTCTGGCCTTATCTCCAGAGAGGTTTTGCTCAACAGTTCTGTCTACTGAGGAGTAGAATGCTCTCAGAAAACAGACTAAGGGACAAACGTAGGAATTCATCTACCCCATCCCCAGGTTCTCTGGGCACTTGCCAAAACCATGTTACCATCTTCGAGAGGCCTGAAAAAGACCACCCACCTAAGCCCTAACAGGCCTGAACTTGGACCAAACTAACTGCCAGTCTGAGTACAAGTGGAACATGGAGCATGCCTAGAGAGACAGAAACTGTTTGTCTGTTGAGAGTCAAATTCACGATCCTTCTGCTTTAGCCTTCTAAGGACTACAATTACAGCAAGTACCACGGTCCCCCAGCTACACTTGTTGGGTCTTCAGGCTTTCCCCACGGGTATGGGTAGGATTATCTTCCCAAATAAGAAACCAAGCACTCTGTATTCAGGTAGGATGCTAACCATTAAGCCAGATATCCTCCTCTAAGACTATGAGTCTACCTCTACTCCCATACCAATGGGTTCTCTCCCGTCCCCATCATGGGACCAGTCCCCAGATGAGCCCGAGGCGCAACACCTAACAGTGTGATGATCTACTTACTAGCCCCTCGGTTTCCTCTGTTGTCCTCTGGAAATGTGTAGCCAGGACCATATAATCTCTCATCTGCTTGTGACATTCAGGACATTTGGTTCCATACCGGATGAGCCTCACTGGGTCTGGGTAAAGTGGCAAGGCTGGAATTACAGGGCTGGCATTGTCCAAAGTGGGGCTGGGTTTGGGGGAGGAAGAAGCAGCTGGGGTTGCTGGTGCAGTGGAGTTCACAGGAGCCGCCACAAACATCTGGTCCGCAGAGATGGGCTTCACAAGCAGCTGAGAACACTGCATGACGAGTCCCTTGCTCTTGTGGTCACGGGCATGCCGAAGCAGGCTGCACTTGTTGAAGAAGAGCAGTGTCTTGGAGCACAGTGTGCACAGCACCTCGATGTGGACACTCCGCCGGCTGTAGTGCTGGCCCAGGCTCTTCTCTAAGGCAAACGCGTCTCCGCACTCCAGGCAGCAGTACCCACTGGCCGGCACGTGGATTCTGCTGTCTGCGGGTGGGCTGAGATTTGGCGCATAGAGGGGCACAGGGTTAGAGCTGTGAAGGACCTTGTTGAAGACCTCCACAATTAGAGGGGCGGCCTTTTTCACCTGGTGGACCAGGGGCACTGTCATTTGCGTGACCTGAGGCTGGCTCCGTCTCTGTGCTGAGGATTTGGCAGTCACAGAAGCAGCAACACTGTGGGGGACCAGGTTCAAGTTGGCCAAGTGCACAGCTTTCGGCAAGAGACTGGCAGGGGCCGGAGTTGATGCCTGAAGTGCTGTGCTCTGTTGCTTCTTGCTTGCCTGCGAGTTCAGGGCAGATCCTTTTGGGACCCGGGGCCCAGAGGTGCGGCAGGGAGACAAAGAGTCACTGGTCTTGTTGATCATATTCTCACCCCCTTTTCTGTCACCCTGGGGACTCCCTGAATCTATGCCTGCCTCAGAAAAGTGCTCTTCCACAGGCATGGCTGAACCTTCATCCCCTGGCACCTCACTTGGAACCTCAGAACTTGTGCCCCCTGCAGGTGACTCACTTGGGTCATCAGGGTCTGGCAGGACCCTTGTAACAGTCCGTTTGATTTCCCCTGATGAAGTCTTAATTGTTTTGATTCTGACTTTGGGAATTGCTGGTGGGGAGCTGGCAGCCACAGAAGGGGACCCTTTGCTGCTGCTGTCACTGCAGATGCTCCGAGGGCTATCTGATGGCTTGATATTTTTTCTAGTGGCCTCTAGAGGGCTCCGGGGACTCTTTGGTGACTTGGGCATTTTGGGGCTGCCTTTAGAACCCTCTTTAGTGGGCCCTGAGGAATCCTTTATGTGACCAGGCTGATCCTCCTTGGTGACATTGGCCACCCTTTTGGCCTGTAAGGCCACCAAGGCTGCAACACAAGAGGATAGCTTGGAATGAGCTGGTTTCAGACGCTGCCTAGGGGGGACAGAGGAGCAAGCACTGAGCTCTGGAACAAGCTTCTTGGGCTCTCCAATACTGTTGCTAGGGTGACTATTGAACTCTAAAGCTTCCCCAAAGAACCGACTGGAATCCAGATCTTTGTGAGGCTCCACCACCTTCTGCCCACCCTGTTCATGCTCCTGCTGGCTCTCTAAAGGCAAGGGTTCTGGTTTGGGTTCTTTCTTACAAAAGTGATCAAACATGTGTAGCTCTGGGACTGGGAACTTTGCCAGAGCTTCCAGGACTGGGCCTCCCACAGTCCCAGGAGGAGGTGGGAAATAACTGTCAGAGTGCTTGGACTTTATCCCAAACCCATTATCTTTGACAGGATCCTCAGGTTCTGGGCTAGAGATTGGGCTGAACTGGTTGAAGGTGGGTAATGGCTCCGACTTGGAAGGCTCTAGCTTACTCGTGAAACTCCTAGCACTGTCTCCATTTATAAAAGTAGAATCAAACTTTGCACAATGGTGGGAGTCTGGGGGCAGGTCTGAACCCCGGAATCCATTATGTAGGAGACTGGGAGTAATGTGGTCTTTCTCTGCTTCAAATGACTCTTGGCGGCTGGTGTTCTTGACAATGACACTCACAGCCGGCACATCTGGGACTGATCCTGAGTGAGACAAGGACACATTCTCATCCATGCACATGCCTGAAGACTTCAGGGGACTCTCATTCTCCTCACTAGGAGTCTGGATGGCCTCCTTTGCATCAAGACTTGTGGGATCTGGGATGTCAAAGGCAGCCAGAAGATCATCAAAATCTGGGGTTTTCATATCCCCCATGGCTGGATGCTGGCAAGTGCTATAAGAAAAACAAAGAACAGAATCAATGACCACCAGGGCCTCTTTGCATTGTCTTACATCATCTGTGTTGAACACTCATCCTACTAATGCATGCCTGCAGCTGGCTCAGCCCTGCAAAACCCCACCTTCTATGATAAGAAGCCTCATACCTGAGTCTCACCCTAAGGTTTCCTGCCTGCTGAAGAGTAGAAAAGGCTAAAGAGAGTGACAAGCTTGCCTGGAAGGTCCTCATTTCTGGGTGGCCCCACGACCAAACAAGAGGATAGGATGCCCTTCTATCCAATAGGCCATCCCCCAGGTCTCCCCATCACAACTGCCCTCACTACCTGTATCTTACTAGCATGTTCTCCTTCTAGGTGGCTCACATATTTCACAGACACACACACACACACACACACACACACACACACACACACACACACACACACAAATATCAGGAACAAATGGTGCCCAGAGCTCTCTGCAACTGCTGCCAAGAGTCTCTGAGAATCTTTACTGAATATATATATATATATGTATATATATAATATATATATATACAGATTCTCATATTCATATACATTCTCTCTCTTCTTCCTCTCTCCATGCTTTCTGCCTACTCTTCCTCCTCCTGTCTTTTTCTTCTGATTTTTGAGACAGAGTCTCTCTCTATAGCACTGGCTGTTGTGGAACTCAATATGTAAACTAGGCTGGTCTTGAGTTCACAAAGATTCACCTGCCTCTGTCTCCCAAAAGCTGGAATCAAAAGTGTGGGCCAGCACACCCAGCTGCTGCTGGTGCCGCTTCTATTAAAACAAGTTTATGGGGGTTGGGGATTTAGCTCAGTGGTAGAGCACTTGCCTAGCAGGCGCAAGATCCTGGGTTCGGTCCCCAGCTCCGAAAAAAAGAATAAAAAAAACCCAAAAAAAACAAAAAACAAGTTTATGTATATGAATGCTTTGCTCCCATGTACAGCTGCACACCATGTTGAGCCTAGTGCTTCTGTAAGTAAGAAGGGGACATAAGATCCCATTATGGAAGGTTGTGAGCCACTATGTGGATGCTAGGAATCAACTGGGATCCTTTGCAAGGACAACTGCCATTAACTGTTGAGCCATCGCTACAGCCTTTCATTTTAACGACAATGAAATAAAAATAGAAAATATCACGAGATAAAGATCTATCATCTATAGTCTTAGAGAATTAACCTCAAGGCTGAGGGGATAGATGCTTCCACCTGGGTGCTAGAATCCACAGAAGGACTTTGTCAGTCTGATTCCAGGACCACATACAGTGGGAGGGCCATGTGAAGCAGATGTGTGGGGAATACTGATAATCCTAGCACTTCAGAGGAGGATCAGAAGTTCAAGGTCATCCTTTCTCACATAGAAGATTCAAGGCCTAGGGAGAATGGTTAAATATTTGACTATTGCTTAATCAACAACAACATGGTCGATAATCTACACAGCAACAAAGAAAATTATTTGTAACTTAAAAAAGACTAATACATGCATCACATGATAACAATATATATAACATTAAGTATCTGTTGGAGTTATGATTGAAAAGAGAAAACTTTAGAGTAATGAAATTACTAGCAAGTTATTTTAGTTATTATGCACATATGTTGCACTAATAAATTGCTTCTCTAAAACTTAAAAGGGAGAAAAAGAAGAGAAGGATTAGAAGCACAGGGGAGGCAGGCGGCATGATGAAAGTGTATCTCCTACAGGTCTGCAGGTTTGCTTTCTCATCACAACTACTCACGCTCCAAACCACCACAGAGTGCATCTCCCTGCCTAGAGTTCTCATGGAAACGAGAAAAGCATATCCCTCCCTTTGGGAAGATATCCAGTTATGGATAAGTAATATAGCAATTATTAAACAGGGTCAGCAGACTGCCTCACTAGAGTGAGATTAGTTTTAAACTGAACAGATATTTATCTCCTGGACTAGGTGCTGGAGTCCATAAACAACAGGCCGATACCAGCATCCCAATGCCAAGCAAACTGATGTGCCTGCTGGGCAGCATAACTATGAAGAAAGGCCTTCGGGACCCTTGCTTCAGATGCTCCCTCCCTCCCTTTCTTCTGCCTTCCAATGCCTGAGGGGAGAAAGCTGAAGAAAGGTAGGACAGATTGGTCCTTCTGCAGTGCATGTGGGAGAGGGCAAACAGTGGTTGATATTAAAACATTTGCTGGAGCCCAGTGTCCTCCAGAAAAGGACAGGGGTTTGATGAAGAGATATTACATCAGAACAAGTAATATTCTCTGTAACTTTAATTCTTTAATGGCTATTTTTAATGATTTTTTAAAATACTTTAACTTCTCTTTTAGCCCAACACCCACCAGAGGTAGTGGAAAAGACAGGATATAGGGTGTGGACCTGTTTAGAAATGGTTCTTTGGAGCAACTCCAATATGTGTTATCTGAAAATAGGCAGTTTAGTTCACAGGATAGCAGCAGCAGCACGATCCCCTCATAAACACTAACGGAAATGTTAGCAGTCCAGATTGGTAGAGTGGGGTTAGCATCAGGGGTGGCACAACCTAGCAGAAATAGCCAGGCCTCAGCCTGGGCTTGAGTCGGCAGGAGGGACCAGTGCCAGTAAGAATGCCGGGAGGAAAAAGTTCTCGGCTGTGCCTCCCTTTGCTTAGGGGGCAAAGATCAGTGAAGATGTGAGAGCAATAAGCGTTCAGCTATGTAAGTAAGCCAAGCTCAGCCCTCATCACTGTCTGTCCCTTTTATGTTCCCTCCAAACATCACATGTCCTCTATGGGGCTTGTCTCAACATGTAACTTGTCTCAGCTGACTTGACTCTGCCAATCAGCAGGCGTCTGAGGAAGCAGTGAGAAACTGTAGCACACCATTAGAAGTTTGTTGATGGGTTTTTACAATGTGTGTTGTTAGTGAAGAACCTTTCATCACGTGTCCTTTTACGTGCTTGTTTTAGTAGAACATCCTTTTACCTGTGTTTTAGTGAAACGTTCTTTCACGAGTCTGCCTTAATTAGCCTTTCATCTGTGTCCACTCTAGCTAAATGTTCCTTCACTTGTTTGCCCGAGCAAAACACCATCCAACACAAGTGACTTTCCAAAGAACCCTTAAGTTTCTACTTTAGTTTCCCCACAGAAACTCATCACAGGTTTGCACAAAATGATCAGACATAAAATATTTGCTAGAGAGTCAGCTAGTGCAGGAGTGCTGGTGCACACCTATAGTCTCACCTCTTGGAAAGGCTGAGGCAGGAGGATGGAGAGAAGGCTGAGCTACATAGCAAGACTGTCTTAAAAAAGAAGAAAACAAAGATAGGTATGGTGGCAAATACCTGCAACCGTAGCACTTTGGGAAGTGGAGGCTGGAGAGTCAGGAGTTCAAGGCCAGTCTCAGTTATATCTGAGGTCAGCCTGAGAGCTCTATAAGAATTTGCTTTACATTTTTTTTTTCTTAGCAGGGCACTGGTATTGTCTTGAGTCAAAGACAGCATGGTCTACAAAGTGAGTTCTGGGATGGCCAAGAGAAACCATGTCTCATCTTGAAATAAAAAAGTGATACTCCCAAGTGTTATAGAGTTATAGTAAAAATAAGTGGTAAAAATCATGTAAGTAATAATTTATATGACCTATGACCTGTTAGAAGAGCTATTTAACAATGCATAAGCTACAATTAAAACTTCCTCTAGGATCTGCTTGTTTTTTTAGGAAATTTTACCAAATACTTCAGTAAGGAATAAGAAACATCTTAATTTTGAATGGGGTCTCACCAAGTCTAACTGACCAATTAGAATTCTTTGAGAGGTAAAAATAATATATAATTTTATGACTATAGCAAAATTAGCCATGAGCAAAATCCTACCTAAACACAGCAACTGAGCACCACAGAATCCGAGGGAATGTGCACCATGTGTCATTTGTCCACATGGGTGTGACTGTTGTTTTTCTAGGCAACTACCAAAAAAAAAAAAAAAAAAAAATGACAATTCTAGTTTAATGCTTTCATAATTCCCTAGAGCAATGGATCTCAACTCATGGGATTATCTGCTATAGTTTGGATCTTAAATGTCTCCCAAAGATTGCTGTTTAAAGGCTTGGCTGCCAGCCATGACTGTACTGAAAGATGATGCAGCTGAGGAGAAGGAAGTCAACTAGAAGCATGCTTTTGAAGGGGATATTGCATTCCCAGCCCCTTCTTTTTGTTTCACAGAGGCCATGAGTCTCTACCACAGGCTGTCTCAGGCCCAAAGCAACAAGACAAACTGATCATGGACTGAAATCTCAGAAAGTATAAACCTAGAAAAAACAACAATAATTAAAAAAAAAAAAAAAAAAAGACAAAACCCAAAACGCTGATTTTTTTTGAACCATGGTCTAACATTATACATTTAGAATATTTAGAATAATGAGTTTGAACAAAGCTGTTCATAAATAAAGAGGTCTCACGTACTGACTCGTTTTATGTCAACTTGGCACAAGCTAGAATATTATAGAAGAGGGCACCTCAATTGAGAAAATGCCCCCACTAGATTGGTGTATGGGCCAGCCTGTGGTGCATTTTCTTGACTGATGATTGATGTAGGAGGGCCCGGCTCACTGTGGATAGTGTCATCCCTGGGCTGATGTCCTGGGTGCCATAAGAAAGCAGGCTGAGCAAGCCATGAGAAGGCAGTAACAGCAACCCTGCATTAGCTCTTGCCCTGACTTCCTTCTGTAATAGACTTATAAGCTATATGGGGAAATAAACCCTTTCTTCCTCAAGTTGCTTTTGGTCATGGTGTTTACCACAGAAATAGAAACCCTAATTAAGACAACTGTATATCAGTTTAGAATAGCCCCTTAAAACACAGCATCGGAGTTGGGGATTTAGCTCAGTGGTAGAGAGCTTGCCTAGCAAGCGCAAGGCCCTGGGTTCAGTCCCCAGCTCCGAAAAAAAAAAAATAAATAAAAATAAAAAAAAGAAAAAAGAGAACTATAAAACACAGCATCGCTTTTTCATTGCAAGTTCCCTTGCAGACAACTTAGTAAGGCTTTATCTCAAAATAAAAAGCAGAAAAGGGGCTTAGGGTGGTATTCAGTGGTAAAATATTTGCCTAGCATGTGCAAAGCTCTAATTCAATCTCCAGTACTACAACACACACGGAAGGGAAGGTGGGCGGGAGGCAAGCCAGTGAAGGAAAAGGTCCTGAGAAATGAGCCTAGAGTTACAAAACACACGTGAAGGGCCACCAAAATGATTCAGCGGGCAAAGGCACTTGTAGCCAAACATGCCCATGTGCACACACAAAACAGACAGAGAATGGAAGCCAGAGATTAGAACAATTTCAATTTAGAGAAATAAAGATTTGGGGGAAAGAAGACTATATAACTAAAATGGAAGTCTGTTCATCCAAATAACAGAAAAGAACAGCATTTTGCTTTTATTTGTTTTTGTTTTTGTTTTTTGTTTTTTTGTTTTGAGCTGAGGACCGAACCCAGGGCCTTGCGCTTGCTAGGCAAGCGCTCTACCACTGAGCTAAATCCTCAACCCCTAGCATTTTGCTTTTAAAATAAAACATGTAGACAACTACAAGATGACTCAATAGTCAGAAAATACATTTGAGTTCTATATAAGTAAAACATATACAGGGTTAAGTACCTGAACAGAAGAGGACATGCCTAGCATGGATAATGGATTCAATCCCAAGCAATACATACACAAAAAGCCATGTGTGTGGTTGTGTGTGTGTGTGTAAACAAACATTAAAATCCAGAAGGGAAAAGAAAAAGAAAAAGAAAGGCTCTAAATAGTTAAGAATAGACTTGACACTGAATGCATGTAATTTTTTTCTTCCCTTTGCACCAAAATGTTCAAATTAAAAACAAACAAACAAACAAAAAAACCCAATCTTATAGAGGCTTGGTCTTTTGCTTGTATTGTAATGCTAAATACTGGCCCCCAGTGCCCGGTTGCACACAGGGATGAGAGAGTCTGCACGTACCCAAGTGACACACTCGAGTGAAGCTATGTAACCTTCTGCCCCAAGTAACCCTGATTGGTGAATTAAGATGCCTACAGCTAATAGCTGGGCAGAAGAGAGATAGGTGGGGTTCGTGGGTTCCCAGGCTTGGGGTCTGAGAAGACCAAGAAGGCAAAAAAAAAAAAAAACCAGGAGAGAGGAGGAAGCTGCCAAGGAGTAAGCTATGAATGAATACATGACTAGGAGAGCTAGCCAACTGGAATGAAGAGCAGTCCAGATAGAACATAGCAAGTCATAATTCAGGGTTATTGATGGGGAAATAGATTATAATGGTATAGAGAGTAGATGTCTGCCCAGCTCTATGCTGATTAAGATTTATTATAAAGAATGAAAGTTGTGTGTTTTTTGCCTGGTAACTGAATGATCAAACATAGGATAGAAACCCTCATTTGAGATTAAATAGTTTCAACAACAATTTCAGGTAAAATGACTCAGCAGGTTAGGACACTTGCTGTCATGCCTGACAACCTTGATTTTATTTCGAGGACCCACAGAATCAATACCTACAAGTTGTCATCTGACCTCTACATACACACTAAGTGCCTAAGCATACATTCACAAAGTAAATAAATAGAACAAATTTAAACCAGGCTGTGGTGGAGCATGACTCAATCCCAGCACTCAGGAGGCAAAGGCAGGTGGATCTCTGAGTTCAAGGTTAACCTACCTGATCCGCCTAAATTTGCCCAGCTCTTTTGTGCATCTAATAACTTTCTATTTAAGTATTGACTCCTAAGGTAGATAAACAGACCCTTCCATATACATGTTGCAAGTCTCCTAGACAGAATCTAGACTTGCTTACAGGTCAAGTAACCCAAAATCACAGATGTTCTGAATGATGGGAGTTTCATTCATGAGACATCTGTTGCTCAACCAACTTAAACAAAATAAAACAAAAAAAAACAAGAAGTCTCAGCCTTAGATTAGTAGATAAGAAACAGCTGTTTCTATAGACACAGACAGGCATGGGCATTACATAGGATGTGAACATTGAAGAGGACCTCCAATAGCCACTGTAGACTGCTGCTGCTCTGCCTGTAAAGCATAAAATTAACAGGGGCCAGCAAAATAGCTGAGCAGGCAAAGGCACCAACCGCCAAGCTCAAGGCCCAGAGTTCAAGCTCCAGAACCTCCCACATGGTAGGAGGTGAGAAGCAACT